>NC_044196.1:22171020-22497687 GCF_900880675.1 Sparus aurata | reverse complement strand
CCCCCCCAAAAAACATCAGCAGATTGCATTAACCAGTGTCAGCTACCTATTCCACTGTGTCAACTCTGTGTCTAATGACAGGAACAGTGAAAGAAGGGAAATTAATACAGCACCAGAATGGCTGTTAAGAAATAGAGATTTGATTTCTGCTAAGACCAGAGGCTGACACTGCTGTTTCACTGATAGAAAAGGTTGTTGACTGGGTGTGTGTTGTTGGCATGCTACTTGGAATGTCTTGTTCTGTTTTCTTGGACAAACATATTGCTGTTGTTAGATTTTAATGACCGCTCCTGAGCTGTGTTTGCAGTAAAAAACCTATTAAAGCTTTCTGCTTTGCTTCTGTGTAGGAATTGCTCATGAATGTCTAAGTCAGGAGCATATTCTGTAATGTCTCATGAGCTTTTGTTGACATTACAATGTGTTTCTATATGTCAGCGGATGGCTTCTGCTTTATCAGCAGGAGGAATGCTCTAAAACTGTCCTCTGTACAGGACTGAAGAAGCCTTTTTCATGAGTGTTGAGCTCTGAAGGAGCTCTTAATCTTCAGAGACCACATGCTTGGTCTTTCGCCTTCTTGCAAGTGGTTTCACCATCTGATGAAGTGCTCTCACAGATGAAGAGTACACTGTTTTTGTGACAAAAATGTGTGTTTTCCATTGAGCTAATACAAGCAGTTACTGAGTGAGGTGTCCAGTTTAGGACGTTATCAGTTTTTCTCTGCACTGTGTGATGGCGAAATCATGGTGATATCGAAGGAATTTTGAGTGAACAGTGTATCATTAACTGTGTATTTCTGGGCTGGATTATGTACCATGACATTCGGGTACAGCAACCGCATCACTGCTGATGCTGCATCCATCATCCATCTGTTGATCTCTGTCTGTGTTTATTATCCTCACTTGTGAACTAGACCTCAATCTCCTTCAACCGGTGCAGCATCTTGTTTCCAACCAGAGGGGGAACGCCACCATTTTCCCACGACTAACAGGCAGATCCCCATGTAATTCCTTGAGCTCATTTACGCTTCTCAGAGGATGATCCCTTTGGACTTTTAAACTCTATGAACTTATCTCAAGTACACTTTAAACTATACAGCATTTGAATTTCTTTTTGTTTAAGACATCTAGTTTTGTTCACAACATATCTGTAGATGTGAAAGGCAGATTTCTTTTAACTGAGCTTGAGGTAATTATGATGATTACAATGTGGTTTATCACAATGAGCAAGACAAGGATTTGAGTGACATATAAACTGCCAGATGGAAAAAGTTATCTTTCAGCACATTAGGTTAAAAAAGGGTTGTATGCACAGCAGTCAGTCAGTTATGAGAAAGCTGTGTTATTTGGTGGCAGAAAAGCAGCATTGTTGAGCAATTTGTGGTGACTTCATCGGTTGAACTTTTGGTTGCCCCCTCTGATGTAGCTTGAGGTCACCACTGACGATGCACTGTTGTCCAGGAAGAAGCAGTTTTTGTTGTTTCTACTGTGTGATGGACACTGTCTCACAGTGTGAGTGAAGTGTTCCACACTGACTGAATGTTTCCTATCTGCTAGACCTCAGGAAGATGTAAATGTGAAGTCTGCTGCTGCAGATGGTGCAGGACTAATAAGGTGTACAATTAACATATCTGCCTGTGTTTGATGATCAGGACGGTGTTTGGGCAGGTTAGGTCTGGTCTAGTCCGGTTTGGTCTGGTCAGGAGAATTGATTTGATCCAAATCAACACATGAACACTAGCAGAACCCCCAACACATCCAACTGGCTGTCTTTCTTGTCCTCCTCCTTTCTTCTCGGTCCCTCCTCCATCTGCTCCGTGTCTCCATCATTCCCTCCTCACCACCAGCAGGTTTGCCGCCTGACATCGGCAAGACTGATGCCAGTAACAGGTTGACACACATAGCTACACATATATGGTAGTATTACATTTGAAACTGAACACTTGCAAATGATTCAAGTTTGAGGGGGTGGGTGGTGGAGATGCAACTAACAATTATTTTCTTATTATATTAATCAAATGTAAGGGTTGATAGTGTGGGGGTCAGGAGTATCATCAGCAAATTTCATTGATTGGTGTTCACTGCCTAGTGCACAGTGTTGACACTTTGCCTTTAGGGTGGAACTTTATTATCTTAAATAAAAACAAAACAGGGTTCATCTTCTGAGGAGCATGAATAAGCTCTCTATATCATGGTGATCTGCACACTAGATTTAGATTTTTTTCTTATGTATTCGTTGAAACTTTTTCTGAAAGCTGGAGCTAGATGAACACTCACTAAAATCATGACAAATCATCCGCTTACGACCATGAATATCCCCTTAAACTCTGGAAGCAATCATTTGAAATTGAAACAGATTAAAGATCAGGGATAACCACCATTAAAAATCCAATATCTAATGTAGCGAGGTGACATTTTGTTCTCAAACGGGCACTAAAGAATAGCTCATTACACGTCCATCTTCTGGGGACACTTAATATGTTGAGTAGATTTCACGACATTCCAAGTTTAGATTGTACTTTTTGTGGTCCACTGTAAATTGGGCCCAGGGTTGCATCAGAGCAAAAGCTGGGGCCATCACACAAAACACAATATATCATCCTCTTAAGGCTGTGAATGTTCATGGCAAATTAATTCCAATTTTAACATTTGTTTCAAAATGTTTTGACCAGGTTTTAAATTCCATCTCTTTGCAGTACGAATATACAAAACATGGAAACCAAGCCGTCAAGCCATTTGTATCAAGATATTTAAAGTATATTGGACCAGTGGTTTGCACAAAATACTATCATTTTCTGAGGACCTCAAACTAATCCTGAACAGGCTGGCTGTCATCCAAGAGGTCAAGTCAGTCCGTCCTTTAAAAGTCACCTTAACTCACCTCACACACTCACACACACCAGGAGCTGTCAGAGCAGCTGACTGGAGCAGGTGTTAACGTGTGTGGGTGTGTGTGTGTGTGTGTGCGTGTGTGTGTCTGTGTTTGTGAAGTGAAGAGAGAGAGACAGAGACTGATGCAAGTCACAGGGAGATGGAGTGCAGAGGTCATCAGGGCTAAAAACAAAGCACATGAAAATCTGGACAAAAAAAAGAAAGTCCCATAAATTAACAGACAGAAATGTATTAACCATAATAATCATATGTTTGGTCTCATTTCTTACATATTTCATTATGTGCGGATGTGAGCAAAGGGTGAGATGAAGATTGAGAATGAACCGCTAATTCTTCCATTATTCATCACCATTAGAGTGATGCTGCTTCAATCTGCTGTGACTGGGAGCTCATAGCCAGGAGCCATCATTAAGATACAGACAATCAATGCTTTTTCAAAGGAACTCATAAAGCTGCGTGTGTGTATGTGTGTGCGTGCGTGAGGGAGGGGTGTGTGTGGGTTCACATGGAGTTAAGACCTTGCTGCCTTCAGACAACAAAGACTGACAAGGCGGTGTGGATTCGCCGTGTGTGTCTGGGTATGTAATCCTCACAGGGTGGAAGTTTATTGACCGAACCTATAGAGGAGGAATCCAACGCACACTGGCCTCTGTTTCACATCGGAGCAGCGACACATGGAACACCACGCTCTGCTTTTGTAGCTTTGTCACCTCACATGTCCGTAGGCCTAAAATCCAATCATCACATACTACCAGACTGACAGGGTTAGCTTACATTAACAAATATCATTTCTGTTTTTGACAGTAATAGTAACTGATTAGTTTTTTCTCAAGGTGTCAGCTTGGGCCCTGGGAACCTGTGATGGAAGTGTGTAAGTGAGTGAACTGAAACAAGATATCAGCTAGATCAAAGGGTTATAAAAGTAGGCAATATTATTTTTACATATATATATATATGAAATATGTTTACATAAATTAGACTTTTGTGCATGCACCATTGCACATTGTCTCATTTTTAGTTGTTAGTTTTGAGGTGAACAGCTTGTAATGTAATGATGGGAAACCTTTGCTTTAGATTTGCGACTGCGTGGTCAAACTTTTATTAATCTCTGCAACCAATTAATGTAAAATACTCTTAAAATGACTTTGGATGCCAGCAGGTCAGTTGGCGTAGCTGGCTAGGAATTTTTTTCCGTTTTACTGTGATACAAATTGTTGTCGCTGCCAACATATTCTCACTCCCAACTTGTTTCCCAACATTGACTGTGTGGCCACCGCCAATGTGGGTGCCACCACCTCAGTCCTGGCTAATAAAAATGAGGCCATGAGGTTGAGCCTGGGTGGAGCTGAAGCAAGCTTACTTATTTAAACAAACCCAACAAGCTTGAAGCTACCGATCTAGCTAAGGCTAACGAGCTGTCAGCGTTCACACATAAAGACAAGTAAATCCGCCTCATGTTTTATATTTGCTTAACTGTGATCATGGGTTTATTCGGCCCAAACAGCCAGCGTACCATACTGTACATTTTTCTGCACAGTAAAGACACCAGCACAAGCCAAGAGGTGAAGCTGACAAGACAAGACCTGACTACTTCTCACTCATAACATCCACACCCTTAACCATGCACAACTTTAAACCTTGGTATCATTTAAGCGACTGAGTTTGATGATTCACCCCCATATAGTTGGTCATGAAGGGGGAAATTAGGTAGGGAGACCGAAACCATCATTTGTACCAGGCTGTAAACATTTTTATTTAACTTGGACATTTTTACATAAGCTCTTATGCGGATTGACTCGCTTTTGGAGTCAGCCTCTAGTGGCCACTTGAGGAACTGCATTTTTTGGTACTTCCTAATTAGTTTCATTTTGTCAGCTAGCCACCCTAACCCCAGCCCTCCTGACACAGACTTCTCAAACAAACAATCAAACAATTCATCGTTAGGTTGAAGACATGCCAGAAACAAGTGAAAGGTACGGGGTGAGAAATAGGGGGTAAGAAAGGGCTCATGTTGTGTTCTTAAAAAACACTGAAATTAAACAATTAAATCAGAACAACGTGATCACACCAATTGTGTCAGACAGCAGACGCTCAACATGGTTTGTTTTGATTGATTTAGTCATTTCAGTTAGTCAATTAGTCAAATCATGTCAGCACTACTTAATTTAACCCATATGTCACGTCTTTATGTAGCATATGATTAAATATTTTGACACAGTTCTGCTTTTATTCCCTTTTTCTCCTTGGTTACATTGTTTTTGAACACCACGTAACAGTGACAATAATATTTGATCCTGTTTTTGAGTCATCTGTCACTGTGTTGAATTTAAACCAGTGTTTTCCTTTGTCTTGTTGCTCTGGGTTAATGGTTGTTTTAAAAGGAATAACAATTAAAAAGTGTGCAAGAACACTAGAGGCTGCTCACAGACACACATGTGGCTGTTGAGTGTGCGTGTGTGTGTGTGTGCGTGTTTTCATGCGCGTGCGATGACTATTTTGGTTTCGCCACGCAAGGTTTCCAGATAAACACTGGTGGCAGCTGCTGCCATAGCAACACCATTGTGCGCCCTCCTCCCTCCCTCCCCTCCCTCTTTCTCTCCTCCCCCTCCCCGACCACTCCCCCCCTTCCCCACCTCCGCCCTGCTCGGCGCTCCACACAGCCAGAGAGTGAGGACCAGAGAGGAGAGAGGTCGACTCGCTTCGTTTCACTGAGGGAGGGAGAAAGAGACGAGACGAGTGGATAGAGTGCAGGAAGCAACAGCAGGAGGAATAACCTGGAGTGAAAAAGTGGAAGTTGTAGGGAGAGAATGAGTGAGGACAACCACTCCCACTACAGGCTGGACCCCAGCGATCGCCTCAATGGGCTAGGACAGAGGAGAAAGAGACCCAAGAAGGTAATTGAATGAACTGAGAGCCACATGGTACAAGAGTGTGTGAGAGGTGTGAGGGAGCTGGATGTAGGGGAGGGGGGGGGGGGGGAGACGCTGCCTGATTCCCCTCCAGCGAGAGAGCAGCAGCTGGGGGTAGTGGAGGTGGAGCAGGTGGGGAAAAGAGTGTGTTTATGATTTTTTCAGTGTTCTTTTTATTTTGGTCAGGTTGTTTTAAAGCTTCATCCCTGCTAGTGCTGACTTGATTTTTCTTTTTTATCTCCATCTTTATCTTAACCCCTGGAGTAAAGCCACCTCCCAGTGGGGTGCTCTCCATCTCTGCTGATTCCACCCTTTTTTTTTTTTCCTTGATGGATTACTCCCTCATCTCCATTCTGCTCCTCTTCTTCTCAGTCTCCCAGTGTGTTGTTGTTGTTATGAACACCTCTGTGTAGTGAGTAGTAGGAGGAGGCTCCTCACATGCCGACAGGGTGGGTCCCCGCTCCGCTCCGCTCTGCTCGCTCTTTGTGTGCCTGTTGTTGTGGACGCGTTACACAGAGATATCAGCTCTCAGGAGATTCTTGTTATCCTATCAGCCTCATTATGGCAGCTCTTTCAAACAGCCATGACAGATTATTGTTGGTTATTGTCTGCGTGCACCATCATGATGTGCACACACCCATCACCCACTGTGTCAGCTTCCACTGAAAGCATTCATAAAGACATGGACATCAAGGAATTCTATGAGCTGTCATTACCAATACAAATGTATCGAAATTATGTATCGATATGTATTATTATTGCAATATATTGATATCCATGATTTTATTCCGTTATTCCTTTTAATCAGTCTCAACTAATATGTTTTATTTACAAAATGTTGGAAAACAGTGAAAAACGACCATCACAATATTCTTAAAGCCCTCAATGACATCTTTAAGATTGCTTCTGTAAAAATAGTTATTTTTTGCTTGAAGAATCATTAATCATGATCAATTATCTTTTGATTGGTTGATTAATTTTCCAATAAATTCAGCTTTGATAATATTATATATTACAAAACTGAATAAAATATTGTTTGGGTCTATATTTCAGCCAATGTTAGCCTTTTTTTTCAATCATGTATTCGGTCCACTGTACGGATGTTGCTTTTGATTTCTTCGCCTACCCATGGAAACAACATGTTCATTAGTTTGCACTAATTAATATAATTCCCAGTTACATGTACAGAATGTAGGCATCAAAACCACTTGGTGGTTGAGGAAAAATCATGGTTTTGCACAAAATGTCTAATTGCTTGAAACAATCACCACAGACTGTTGGCTTCACATAGAACTTGATCCCTGTTCACTTGGGTGAAAGTCATTTGAGTAAAGCACCCAACCAACCCTAATATCCCGCTGACGTGGACTTTCTGGCTGTTTGTAATACGTTTTTCCTTTCCAGTACGAATTTTACTCATTACAGAACAAATTTAGGATATCATTATATAAAATGTTGATGTAAAAAATTAAATATTAGCCAATATTTCCTCACCAGAACTATTTAAACTCTTAAATATCAACATAAATACCTACCTCAAAAGTCCAGTGTCAATCCCATGACAATCACATTAGTTAGTATATAGTTTAGTCAATTCAACCAGTATTCA
The DNA here is from genome assembly GCF_900880675.1 of Sparus aurata. Lineage (NCBI taxonomy): Eukaryota > Metazoa > Chordata > Actinopteri > Spariformes > Sparidae > Sparus > Sparus aurata. Next base: position 22,490,281 of record NC_044196.1, on the reverse strand, counting down.
TCAAAGGTGCTTTACATGGATGTTAACAGTATAATTAGACAATTAGAGAAATAAACTATAAAAGCAGGATTAAATGGATTTATTTGTCCTTTCATGGTCGGTGTTGTGTATCAAATGTGATTTTGTACACTAGTATTCCGTTCAGCAGATCACTGTCTACACTAAGATGCCAAAACAGACAGAAACCGACTATTCACAAACACAAAATCTTGTGTTCCATCACAGGCTATATGACCATTTTCTATTCTGCCACCTCTATTTTTAAGAATAGGATTAAGTGCTTCTTTTGGGTAATCAAGACAGATTATGGTCTTGGTCAGCAGAAGTCAATGTTGATACTGTTAAGAAGAAAAAAAAATGTCACTCCATTTTGTTCAAAGAAACACAGACTGCAACTGTTGCTGCTCCACTTGAGTACTTGATCACGTCTATGAATGTTGACCAGCAGACGTCATCTTTTTTTTCGAGAGCTTTGCTTCATAACGCGTCCAAATTGCCACTGACATGGCTTCAGTCTGTGTCTATATTTCTGCCTGCGCTGGGTTTTTTAGTCCAGCTGTCTGACTCTATCTCCCTCTATTCTTCTCTCTTATATATGACGAAACAGTCTTTCTCCCTCAGGCTAGAAGGACACAAAAAGACAGAATCCAACCTTATTGCATTTCGGTGTTTGAGGCAACTGAGGGTCACACAATGACACCGGCTCAGCTGGGTCTTTTCTTTAACCAGAAATAGTTAGTTCGGCTTTGTGAATTCACTGTAAAGATGTTGAGGAAATAGATAATTACATTTATTTTTTGATTGAGTCAAAGAAAAAGTAAGTAGGACGGACAATTCCGCGTCTCGGTCTCATTTGTCTTGTCTTGTCTTGTCTCGGTCTCATTTGTCTTGTCTCTGCTCATTCGCGCTTATTTAGATTGATAACGAGTATGCGGATGTTAAGTGTCAGGAACTGCAAACTCAAGTACTTTCACCTCCAAACTATATTCAGTGTACTTACTTAGTGTACACTTGTTGTGTTGTCACATTAAGCTACGCAGGTAGGACTGGGTATTGTTTAAATTTAAATTTGGATTATGATACCAGTCCCAATACCAGTACCCTTAAAGTGATACCAACACCAAGTTCTTCATTCGATACCTTTTTTTTTTTCTACTTCATTTGATACCCATCATGTGGATTAGTGGAGATCAGCTCTGCAGGTAGAGCTCTGTAGAGTTCATTAAATTGGAGAATGCTTGCAGTGACTGGCTGGACAAACTGTACAAATAGTAATTTTTTCTACATCTGGGTACAAAAAGGATCGAATGCAGGCATGGTTTGACTGGAGAAGTTTTGATACTGCTTGGTACCGGGTTATTTGGTTGATAACTAAAAGGTATTGAGTACTGATACCCAGCCCTAGCTGCAGGACTCAACCAAACAGCATTGCGTTGTCCCCCCACTCAGGGCAGCGGAAAATGTTGATAATCCCAAATCGCAAAAGGAGCTAACTACAGCCGAGTCTTCCTACGTCTTCTCTACAGCACGTTGCAAGTTACAAACACTGGCTGGCCTCTCAGCGTGAGACCTTAAGTTACAGGAACTGTCTCGTGGTACCGGTCCATCTATCCTCTCAGTCACAAACTGCTGGCTGGGAGGACATCACATATACAGTATATTGAGCTGGTTAAACCAAGAGGGCCCTGAAAATCTGTATTGATATTGGCAGGAGGAGAGCTAGTGAGCCTTTGGCAGCAGGCGAGCAGCAGACTCCACAGATCAAACTTCTTTCAACGCATATCAGCTGATAAAGATCAGTTCCCGATCAATCGGTGCACCCTTGAAAAATAGTGACGTGGGGATGTTATTTTGTGGCTGACTCTCGGATTCAGTGCTGTCCTGCTCATTTGGCTATGTCAGTTGTGTAGCAATCCTGCCTTGCGCTTTACTTCCTTGAACTTTGCCCAACTTTGATTAAAGACTGTGTGTGGATCTTGAATCTTGAAGTGTTAAACAACATGGTTTATCTGTATTCAATTTTACCACCATGTGATAAACACCAATTGTCTATTCATGGACAAACACAAAGGTAATGACCATTTACCTCCCGAAGAATAAGACATAATGATAGAAAACAAAATGCCATAGCAATTAGCATGTAGCCACGCCTCCATTCATAGAGCAGAATGCCTGCTGCTTTAGGGCGTGTCTGCCTCTTTAATGGGCTGAGGAAGTGTTGAGAAGTGCGGGAAACGCATTGAGGATGTATACATGTTAACTGGTGTAGCTACTCCTGTAGCCAACACGTCATTAATACAGGGTAATATTTTTAAAAAAATCAAAAAAACATCCATATACCGGAGAGATTTAAATTCTACTCAGTGCAGGAAGAAAATGATCCAGTTGTCTTTGAGATTGGGGAAACACTGGGTATTTACATGTGATTTTGGTATGACCTGGATCAGGGTTAAACTGCCTTTCACGCAGCACCTGAAGCAGATGTGACTGGAATGAGTAGCATTGAAAGTGCTTACGAGACAAAAGAGATGTCCCTGATGTTACACTGTACCTGTCCTTCCTTATTTAACTAGCAGAACAAGAGAGTGAAAGGGGAAAGAGGGAATGGCTCAGAGGTGGCAGGTGTTCCAGTCAGCAATGCTGAATGTACAGAAGTACAGTGTTGGTGGAAGCAGAGGCAAAGCATTTGGCAGTGGGGGGGCGGCCATTCAGAATCAGTGGATGAATTATTGATACGCTCCCCAACCCCATGCTTAGATAGGCACATAGAAACGCACGTACGCAAACACACAATTGGAAATACATACCCTTTGGTGACCTGCGGGTGTTGATCTTTGCTCCATCCAGAGCAGTTGACTCAAAGCGATGTGTTCTGCTTATGTCTGTCGATACAATCCTTCATAACTGGACACAAACACACACTTGAGTTAATGTCTTGTCCTGGTAAAAAGCCACAGTTTAATACAGTGCGTTCTTGGCTCTTTCGTGAAAGCCCTAAGCACTTTAATCTTCCACTGCCTGAATTAAAACTCTCCCCTCACACTGGTCAGAGGAGGTTGGAAACACAGCCCTACTGTACCCGTACAGCTTTGCCTGGTCATTGTGTAGTTTTTTTTTTTCTGAGGTGAGGAAGACTGCGGCGATGATAAAGATGTAAGTTTCATTTTCTGATGAGCACAGGAAGGTTTCAGGTTCCTTGGCTTTCTGTCCTGCTGAGCAAGGACAGTTTGGAAAAAGTCAGGTGTTTCGTTTCATCGGCAGGAGAGTTCAGGGATTTTGAGCCTCTGTTTCTGCGACTCAGCGGTTTCATATATTCAGCCAAACAACAGGCAATCATCATGATTTATTGCCCTGCTGGTCTCTTGTATTGGCTTTTAAACCGAGCCACAGAATGAAAAGTCTACATTAGACATGTTTCTAATGTTTATGATTGCCTTTCATTAATGATGTATCTAGTCCAATCAATACCACAAAGGACTCACATAGTTTATATTGTGTTGCATATGAGAAGCCTTTAACCTGAATGATTCCAAATCATTTTAATAAGGGAATAAGATGTGATAACTATTTCTACATGGTATTTTTTTTTTCTTAAAAAAATTGCACTTAATGTTGTGCAACATTGACACAGAGTGTTAAATTGGCATTGGAATTTTAATTTAAAAAATGTGATTTGGATGTGAAATTTTTTTGACATTGAATGTTTCCAGAACAACATTGGCGTTGGTCATTGTCACTGTTTATTAACAAAAAAAGGCAATTTGCATTAAATGTAGATAACAGTGACACTGTCATCCAAAAAAATTTTGAAATTAAATCTAATAATATGTTTGAAATGTCATCGAAATGTTAAAATGCCGGCACAGGACATTGGGAAATGTGTGCAGTTAATATTGGCACAACATTGGCATAGTATGTTAAATCTCAATTTTTAAATACGGTTGGCATTTGATGGTATCAAACCCTGTCACTGAACATAATTCTTCTGATTGTTTTATATCTTATCTTCAGAAATAAACCTTTAATCAATTTAATCGTATGCTGTATGAAGAGAAGATAAAGCTATGAAATGTAGCCTACTTTAAGTTTATCAGACAATTAAATATCGTGCAATTAAAAAAAGCGATTATGAATGTGTTTACTAGGCTCAATACTCAGCCCGAATAGAAATCTTTTGGACCCGCTCAGAAATACAGGGCTATAAATGGCTTGTGACTCATAGCTGATCAGTTAGTTGATTAAAGCAAATTTCCTCTCCCATCTACACAGTAGACTTTCCACCCACCAGAATGGGCACATTTTCAAATCTCCAATCCGTTCACAAGCACAGTATGACTGTGAACCACCTCATGAGAGATAGAAAAAAAAAAAAAAGACTGTTGTCACACATCCCATGGGCAACACAGAAATACATGTGATAGTCTACATTTTTCACACTGTCTCACCACTGAGGTTTCCTTTCTATTCTAAACAATGCAGGAGCATAAATAGCACTTGCTGAGAATCAATGGATTTTTCCAAGGAAAAACCTACCTAGGGTTAATTTAACTAAACATATATCGTACTTACTAAAATATTGATCTGAAAGGAGTAGTAGAGTGAAAAATGTAGCAGGAATACCATTGAAATACTCAAGTAACATACTTGTAATGTGCAAGTACCTGTAAATTGTACTAAAGTACAGTACTTCAGTAAATGTACTTAGTTACTTTTCACCACTGGTCTCTACTAAACCACTCATTCTTGATCAAGCCATGAGATTCATGCTGCAGCTTTGTTCCAGTTCTGGACCATCATTTCAATGAATTTAACTCCAATCAGAAAAGATTTTTCCTTGATTATCAGTATTTCACTGTTACCATTTAGCAATAACCAGCATGATCAACTCTGTCACAGAGATTAAAAGATGGGGACGTTCTTCATTTACTATTCAGCGTTACTTCTCACAAATAAGTTAACGTTAACCAACGTAGCGCTACGCTAAACGGACTCAAAACTGCATCGTCGCCTGCCAAGCTGCAGAAGGATGCTCCGATTCTTACGACGATACGATATGTCTGTAATAGAATTCTAAAATTTATTGAAGATAAAATTAGCCGACCGATTAATTGGCTAGTGAGTGGACCTTAAATTTGAATTTGAGTTTTAGTCAAACTACTGTTTCTGAGCCCCTTAAATGAACTCTCTCCCTCTGGGTTGAGGCTTGAGAAAGACAGCGTTCATGGCTAAAAGAAACCAATGGTGATGCAGAAGTCAAAGTTGGTGATATGTATAGTAAACCTACCCTGAAAGTAGGGCTGCACGATATTGGAAAAAACTGACATTGCGATTTTTTTTAACCCTGCGATATATATTGCGATATGAAAATACACTTTATGTTATGCTGCATTTCAAAATGATAAGCATTTATATTTCATAGGAGCTCATTCATGCGTGCATGCGCCCTCCCAGAACTTCCATTCCCCATGCTGGCTTACTTTCATTTTACTTTATTTCAAAAATTACATCCGTCTAATTTTCCCTCGGGTGCGGGTCGGGCATCGGTAACAATTTATAGCGGGTCGGCTCGGGTGCGAAATGTAATTTGTGCAACTGTAGGAAAACGGGTCGGACGCAGTTTAAAGTATGGCGTGTACGGGAGGGTTTTCAAAATAAGACCTGTGCAGGACTCTGCTGTGTGGTGCCGACATAAATGGTCAAACAAATTAGTTGTGTTACCTCTCGTTGTGGCAACAGATGCAAGGCACTGGTGACACAGAACACGTGTTTGGTCAATTTTATCCTTCTTGTAGCCAAAATTATTCCAGATAACTGACGTTGCTTTTCTATTTGGCACCAAGTCTTCGTTTTCACGATTTTCTCTTGTTTGTTGCTCATTTTTCAATGTTGTTACCAGCGACTCACTCCATGTGCAGGGGCATGGTCTGCTTCGGCACACTGATTAAGATCTAATGTGATTGGTGGATCGCTGTGCATGCAGAGTCTGTATGTACAGTGTGTGTCAGGTACCCTTGAAATTAGATGAGTTCATTTGCATCTTACATCGCAGGCTCTGCGATATGAATATTGCACACACGTACATCGCAATGGCGATGCTCAAACGATATATCGTGCAGCCCTACCTGAAAGTGTAAACGAGGTCATTTTCACTATTTAAAAAAATGATGAATAGTATACATTTTCTGCCGAGGTCTCAGAAGTTTGCTGTGCATGTATGTGCTGCCTTTGGGATAAATCTTTTTGAATTTCATGTTATTGCTCTAAGACCGTCTTCGATTCAGATTTTACATACAGTATTACTAACTTCTGGTGAAGCTGTGTGAATAACAAAATAATTAACTTGTTTGAATCCAACACTTAGGTATTGTCATCAGCATTTCAAGGTCTTGGGGCTGGTTTGGACTTGTGGCCTTGTTTAAAGATAGATGTTTATAAATGAGGAGATTGCGGTCAGCGGAGGTGGATTAGAGAAAGTCAATTCTGATACGAGGACTGCCATCGACCGCCGTGACAATTACTGGGTTACTTCTCTGCTGTCTGGTCTGATTTGTCTAGAAATAACTCTTTAAGGATAAAGAGGAAGTACACAGTGTGCCTAGCTGATCCAGTGACTGTTCACACTATGACTCAGCTCAACAGGAGACAAAGGAGTTAAGCATAAAATCTCCATTTACTCTTCAGATAATGTGTTGATACAGTAGACTTTTCCCAAATCTTTAGTCTCTGCAATTTTAATGCTGAGGTGAGAGAGAATTAGGATTAGGGTTAGGTTATAGTCAGGATTGAGATTAAGCATACATGGGTAGGTTTGTGTGTGTGTGTGTGTGCATGTTTGTGTGTAATATAAATACCCGACAGACCAATATATCCAACATCATCAGCTGTTTTGAACCACTGAAGCCTGCTTTCCGTTTCTGTGTGTAGTCATGAGTGAGATTTGATGATAGTATGTTAGTGTCAATGCAGTGTGTGTGTGTGTGTGTGTGTGTGCCCACAAACATTCATGTTTTTTTTTTTATGTCACAAATTTCAGTGTATGAAAGAGTGTATATGTGAGCATTTTGTGGCATTTTCTTTGTGTATTTTTTTCACGATTTGAGCCTGTTATGATAAGTGTGTGTATGTGTGTATGTATGTGTGCGCATGTGTGTGTGTGTGTGTGTGTGTGTGTGTCTGACCCTTCCATGCTGCCTCTTTCTTTGGACGGCAAACAGCAACACAGATGGTCTGTGAGGATGACACCCAGACGTCGCCATGGCGACCCAGAGCCTTGCCCGCCAAAAAAGAAAACCTTTAGCTGAAAACATCTGAGGCGACATCTGAGGCTCTGGCAGCGTCTTTTCACATGTCCGTATCAGTCCTTGTCTCCGTAAAGTGAGAATTTAGTTCACTTTGACAACGAGGAGCAGCTCTACGGTTCCTATGTGATCATTTCTGTTTCAATCAAACCCTGACATGGGCAGAGCTGCACTCCCTTGATACGAGGTCAGGGTGTGGCTATTCCCCGGACACCCATGATTCTGTTATTGTCTTGCTGCTTGAGTGTGTGTGTGTGTGTGTGTGTGTGAGTGAGTGATCCAGTTCGTTCAAAAGATTAGGTTTAAAGGAGGTGAAGATTCTTGTTGCTCTCATCTTTTACTCAATGAAAAACCAATAATGCAATGCAGAAATGAAGGGATAAAAAGATGAAGATACAGATTCTTAGCAAAAATGTTGGGGCTGTGGACAGAAAAACGTGTTTAATGGTCATTTAATCTCAATATGGTGGGGTAACTGATGCGTTAGATGTGCACTCATATCAGGACATTACCTCAATCAGTCTCCCTCTGCTCAGACTCCTGCTGCTGTAACAGATGACGACTGAACATGGTGGAGGCATGGCATTTTTTACAGGGCTACCTCATTAAGTGCTTCACTACCCCAACCTCGTGCACACCTCTTTGCCATGTTGAGAGATCCAAATCTGCCATACTGTGATTGGACGATCCCTGTATGGTGTGGGGAACATTTGATTGTTGACATGTGAGACTCTACTGGCTTGTTTTCAGATGGTTTGTGTTGAAATTTAAGTAGAAAAGTAGGACTTTACTTGTAAAAATATTCTGTCTCTTGATGTTTTATTTTTCTTGCAGATAGGTGAGGACGTTTCTAAAGGAGTTCATATCTCTTCTTTCTTATGAAGTGTGGTCTCTCATGCCATATGATTGGTTGGAAATTGTGTCTGTAACGTGTTGATGAAGGTACTCGGTCATCCAGGTCATGGTAATTCTAAGTGCTCTATCATAGGCAGCTGGACTTCAGTTTCTTGAAGACATTTCAACTCTCATCCTAGAGGCTACTTCAGTTCAGTATTGTGATATGATTGGTCATTTGTACTTTGTCAAGCAATGCACTCTAATGGCAGTATTTCAAAGCTTCACTGCCAGAGCCCCAAGGTGTAGTTATCTAAATCATCCCCTATGAACTGGGACAACCTTCAAGATCATCATATGCCACCAGTAGTCGTTGATGGCGTCTATGTAAACAAACGCCACTGGACATTTCCACCATCAGTCCTCAGCTGCGGTGATTTATCTTGCATCACTTTCACAATTCTGGTATTAACACAATGTTATTTGCCATTTATCCGACAGAGAGGGAGAGGATGGACACACAATTCATCTACAACTTCATGCTATCTATAAAGTCATCAAATAAAAAAGAACACTGCTTCATTACCTGGCAGCTAGCAGTGCTTTATAGGCTACCATTAGCAACCCATGCTCCTACCCTGCCAGTCTGCACTGATATTAGAGGAGCGGTACCAAGTGCAGCAGCTTCCGTGCTGGGGTTAGGGAGTTAAATCTTGGATGTCATATGCCATCACAGGAGGCAAGAGAACATTGAAATCTGTCAAAATATGGGACTGTCATACACCTGACCTCTCGTAACCCTCAGTTTAAAGTGTACCCGTGAAAAAACGTACACTGAGTGGTAGGGACAAGGGGTGTCTTTGGATTGGGCCAAAGTTTTTCATTTCCATTTTGGAATTTTATAAGTTAAGGTAAGTATAACATGTCTATTGCCCAGTCCTTTACATATTCTCAGAGTTGGATCTTTTCCAGTGACTTCAACGCCGGGCCAGTTATCATTCAAGATATTTGTATTTAAGCTCAACAGCCCAAAGGGAACATTTCGCTGAGGAAGTGTCAAACCCAGTCATTCACTGTGCATGGCCTGCATTATCATAAGCACCATATTGATGTTTAGTGACAGTTTTGAACAGCAGCTCTGTGGTGAAGTGGGAGTGCTCAGTCTGACACTAAGCAGGCGTCTCCCATCAACATATGGATAGCCAGAGATTATTTATTGATGAGAGCAGCTATCCATTAGTTATGTCGTGGGACTCTGGGGTGGCACATGAATCAATGGAAGTTCTCTGGTTCCAATGATGCAAGGTGTTTGGGCAAGTCAGAGGGCTTTGGCCTCAGCAGGAGGTCACACTGCTGCAGACCAGGAGGGCACAGAGGCAGTTTTGTGTGGTTTCACTTTCCAGACGGCTCCCAGGAGAAGTTCTCTTTCCACTGCGGTGTTAAACATGAACTTGATCGTCTAGTGAGGTGCAGTTCTGAGACAGTGAGCATCCCAGCTGGCTGAATGGTTGCATGCTAAATGTCTTTTTAAAACCTTTTCACAAAGGTTGTGGAAAAATGTCTCACAAGAATGAAACAGCACTCAAATGTCATGAATGTGTGGACAACAGTATAATGTAATAACCGTCCATTGGGAAATACTGCTAAATGTAAAATGTAGAGACATGGAGGCGGGTAGCTTACTATATTGAAAAAGGTGTACATTATTTTTCACCTTTGCCCATTGTACATTTCTGTCCTGTCAGTTTCACTTACTGCGCTTGTTAAGTCAATGACAGCAATTCAGCTTCTTATTACTGGCTCTTTTTATCTGCTTAAATTTCACCGATGCTGCTAAATAGCCGATAATATACATTTCCGCGCCAATGAATTATCATGCATATTGTGCATTCCTGGTTCACACTGAAATGAAGTTGGATCAAACAATAGTCATAGATGTTGACAACAGTCAAAAGGCATGTGCATTGGCTTCTCAGCTTGCCTCAACAAGCAATGCAGTATTTATGTGTGAGCTGTCCAGTCTCTGTACCTTTAAGTGATCTTGAGCCCTGCTTCAGTCTTTAGAATACAACAAATTGTAAGTGAATTTAGAAAAGTAATTGCAAGGTTACAGTATTTTCTCTTTTTACTATGTTCTTCTTACTGTCATTGGAAGCTAAAACACTCCATTGCAGTCCATGTGGAGAACAATCACAGTTTACCGACTGGCTGAAATCTGATATTTAATGAAACGTTCTGCCTTTGCGGCAGTGATTGAGCGACACATTCAGCAGGCCCAACAATCAGCCACAGAAAACAAACGTCTCAGGAATGTGATATTGCTCCCTTGTGCTTTGTTTTTCTCCATCGCCCTTAAACGGAGTGAAACTGAACCTAGTGAGGTTGGAGACAATGATTAGCTGTGATCCCTGTCCATTCAAGCACATAAACTGACAGTGTAACCCTATACACAGGTTTGTTTTCTTTGTGTCACAGAATCAAGTTTAGGGCAACTATAGGTACACTATGTAGTGAGTTGAATCTAACAGTGCCTGGGTGTAATTTCAGCCCAATGGGAAAGTGTATAAGTCATTACTGTATTATATTCTTTTGCTAACATTATCTAGCCACAGCTATCATTATCTACTGGTCATACCAGACAGAGAAAAGTTGTCCCTACAAAGCCTCTGAGTTCATTGACTTGACTTTTTATTGCTTACTTTTCATTTCTAAGAAAAGATTGTGTTGTTTTTTTCAAAGGTTACATAATCTCACTTTGATATGAAGTTGTAGCCTTTAATCTTGAGGGAATAGATGAAGCTGATGTGAGTAGTGGTTTTAATTCATCTTCCTCTGGCTCATATGAATTGTGTCAGAGTCTTACTGTTCTACCTTTGATTTTCTGACCGTGCACTTTCTTTATGGACAGAGTTGATGCTGAATGTGGTATTTTAATGCAGAAAGTAAGCTTTAGCTATAGATTTAGCTTCCTCCAGCCACTAGCTCAAGATGGAACTGTGGAGCTTCTGACCTGTTGCTAATCCATGTTTAATGGTGCAGACACAAACATCACAAAATATTTCACTTTGTTTTAATGAAGGTACTTTGTGTTTTGTGGGTTAGCGTTGTGGGTTAACACTCTGGGGAGGTATACAGTAGGGCCAGTGTGGCTAGTTGACGTTATCGATGTAATCGATTCATAAATAAGTGTGTTAACACAGAGGATGTAAGCAGTAATACTGCAATACTGGAGCACTTGAAGCAGAGGCATCCCGGGGTGACTGGATTCACATTGGATCTGGGAGTGTGGCGAAACACCGCAGGTTGGTGCTGCAGTGTAGGAGTGTCACTCCATGTTCCTTCTGTGTGACATGTTGGGAACCTTGCTGATCAGTTTGCCGAAAGACAAATCTTACACAGATTATAGGGCTAGGCGATAATTTGGCAAAATCGATTAGTTCAAGTTTGTGATTTAGGACGATATTAAAAAAATAAAATCCATTTTCTCTTTAATTGCTCCGCCACCACGCCCCATGGGCTCACGTAGTTCATAGTGGGCTGCGCCCTACGCCTGCATTGACTTTCCACAGAAAAACAAACACAACAACATGCAGCAAGCCAAGAGTTTGTTCCTAAAAAGGCACTGTCTCGTTAGTAGCTTCGTTTTGTGGCGTCGGACCTCGAACAAACCATGGTCTGCTGCAAAGTTTGTTCAAAGGCTGTTGCAACTAAAGGCAGCGGACCGACCATGTGATGTTTACTATGCAATGCAATGCAGATGTTTAATTTAGTTGAAATATCTTCAGGGATATAAAATACTGTTTGTAAACAAAAGGCACCTTTTGCAAAATAAAGTATTTAATGAAAGTTATGTTAACACTTTATGAATACCAATATGTAAACTGTCCTGTTTTTATAATAGCAGGCAATCTGACATGGTAAATGTATGTTTACATAAGCATTTTATCAAAAAGGGACACAATATTTTCAAAATAATGCACTTTTATTTATTTTTCGAGCAAGTTTGAAGGTGCACTGTTTACAATGGCAAGGCACAATTGTTTAAAATAGAAGAATTTAAATAAATGCAATGCTTTTAATCATTTCTTTGTAATTTGAAGTTTGTTCTTGAGAAGGAAACAAAATGGATTAACATTATAAATCGAGTTTGTTGTCAAACAATCAGAGATTGCATTTTTAGGCCATAACAGATTACTAATTAAGACCGGGCTATTTTAAGTTGTATGCGGTGCATACTTTGTCATATTTGTTTGTTGATGATTGAAGATGATTGAATGAACTATTGAAATATAAATGACAAGTTTTAAATTTCGATTTGGATGAATGTGTTGGTATATTAAGTGAGTAATACAAAATAATAGATTAAATCAAAAATATAATCAAAAGATTAATTGATTAATCGGAAAAAAATTACCGATAGATTAGTCGAAAAAAAAATTATCATTAGGTGCAGCTCTAGTGTACAGAGAGATGGTTAAAGCTTACCAGGTTACAACAGAGATAGTGTGTGTGCGTATCGTACTGGGTTGCAGCCCAAAGGAAAGATTTCAAAGAGCACCGTGTGTGAGGTGGCCTTGATCCAGCTTGATTAAAAAAGCATATTGTGTAACCTTTGCCTTTCAAAGTGAAGACAGGTGTGTGTATGTGTGTGTGTCTGTGTAGTAGGTGTTTATTAATCTCCCAGGGCATGCCCACATGCCATCTAAATATACACCTCATACTGTAGAAATACAGCAGATCTTATTAGATTTATGGTATTAACTAGTCTCCTTCCAATGAAATGTCAAGGCCATGACTCAATGTGACACCTGGTTGAATCAAATTTCTCCGTCTGCCTTTCTAAATGCTTTTATAAATCAAATGTATTCTGTTTCTAAATAAAAAACCTAACCCTAGTCCAAAAGAAACATTTAATTATCAAAATAGTCAACACTATTTGACTTGAATGCATCAAGTCACAAAATCCCGTTCTCAACCTCACTCTCAATCTTCCCTCTAATCTTTTATTTACTACAGGATGTAAAGAATTACTGGTAAAGCTCCAACATTCCTGTGAAAGATTGCATTCCCTGAGTGTATTTTATAGATGCAGTTGCTGAACTGACACCAGGTTTTTGGGTTGCTACAGTATTGTGTCCCCGTTGATATAGAGCTGTATCATAGAATGAACAATAGGGGTGCCCCAAGCAGATTAACAGATTAATCGGGGCCGATCATGGCATTTCTAATGGACAAATATATTTAATAATCATAATAATAATGCATTATTTGAAGGCGCCTTTCAAAGCACTCAAGGACACCGCACATAACAACAACAACAGTACAACAAAAACGGGACAATTTAGTGCAAAAATAAAAATAGATAAGTAAGAGGATGCAATTACATGGTGCCGGCTCGGCACAGAATTCAGACTCCGCAGTCCTCACCATACAGGAAGTCAACTGGGCCGGGTTAGGCAGTGTTTAGCTTCCGAGGTCAGAATACTGCAATAGAGTGGAATAGTATATAATAGTAGTTTGGTAGGTACACCAGCCTGGGGACTAAACCGATCAGCCAAAACATTTAAAGGATTGACAGGTGAAGTGAACATTGATCAGCCAAAACATGCACCATGGTAGTGCATGTCAAGTGGCCAACCCAAACCCTAACCAGACCAAGTACACCCCCTCAAGTCAAAGGCACTCGCATATGACAGGACAGTGTACCCTGCAACACCACAAAGACCTTACACAACTCAACATTTTATTGTATCTGGATTATCAAAGGCAATGATTCACCTACCTGTTAATCTTCTTAATGTTTTGGCTCACCTGTGTCACCTAAAGGAAACCTCAGAAGGTAATGGATTGCAAGCAGAATATCACTGAACTGCATGAATTTTTCACCAAGATCTTCTGATGATGGGAGAGTCGGGTCGCTGTGTAAAGTCTCATCCAGCACTTCCCAAAGATTCTCAATGGGGTTAAGGCCTGGACTCTGTGGCAGCCAATTCATGTGTGAAAATGATGTCTCATGCTCCCTGAAACACTCTTTCACAGTATGAGCCCAATGAATCGTTGTATTGTCATCTTGGAATATGCCCGTGCCATCAGTGAAGAAATAATCCATTGATGGAGAAACCTGGTCATTCAGTACATTCATGTAGTCAGCTGACCTCATTTTTGGGCACATAACGTTGCTGAACCTAGACCTGACCAACTGAATCAACCCCAGATCATAACATTGCCCCCACAGGCTTGTACAGTTGGCGCTAAGCATGACGGCTACATCTATTCATCAGCCTCTCTTCTTACCCTGATGCACCTATCACTTTAGAACAGAGTAAATCTGGACTCATCAGACCACATGACCTTTTTCCATCGCTCCACAATCCAATCTTTAAGCCTTTTTTTCCAATTAGCCTCACTGATAAGTGGTTCTCTTGAGGCCACACAACTGTTTAGTCCCAATCCCTTGAGTTCTCTTCACATTGTGCGTTTGGAAATGCTCTTCCTTTCACTATTAATAATAGCTGTGAGGTCTACTGCTGTTACACTTTTCTTCCTCGAAGATGATGGTTCACCACTGTCCTTGCAGGTGTTAATAATGTGTTGGACAGTTCTTAACTCAATTGTAGTAGTTCCAACATCTCCTTAGTTGTTTTCTTTGCTTTATACAGGCCAATAATTTGATCTTTCTGAAACAGAGTAATATCTTTTCCACGGCAACAGGATATGTCTTCTGACAAGGTTGATTGTATGAGAAGCTACTCACCGTATCAGTTAAAATAATATTGGGTTAAATAACTTGTTGCCAGGAAGGCTTTTACCTGTTAGCTTAGTTAAATCCAGGTGGTGACATTTTTTGGGGGCCAGGCAGTGTGTGTTCACCTGCAAACATTTGCTGTCAATGTAATTCACCGTTTTAGTCTTTATCTGCTTGTTACCAAAATATGATTACTGTGGTGCAAGGCTACTCAAAGCACTTTGTTAAGGTTAGCGAAAGATTGTGGTTTAAAATTGCTTACTGGAAGCAGGCCGCGTGAATGTTTTTCCCAACCTTTACCAAGTGTTTTTGGAGCCTTCAACTTTCAGGTAAGTCACATGAGGAAAAATCCCATTTTCCAATATGAAAGTTCTGAGCTTTATACACCCAATCACCCACCCCAACCTCCTTCATATGGTTTCTGTTTGCCTTAAGAAAATAATCGTTTCCTGGATTGGCAAAACCCTTGAACATAACATTGTGCTCCTTTTTTTCAACTTATCTGGCAAAGCAAATTAGAAGTGTATCATCATGCTTTTAGGAGGTAAAGTTAACTGTAGATACACTCTTGTTAACAGTATTGACAACCTACAACAGTTCTCAAATAATGCATTCAGATACATTGTAGTTGCTGCATCCCATCGGCATTAAACTGCAGACACTCCTCTACATCTGCGTTCTGTTGTGTTGGCATTAACTTACATTTTGCATTATTTTGCCTTGGCTTTGTTTGGTGGCAATTTGCTGATTTTCTGCATCAGTGCATTGTGTTGGATTGAAGTTCAAACAATGCCAACATTCAATTCCTGATGGTTTGCTGGCTTGTGCATTTTCTTTGTATAAAGCCTGACACAAACTTGGAATAAAACATTGATCACAACTACAGTATACATGTAATACATCATTTATTATTCATATATTTTGTATTTGGGCAGGGAGGTCATATAGAGATATATAGAAAAGCTTTTGAACAGAGTTTGTCTGCCATGTTTTGGAATTAAACTGATTAAATTGATCCAAATGACATCAAAAGCAACTGATTGCGAAGCCTTATTTGAACCATATATAGACTAAATATGGGTGTGTGCTTCACACAAATGGCAGTAGTGGGATTGATTTAGGTGTGATATAGCTGCTGGAACAATAGAAAGAAGGGGGTTGGGGTGTGGATAGATGGGGCCTGGAGAAAGGGGGAGGCTCTCAGTTCAGCCGAGTGTGAAGGAGCAGGCGGAGGAGAGAGAACGTGGAGGAGACGAATAGACTTGATGTTGGTAGTCTGTGTCATCCCCCGATGAGTTTGTATGTGCTCATACATGCTGTCGAGATGAGGAAAAATAGCAGCGAGAAAAAAGCTGGAGAGTAGTTATCTTGAGGTAGACTTAAACATAGAGCATTTTCATATTAAATGGCAGAGTGCTCTTTGCAGCTGTTTGGTGACACCTTCATTGGATTAATGGGCAGTGATTTGGGCCTGAAATAAATATATGGACACAAGACTCTGTGCGTCACTTCTTTCTAGCAGTTTTTGAACTCGCATAGAAGTTCATATTTTCTGCACTGCTCAGCATTGTGGGCATTTCTCTGGCTCGTGCTCCTCCTCTGTCCAGTCAGACAGCTGGTCTTTACAATGAACTCATGAATTTATAATATAGGGCTGTTATGTATGTGTTCCTGAATAAACAGGACATTGCTTCTTGTGCAACAATGATGTGCTGCTTAAATGTACACTATATATGGCACGTTTTTTCTTATGGCTGGAATTCTGATACATTAAGGGCCCAATTGGCCGTAAGAAACGAGCATTAACTCAAGTCTTAAGTTTGACTTGCACTGTCAGATGTGAGACTGAAGTTAGGCTTGAATTTAATTGTTGCCGCAGGCTTCCAGACAGCTCTGGTCGAGGGATCACCCAGTTAATCTGTTTTCACCCTGTCACTTCTGGCAAGACAGCTATCGTTTCAGTTCCAAAATGTGTTGTTTTGTGTGAAGCACTGATGTACCACGACTTGCATTTTGTTGACAGCCCTGTGTTGTTCAACTGTGAACAAATCAACCTTGTATATTGTGTCAGAAGTGTCATGATTTTGTCACTTCCTCTCTTGTTTACTTGAAGATGGATTACTGACCAAATATATGGGAGCCAGTGGAGAGAAGTGTCGGACCATATGCTCTTTTTTTTAGCAGTCCATGCTGAAGGAGATGGTCTAGCCTGAAATGTCTGTCGTCTCTACCACCACTTGATTGTTCCGACATCTCGCCAGTGTGGTCAGATTTTGCAGTGTTACAGAGACAAAAAGAGTCTCTCAGTTTACCTTGACACATAGATGGTCTTGATGATAGCGAATGTCACTGCCGCTGTTCAGCAGTTTTTGCACAGTGTCAAGTAACACATCTGACACCTAACCCCTCAGTGCTGCTGAAAGAGAGAGAGTCGTTCACCTCCCACTCTGTGGATGCACCCGACCACTTGCAGCAAAGGGCCGAAAACTTTCAGTACTCTCTCAACCCAGTGGGCTTGGAGGGGTTGACAGTAATAAGGCCTGTCAGATTCAATGCAGCCAATCAGAATAATATTCCAGAATGTCTCAGTCTATACATATGGCAGGCTGCTGATGTACCATCTGTCCTCTCTTTACAGAAAGGGGAACAGACTCAAATCTTTCATTACTCCCCTGACTTCAAAGAGGTTTAGGTTACTGCAGACAGTTTCTGAAGGATGCTACATCTAAGACAGGCTCATTATTATTTTGTGTGCTGAAAGGTTAAATCTAACTGTTTAGTCAGGACTAACTACACTAACAATAGTAACTTACTGTATTTTCCCAGCACATACATTAGTTTCAAGATGACCAGGGCAGTGAATAGGTCATGGTTTTCAAACATTTGGAAGGGCCGAGTAGTTTTGAGACATTTTAATAGAGGAAATGTTTCATGTTAAATATTTACTGGGTTAAATCACTGGTGTGATTGTGTTAGTCCAATGTGTTAAGATTCTTAGAGACGGGCTCTAGGCCACAAATAATACAAATCTATGAATGAAGACAGTCAGGAACAGAATCAAAGTGAGTAAAGAAGCTGTTAAACAGCAGCCCTACATAATGCAACCACTCAGCAAGTCAGCCTCTGAGCGGATAGTGTTTGACCCCAGCCTCACTATAGACAGCAGGTATGGAAACCACATTGCCCCCCACCCTGCATCAAAAATCTTTTTTTGTGGCTCTGACCTCCGCAGCAGAACGCCTCCCTCTGACTTCCTGATTGAAGATTGACCTTCTTTGGAGGCTGACGGCTTCACAGGGGATTTGGTGAGATCTGCTGTGGTGTGAGATCCTGTTTTTTATTGGACTGGAGGCCTTATAAGGGCCATTCTTTCTTTCTTTTCTGTTCTGTTCTGATAGTTCCCTGATCCCAGTTGTGTAGCTCTTCATTTTGTGCTGTTATTTGCAGTGTTTTGAACTGAATCATAAACCTCAGGCTACGGTCTGCAACTCTTCTGCTTTAGTTAATTTTTAGCTGTGTGTGTGCCTCGTCCTGTTGGCCCGGGGCTGAGAGCTCAGCTGCAGAGATAAACAACTGAGGTGGGTAAAGTGTGTGTATGTGGGTCTTCCTTTCTAATTTCACCCATGAGTTTTGATAACAGTGGAAGGTACAGCGTACTCCTGCCATGCCCTTTGATAGGGTCTTGATTGATTGATTGATCGGCTCTCATTGATTCGATAGACTTGAAACAAGTAAGTAAAAAATCCTAATCATTATCTGGCGTCCAACTGTATGTGTATTAAACAAAAACTTTTAAAAGGAACCCTGATGTTATTTTGTGAATGTATTGACATTCAAGAGCTCTGCAGTAAAGGTGGGAGGCAGAAAAATGTCCTCCAAATTTATCGGGGTTGGCCTCAATCAGCAAGGCCTTACCTATTCCTTTTGGGCACACAGCTTCATTCTCAGGGGGCTGAAACTTGAACAAGTTTGATCCTTAATGAAAAAGAAACGATACGATCCTTTTTTGAACCAATTTATCCCTGAAAAATCCCAGGCTGTAGTTTGTTACCTGGCCAGGGTGGCTCAGAGACCCAAGAGGTACTGACTGTATGTAAAGAAGTCAGTATGCTTCAAACAATGTGCAAGTTAAATCTAAAACCCTACCC
The DNA here is from genome assembly GCF_900880675.1 of Sparus aurata. Classification (NCBI taxonomy): domain Eukaryota; kingdom Metazoa; phylum Chordata; class Actinopteri; order Spariformes; family Sparidae; genus Sparus; species Sparus aurata. Next base: position 22,471,256 of record NC_044196.1, on the reverse strand, counting down.
CTACAACCCTATCCCTATACCCTCAGCTTTAGGTTTGAGTTTCCTAGACATAACCATGAAAAGGTCAATCATGCAACCTTCATCATCATGCAAGAGCAGGTATTTTAGATTAGGAGAAATAAATGAAATACACTGCAGTTGGGTTAATTTAGGATCAGGCTCCCTATCGTTAACATGCCTGGATTTACTTAGCTCCAGCGTTAACAAATCTCGTATCTCTCCTAACCTGCATTGTGAACAAAGCAATGGAAAACATATAGACTGCAGCTTCTTATTTGTTTGTTGATCGTCATGGGTTGAAATGGCAGACATCAGGCGCCGGATTAGATTACCTGTAGCTAATAAATGTTTGAACTTGTGTCTGTGCTCGGCCAAAAAAGTACTCTAACTGTAAATGAGTTGGAAGTGTTTTTGAGCCTTTAGTTTCGTGCAAATGTTGTAAGGTAAGCATAACTTAAAATGCTATCGATCTCATCCCTACTTTAGATAAGGTCAGTGTGGACATTTTGCTCTGGCAGTGAACAATTTTCAACATAAGCTTATTCTCAGATGGAGTCTGGCAGCAGGTTGTTTTTACAGAATGATGATGCTGTTGCACTCTAGTGTAAATTCAGGGTAAATGTATTGATATGATTGATAAAATATTCACTTTTCTTGCTTTAAGTGCTGTTGAACTAAAATTCTATAGACCTAATGAATCCGGTGAAGAAAAATGACATTGACAGGTTTAAGTAGGCCATGACAACATGATGAAACCTGATGACGTGTTTGTGTCTGATTGGTCAAAGAAGTGGTTGCAGTTGTGACGGGAGAGTGTTTGTTTTCTTTCTTTGGCCTGGTCTTTTTTCCCTTAATCTTTTGATTAATCCGTTAGCCTCATATCACCGGCCTCTTCATCTCGGTCTTACTGTTTTTTTTAACATCCCTCTCTACACTTTCCCTTTCCTGCCTCCCTCCTCCCCATGCAGTCCATCTGTGTGTTTGGAGGCATGAAGCCACGAAGCCTTAATGACAGTCTAGCCCACAGTGGTTGGGCTAATCCAGTTAGCTCAGCTCTGTATCGGGGCCCATTCACTGTGCCTCACCACCAGCATAACCTTTTGTTTCTGGTAATCCCTTTGGCGCAGCTTCGCCACACGCTACACGCACAGGCGTCTATACAGATGCACCTCAATATTACTCTCACCCTTCACAGTCAGATGAAGACTCACACACAGGGGGAGACAGGACATCCTGCTAAATCTGAAGCTAAATATCCCCACCACATTAAGAATGCTTGAGTGACACCTCTTGCTGTGTAACATGATAATGCAGTGGTGTGACAGGGGATGAGTTATTTAAAAAAAAAACGGTCTTTTGTTTGGTTTTCTTATCATATTTAAACACACCCTGTCAGTCAGCCATCGGTGGATGTTGGTGGTGCGTTGTCAGAATGTTTTTTCATGCCAGATTTACTCTTGTCTTGTCAATCGTCACGCTGGATTTGAGACAAGGTTTCTTTGGTCAGTGCTGAAAAATTGGACTGTATTTTGTATGCCATCCAAATTCAAACTAGATCCAAAATGGATTTTACCATTGGAATGATTTCCTTGCCATGAATTAAGCTTGTCATTAGTGCTTACTGCCAGGCGATACTGAATAGTTGATGCCAGGATCAGCTCGATAATGGCCCAACCCAACACTGTCAGTGGGTGTCTGTAACAAAAAATTAGCATCCGGTGTGACAAGTGCTCATTTTATTCCAGGTTTTTTTTGTCACAGCCAACGAATGCACTCTTCAACTTCAAGCTCCTGACAACAGGACTATAAGGTCAGATTTGGGCCTTTTTCTCCACCAGTTTTAAAACATCTCATTTGTTGACAGCAACCAATAGTAGGACAAACTGTGCTTCTGTGCTCAGCTGTAAACACTGCAAAACAAAAGAGTAATACTACTGTTGGTGTTGTCATATGGTATGGTGAACATCTACCTCCATTGCTGCTTTTACTGCATCTTTTGCAAGTCCTGAAAGAGGGAAAACTGTGATTGGTCAGGATATAACTTCTCCCAAAGCTTTCCCAAAGTGGTGGAAATGTATTACCATTGAGTCATCAAAAATATGTAGAGTGATCTGGTAATATGGTGTTAGGAATGATCGGGAAGACACACATCCCCTTACAGAAGCTATTGTCACTGGTCTGGCCCGGCCCTTAACATGTTGTTGGTCATACAGATGGTGGGAAGCTAATATCCAGGCAATCCCTGAGGACTTTATGGCAGAATGTGCTTTTCCACTCACTGACATTGAAGGGGACCTTGATTAGAACCCTGGGTCCTTGTCACCACCACAGTCCTTGTCTTCAGATCAGTATTTAGTTAATTGTAACTTCTCAGTGTGTACCAAGGGAGAGGCAGTGGCTGAAGATATAACTATTTCATGCTGGACACAGATTGCTTTTGTCTTCAGTGTGAAAAGATACAAACAACATTGATTCCCAGTTTAAATGACTCCGCAGTTGTCATGGGTATTTTATTGGCTTCAGCTATAGGTGGCAATTTTGGTGTTAAAACGGTAACAGAGACACAGGGTTACAATTGAAGAGCAATGGACACACTGGCAAAAATGGGTTTCATTTTTATAGGTCAAGCCATTTGCTTAGTTGTTGATGGTAAAACTGTGCTCACCAAAGCAATTGCTGAAATCAGTAAAACATACAGGTTGGAAACAAGCTCACAGTTTCCTGGCACCAAATTAGCAACAATTTTGTTTGGTAAGTAATTTAAGTAAGTGCAAGCGTAATGTTGCTAATTGTCCTTGTTGCACAGGAAGACCGTACATTTGCATGAGTACAGAACATTACATTGAACCATGGAAATTTCTTAGCCGTTTGTCTACATCCTGAATGATCAACTGCAGGGTTTGTTTCTTTCCATGTTTGATCTACTTTTCACAGTGCTTTCACGGAATTATGAGATCTCTGCAATTACTTCAGTTAGGTACATAGGTACATGTTATGAAAATTAGACCCAAATTTTAATGAACTGTATTTTCTTCTAAGCATGTCCTCAGTCTGAGGACTTGAGAAGACTATAAGAATAGGCTAAAGGTCAATTTTAGCGAATTTGAATGTAGATTCAGCATTTTTTTTCTCCAATTAAAGTGGAATGACATGTATTGGATGTCATCTTACGGCAGATACTTTCAAACATTAAGTCAAAAACATGTAATGGCTATCTGGCGGGAAAGATCCTGCATTGACTCTGGTTCACTCAGTCGATATGTCAGAACCACTTGACAATCCTGCTACCCCATAGCTCTGGCAGTAGTAGTGTGCATGTGTTTCCAGTCCAGTTGTTGGGTGTTTGGTCCACATTCCAGGGTTTGTGCGTGTGACAGGGTGATATTCATAGGAAGCGCCTGGTCTAGGATGAATTAAAGGCCATTTTCAAATGACAAGGCCAGTCATGTATGTGAGAGCAGCATGGCAGCTTACTGTTCTGGAAGAGTAAAAGGCAAAAAGGCCAGTCTATTCATTGGAACAGAAAGATCGCCTTGTTATGCAAGACCTTCCACTGCACCTCATGTTCTTCCAGCCCTCGCTTCTCAGAAGTGACACAGACAAAAGAAAGACAAGGCAATGCTGTCATCTGTGTCTTGGAGATCACTGTTGATGTTTTAGTTGGAGCCAGCATAAAAGTGAAGGAGGCGGATGAGAATTGAATCAAATACAATGAAGGGGTCAGAGGATAAGAGCTCTGGTGTGGAGTCTTCTCCACAGCCGGAGGTCACAGACAGTTTAATTGCTCTGGCTGAAACAGTCAATTAGAGGCACAGCTTATTTTCCACATCAACTACCAGATTTATGTCCCAACATAGCCTCTTACATGCTGGTTCATTAGTGTATCTATATTATACAAGTGGGATTTATAACTTCCATTCCAACTGACTTCTTCAATTCAACCTTATTTACTGTATTTCTTTAAAAGGTAATATTATGCTAATTCAATTTGAATTGCTGCAGCATCCCTTTTTACACTGTGTCTTGAACGCACCGTTTTAGCTATTGAGTGAGACATCTCGCCTCTTTTTTTAAAATTTTTGATGCAAGCTGCATATGCGCATTACTTAACAGGCAAGATGTAGCCAATCGGAGGCCAAGCGAGGTAGTGCGACTTAAAATAACGCCACTGCAGCAGTAGCAACGGTATGTTTGCTGACTGACTGGGGGGTATATATTTTATAATAAATATATAAATTAATATATTTATATGTCGCATGTTACATAGCTACACACATTACTTATGGAAGTAAAGGCTCGACTCCAAACCAGGCATTTCAGGCAGTGCAGGAGCAGTGTTTTCTGTGGGAGAGAGTAACTCCCTGTGACATGGACTCACTTTGCAGACCTTTTACATGCAAAAAACTGCTCCATAACACAATAAAGGAAAGGCATAAACCCTGGCCTTATCAATGTTGGTGTTACATGATTGGCAAATGTGAACTGTCAGTAGGCTATCTGTTACGTTTGTACTTCAACAGAATGAACTTTGTATTGTTTATGTTGAGAAATACAGACCGTGATACCACAATGATGGAAAAGAGAGACAAACATTCATTATAAGTATCATTTGCATATGTATGTGCAATTTGTTTTTACTGTGCTCAGAATGTCCAATGGGTTGCTCATGATTTAGACACAACTCCATAATTTGTATTTTACTGATAAGGAACTTCTACAAATCAGATCCGGTTTGCTCCTTATTTACATTTTATTATTGTCTGCAATAACTACATTCATACATAAATCAACCAGTATCTGAAAAACATGCAGCACAGGATCAGTCGCAGCTTGAACTTTTTAATCAAGGCTTCGTTCCCCGCCAGTGTAATAATTCACAAATGGTTGGCAGGTAATGGCCAGTGGGAATTGGATGCAGAAGTAATCTTATTGGTGGTTATCCTGTGGTTCTTTTTCTCCCCCCCCTGAATCCACATCAGGTCACCTTTGACCTATCAAATTGTATTGTATGTACCTTGGTCTGACACACAGACACACACACACACACACACACACACACACACACACACACACACACACACAGACACGTCCTGTCCCTTCCATGCATCCTTCACCTGCCATCAGTGTCACTGATTGAAACAGGAAAAGGTGTGTGTGTTTCATAAAATATGCTAATACAGAACCCTCAGTGAAGCACATGGAAATGTGTTTTCATGATGTGTAGTGAGCCTGTGTTCCAAGGCTCCGAAACCCCCACCCTTTAGTGTCCTGAGGCTGTGGTGAATAATCACTAGCCCACCCCCCTTAGCCCCTTCTCCACCTCCCCCTTAGCCCCCATCCATTATTCAATACCCCATGGAGGAGAGAGGGTGTGTATATGTGCGCATAAATGTACCTGAGCAACACCCATCTATGTTATATGTGCTGGCTTTTTCATGTCTACGTGTTAGATATGTGTACTGTGGCATTCATTTGTTGGTTTGTGTGACCACAATATTTTCTGTGTGTTTCTGAGCACTGATGCAGGCTGTAGGAGGCTGGGGGGGGGGGGGCAAACATCAGCCTCCCCTCTGTATAGGCCTTATGGGTGAGCTAATACTACTGGAGATATTTTATCCTTATGATAGAGCAGCATGTTTTGTACACAGGGGAACATGTGGGATATTTATTCCGTGACTTTGATGGTTTATTTTTGGGAGACGTGACACCTCTAAAAGCTCCTTCAGCACAATTACATGAGTACCTTGTTGATATTTGTTGTACTGCTGCTTCAGCTTTGGCGCCACCTGCTGACAGAGACTCATTACTACATGTGTCATACAGCAGAGACACCAGGGGAATGGGGTTTATGAATGGGATTTACAAAAGACAAAAATAATCCATACAGTTTCATATCAAAATGTATTAATTTCTTATATATATGATAACATGAACAACAGTATGTATTGTTTACTTAATGTAAAATAGTTATTTTTGCCTCATCACAATTTGCTGATCTGTCAGTTTACCTTATAATTCAACTTCATCACACGTTGCTCACTGTTTGCCACTGGGTGAAGTGGAATAACGAATAAAAACAAAGTAACCATGGCTGCTAGCACACGTATCAGCTCATCAGTGCATGAATATCTTCTGCAGTCTATCGTCGGCCCTCCACAGTTAGCCAAACAGGAACAATGACAGTGAATTTCCTCTGCCTTGAAAGGAACAGTTCACCCAAAATGTCAAACTCAGACATCATCTCCTCCTTCCATGCTGATGGAAAGTGAAGGTGAAGTTTTGTATTACCACAAAATATTTCTGGAGCTTCACAGTGAAACAGAGTTGCAGCATTCTCCTAAACAACTGGAGGAGCTGGAGACTTGTTTTAAAACGGAAAAGAAACAACCAAAAAAACGATCAAATGGCTCAATCCTCCGTCTGCTGTAAATCCATGTCACCAGAAGCCCCTTCATCCCACATTGATTTGCAGGGATGTTATTTACACCCTTTTGGGCCAAAATCTTCACTGTAGCCACTAAACTGAAAGCTGGCAAGCAAGTAATGTCTGGATTTTTGTAGTGAACCCTTCTTTTGAAGCCAATTCTCTTAGTGATTGTGCGATGACTTTCGCCAGTATTGTTAAACGGTTGCCAATTTTAGTTCCTTTTTTACTCAATCAAATTTGGGTCAGATGTTTTAACACTACTGGGGAGGGTTTTGCGCTTATATTTTCAAAATAAGATGCACCTCCTCCTCACCCCGATAACTATGTCCTTCCCAGATTTGCAGTAGAGTGTGCGTGTTTGTCGTTGTGGATGTTCTTGGATGAGGGGACTTCTCTTCATTGAGTGTGACCCAGTTCTGTTATGATTAATCTACATATTAAAGATACTATGTTTAACAGATGAATGTGTTTCAAATCTGCATGTAAGTATTACAAGAAAAATGTGGAGTTTCAAGATACAGGGTTTTTTGAAGACATGACCTTATATAGAATAGAATGATTTGCTAAAGGAGCATGTCCGACGATTGCTGGCTGTTTTTACTCAAATCAAACAAGAAGGTCAATAGCTGTTTCATCTGTGCCCATCCAGATACAGCGGATGTGGTTGATTTATGGAACAGTTAACATGATTATCTTTGTTGCAGGAGAAAAAAAGGGATCACGTAATCTATTAGATCCAATAGAACTCCACGTCTCTTCCCATTATATCTGCAGTGATACTCCTATTAAAGCAATCTCACCCAACATAATCAAGGATATATGTTTAACTTGTACTTCCAAATCTATTATAATGATTATACATTAATTAATATAATTGATCATAAAATGATAACTCCCCTCTTTGTTTGCTTTGTTTTTGAGTGTCACATTTGTCAATAGAAATCCAGGTCATAGAGATACAGGGTGATATGAGCCATTACATCCACTGAAGGTTTTTATTTTCATATTTTATATTGCAGTAAAAGCAGAGAAGTTGTTTACAAAATAAAAGCAACATACACGTTAAACAGTTCCACACAGCATTTGCCCATCCCACCTAGCATCCAAAACAGAATGAAATGATATATAAACAGCTAATTAACATTTTAAAAGTGAAATAACAAGTTTGTTAAAAAGGTTTGTTCATTTGAAATAATGTATTTTTTTCAGTTTGCATGAATAAGTCAAATGTTGATCACCTCACAGAGTGATTAGAATTTCCCATTACATTTGGAATGTTCTGTATTAAAGTTTAGATCGAAGGTTTTTTTTTTGCATTTTTGGTGGTTGTGAAGGCAACTTCTTGGAATTGTTACCTAATGTGATACTATATACATTATCTACCAATACTAATACATAATTCAATTAGATTTTAATGCGTCTGCTTTAACAACCATGTGGTGATGACATCCTCACTCCAACTGTGAACATTGAAAATAAACAGCATCTGCAGGCTTAGCATGTGACCTATGTTTGTATGAATCCACACTCACATATGGCATTAGAGATGGTGAATGAGTGCGGCATTGGCCAGATGTTCCCTCTTCAGTCGGGATTTACAGCCCAGAAGTTACTCAACCTTTCATGAGCAGACCACTTCAATCATTCACAGGTAGATATTACAGCACATCGCTGCACACTGAAATCTATCCTGATCTATATCTATATTCTGTTCCGTGTTTTTAGGTGGTAAGTTAAAACATAGAAATGTTATCAACCAAGTGGCACAATATCCTTCACATTAAATGTATCTCCATGAAAATAAAAAAAAAGTCATCATTTCTGGCCTTGGTGTAACCCCAGATGCAGCCATAAGCAGATGATGCGACTGGATTTATAAACCCTGTAAATCCTCTGGTGCAGGACAGTGGTTTTTGATTAACAGGTTGGCAGAACACTAAGCTGTTTCTGAGATATTCCTGTATCTGTTCCTGAAGATAGTCTACACTCAGCTCGTACCATACTCCAGCAAGATAGCATTGTAGTTCCCTATAGATGAGGGTCTCAAAGCAGACAGCTCTGAAAAAGGATGGTTAGAATCCTGAGTTTTAGTCCCTAACTGTCTTTCAACAAAACAGAGTTTATGTAAAAATACAATTTTCAAAAAATATGTATGACCCTCTAGAAGTGTGTAGGGGTGTCTGTATCTACAGAGACCCTGCCCTCTGCCTGTCTTTACGAATTTTATTATTATTTTGCTTTGTTTGGGTTAGGGTTTTCTGGGTGACCTTTGAGCAGTGGTGTGTAGCCCACAGCCAATAACAGGTTGTGAGGTCAAGACTTTATGTAAACGACCAGGTTACATAGCTATCCACCGCTCCCCTCTACTGACTGTTTGACTGAGGGTGGGGCTGAGATACACACACAGAGGCAGAGCAGAGAGGATAACAGCTGACAGGATAAAATATGTACTTTGGCAATCATGAAATCTGGCATGGTATGCAGAGGTGTGGGTGATGTTTAGTTGTGCTTCAGAAAAACAATCAGAAAATAACTTATTGTTGAGCTGAGGAGAGTTCTGTGAATTGTTTGTTTTACGCACAGGAACCAACAAATTCTTCTACAAGAGTTGTGTTTTTCTGCACTAAGGTGTCGTTTGAAGACACCTAACAGCAAGAGCTTCCCTGCTTCAAGGAAGCAGGAAGGTAGGAAGGTTGGGCAATGAGAATATAGTAATGGAGAGCGGTGAGACAAAAAGTGATGGAGACGGAGCTGTATAAAGAGAGAAACTTAAGAGAGTTGACACCCAGCATACGTTCACACCTCCAGAAAGATTTTTAAATGATATTCTTTAAGGCCCCGTCCAGACGACAACGCCGTTTTGCGAAAACGCACACGTATTGCATCGTTTTGGCCGACCGTCCACACAGATCCTGAAAACGCAGCGCCTGAAAACGCACTTTTTTGAAAACGGGTCTCAGGGTGGAGAAACCCGAAAATGCAGCCCTCCCGTTTTCATGTGGACGGCGAATCCACATACTTCCCAAAACGATGACGCCATCGCCCCACCCCGCGACGTCCCATAACAACAACAACCACAATGGCGGACTACATGCTCGTGTTCGTGCCGCAGAAGATATTGAGCCTTTCTTGTAACTTACTCGCCTTGTAGTTGAGTGTGAGTTGCAGCAGCAGTTCGACCTCATTACCGGTCCACACAAACGATTCTGGTTTCCTTGCACTAGCCATTTTCATCTTCTTCTTGTTGTGTTCGGTTTCTCCGTCTACTGTCTGTCTCTTTACAGCGCGCAAGCTTAATGCGCATGCCCCGTCTATTCTTCTCCGTTTTTGGTGAATGTCAAGCGCCACCTAGAGGCCTAGAATATGAACTACAGCGTTTTCGGTCGTTTTCAGTGGATCCGTATGGACGCAAATATTCTTAAAACGATGATGAGGAAGACGGAGAAAAAAAAGATCGTTTTCACACGTGTGGACGGCCCCTTACCTTCATGACATGTGTTGTAAAACACAGATGTAACAGTGACAAAGCAGCAGGTCATGTTTCCACATTACCTGTGTGTGTGTGTGTGTGTGTTTGTGTGTGTGTGAGTGAGATAGGGAGAGTGTGTACACACTGGCTTGTCCGCCCTCCATTGTTTTTTTTATTACACCAATCTGATTCTAGGTCAGTAGAAAAGACTCCTCTATTTTTGACCACGTAATCCCCTCTAAGATTGCACACACCCCTCTGTGTGCATGCATCCGTGTGTGTGTGTGTGTGTGTTTGTACATGTGCGTGTGTGTCGTCCACAGTGTGTTAATACCTCCTGCACGTTACACACTAATCCACTCACAGTCGGCAAGACTGTCCTGCACTTGCGCCTCTTCCCCCCTTTCCCCATCGCTTACACACACATTACGCAGGGCACGCACGCTTCCATCTTGGTTTAGACGCTCCAAGTCAGTCACACATTGGATCTGTTTCACCCCAGCGTGTTGTGGCCTCTTTGGGAGCACCCATGAGCGCAGGCATGGTGGTTGGAGCAACAGGCCAGGTAAGCTTTGATCGGCAGGTCAGCCTCAAGTTCTGATCATCAACTCCGTTTATGGATCGATGCTGAGCTCCGTGTGTGTGTTATGTGGTTGTCACGTCATAAACCGTACTGACAGTGAATTGTTCAGTGTTTTAAAACAAGTTCAGTGTACGACTTTCAATGGCCTGGATGCCAGTTTTAAGCACAGATCTCATTCAAAAGATCCCTAAGTTGACTTAACTAATCACTTGTTGCTCTCTCCGAGTAATCAGCCCGGTGTGTACTGTCCTGTACAGCAAAGATCTCCATCACTGTTTGAGTTTGAGTTAGTGATTGAGTTTGTAAATGTGATCGTAATATGGTGCAAAATGTTGTGTGAAACTGACTTGTAGACTTTGCTGTAAAACAGTGGTGGAGTTGATGCAACTGCATTATAAAAGCTGGTGTGAAAAAAAGTTAAAATCAGTGCGAATTTCAAGTAAAATGTGGCTTAAAAAGATTTGTGTACATTTGTTGTAAAATATTTGTAGACAATTATTTACCAAATTCAGCATAATGTTGCATTCGAAAATAGATAGTGTCTCTGTGCACATCGCTAACTGTGACCTCAATTATAGTATGTTCTATATGTATGTAATGTTGTGTTAATGCGCCCAGGGCTGAAGTATTTTTCCCGAAATTTGAAGTCTTCCTGTCAGCAGAAGCTCAAAGCTCCTCTCCATGTGGCTCAGTTGGGAATGTGTGGATGGCTTACTGTGGTTTCTCCCCTCTCTCTCTCTCAGAGGGGAAACCACTCTATGCTCGTTGGGTTTTAACCCCTAATCCCCCCCCCCCAGTAGCCAGGATCCCCTGCTCCATCTTTTCACACTGGATTAAAATCTGAGACACTCATTAGCCAGACAAAAGCCATGAGGCTAGTTAAGCAGGTCTTTGCATCAGTGTGCAACACTTGATTTAAAGTGTCACTCATAAGGCACCATAAGCCCGAAGTGACTGCACATTAAATATTATAATTTGTGAGATATTTAAAAGGGGCTGGTCTGGGGTTAATCACATGTAAGTGAATAGCTTCTGAAGTTTTCTGCTGATGCGGTTGTTTAAAGTCAGTGACACATGACAGCCAGGAATACTGCATTCATCATTTTCCATAGTTCCTTCTAGCTAGATATCAGTTGAGTGGTGACCCAACATGTAATCCTCACAAACAACAAGTGCCAGGATCAACATTTTAACGTTATTATTTAAAGTGCGGGGGGCTGAGCTGCAGCTCGCCCTGTCTGTGAGACTATTCCATTAGCTAATAAAACATTAGCTCTGCAGCCAAACTGAGACTGATAACTATGTACTACGTAAGTGTTCCGCCACTTTTGAATGTTGAAAGTATAATCATGAGTATTCATTACATCCAAGTATCACAGTAATCACCACATTGTCCATCATGTGATTTTATTATTCACAAAAAAATCTCATTTAATAACATAAAAATTAGAAACACGGTTCGATATTCCAATATGACTGCATGTATGATTGTTAATGTACTGACTCACAGTTTAACATCATTGTTTCCTCCCAGGAAACACTGACCTCACAGAAGAGTAGTCATGAGCACACTCTCTTTACTCCCAGACAAACCGTCTCAAACAAAACATTTATCAGGCAGGAAGTGACAAACAAAACGCGCTGTTCGATGCAATATGTGAGATGTAGGACGCAGCTTGATCATCAAGAGGGTTTATCGCGATACCATGTCTTGATAAGTCCTGTAAAGTGTAGCTCTGGTTCTTTTGCTTTTGGTTGCGTTCCACTGGCATCTCAATAGTCTGTGCCAGTTATCTTTGTTCTTGACGTGATTTGTTTGTAGTGCAGACGACTGATGCTCCGACCTGAGGTGTAAGTCGGAATACATCAGTGAGATTCACAGTGCTGCTGCAGGAGTGATTGAACTGGGCTGTTGTGAATCTGTTGTATTGTGTGAAAACACTCTACCTATTGGTTTTAGTAGCTGCGTACGTGTGTGTGTGTGCGTGTGTGTGCGCGTACAGGGCTGTTCTCCATTCACTTTATATTATATTGCATGCAGCCCTCTAATGTCAAATTAGAGCACAAACTGGGACATGCTAAAGGTGTGTGTGTGTGTGTGTGTGTGTGTGTGTAGTTAAATAATGCGTGAAGCAGCAAGGGGGGCATGTTCAGATGGATGATGTCATCAAAGCCTCAGGGGAATTCTGGGACAGCTCATTTGGCTCATTCGGGCGGGTGCTGTTGAATCGACTCCCACCTCTCTCTCTCTCTCTCTCTCTCTCTCTCTCTCTCTCTCTCTCTCCTTTTTTCTATCTCTACCCTTTGTACTGCTCCCTCGCCCTTTTGTGTTTACTATCAGTACAAGCAGTAGAGATGGGGACACTTGATAGTTCATTTCATGACATCTGACATTCAGAAGTGCCTTTCTCTGTAACACACACTCTCTCACACACACACACACAAATACTAGCCCTCGCGTCTCAGTGTGTGAGCTCAGTTAGGTGTGGAAGGATCGTGCTAATGAAACCCAAGGGACTAGGTTATCTGACACACACACACACACACACACACACACACTCTCCCTATGGAGTGTCTTTTCTCCTCAGCTTCACTGTCTCCGTTGACTACGCCCTACACCCTTGTTGCTAGGCGATGGCCGATGGAAAGCAGCCGCTGTGTCGGGAGTGTTACTACGATGAAGCTTTCCATGATAGTGCAAGTCTAACAAAAGAATCAAAGATAAAAATGTAAACATGCCAATTTTCAATGCACGCCCGCTGTTTAAGTCACATTTAGCATCTCTTACTGTGTTATTAGTGTTACTGTGTATCTGCTGGATGTATGACAGCATTTTTGTTGTCTGCAGCCAAATGACATGTTAACTTTTCTAAGGCAGTGTTTTTCAGTGTGTTTCCTGCAGCCCTGCTCCGCATGTTTTAATGTTTCCCTGCTCCGACACACCCTGATCCAAATGATCAGCTCCTCATCAAGCTCTGCTGAAGCCTTGTAGCGACCCATTCATTTGAATCAGGTCTGTGGTTGCAGGGAAACGTCAGGGCAGGGGGCAGCCAGGACCACGATTGTTGTGTTCACAACTTGTTCCACTGCCCCCAAAGTGGCCAAAAATATTCTGCAGCATAGAACTTTGTATCTTGAGCTCAGGTGTATTCTGTGGCTATGTCTCCCTTGTACAGATTTGCTACCTCCACCTCTGCTAATTTAATCTTAAATGCATGGTTGATACTTTAATGTCTCATTTATAACAACACTTTGATTTAAACCCAATCCAAAAGTAGCAGTCAGTCTGAGATGTTGCTGTTCGATACCGAAGACACTAGCAAACCATCGCAGAACCTAAAAGCTATGCTGAATGTTGCAGTGACGGATGAAAATGACAACAGAAAATAAACAAGTTTGCTCATTTTCACATATCTCTGCAATACAAATCAACTATCAGCTGTCTCCCTGGAAAGTGACTGTTGTTGCCAGTGCGACATCACAGTGATTTAGGCTGTAGACGATCCTTAAGTCCTCTTATGTTCCAACCAAATGATGGTTGAGGAAGCTCATCTGAAAAGCAGAAGTCAGGAGCCTTAAAATCTCCTCCTCCTCAAAAACCTAAATTTTACTGTAAGAGTATGGTAATAAGTGAAGGCCAATTATTGATTTGAACAAGTCAGGACAGTCATATGCAGCCACTTCAAGGCGGTTACATGTCCCAAGATCAACTGTAGGAACAACTGTTTGTAAGTATAAAGTACATGGCAGGGTTGTGTCACTGCCAAGATCAGGAAGAAAAACACAAGCTGTCACCGGCTGCTGAGAGAAAACGGGTCAGGATTCTTGGAAAGAAAGTAAACAGAAGAACGAAGAACACACTCTTCAGGGAAAACCTAAAATCATCAGCCAGAAGATTGGCGCTTGGGTGCAGTTGGGCTGTGTCAACAGCTCGAGAGGGAATCATTCGGTCATGCGATCACCAACACGGGAATGGTGTCGCAGCTATTGCAGTTAGAGCTGTAACATGAGGCCTGGTAAGACTGCCTCTATTTGTCCCCCGGGATCCATCAGACAACTGGGAGAGACTGAAGCTGGTAAACAGCTTAATGGCTCCACTGTTGAATGTTGACACTATCTGGGCGCACACATTACGCACACATTACAGCTCAATCTGAGCAGTGGGGCATCATTTGGCTTTGGTTTTGGCAGTGGCAATAAATTAAAGACCCTCCCTCCCACCCCCCCCCAGGCCTCTCAACGACAGGCACACCACCCCCAACCCTCAATGGTCTGATTCCCCCATGTGCATACATCAGAGGTGAGGGATTGTGTTTAAATGGTTTTGAGGCGCAGTTCATCACAGACGGACACAATGGGAGCAGATAACACTCCACGTGCGACATATGTTGCTAATCACTTGAAAATGACGATTGTGACGGATACAGAAGCTCTGCTGTGTAATGATAAATGCGTTGATAATAACGTATGCTAGTGTTGGAGAGGGTAAAGGCGTGGCCAGGTTCAGCGGTGCCTCTTTGTCTGCTCTGCACCCATGGGATAACCCCCCCAACCAGGTCTGACACCCATGTCTTGGGAATGAAGCCCCTCTGGGTGGCGGGAGATGTAGTGTGTGGCGTCTCTCTGTCTGAGGTCATCTGTAAACATGTTCTGTGCGTCTATAATAGCAGCTTTAATAAGGGCACTCGGGGATAAATTGTTCCTTAAAGAAACTTGTTAGCTTTTTTTGAAGTGTTTACCTAGACCTCTGGTGTCTGTGTCACACATTATTGTGTAACCCCCTAAAGTCCTGGTGTTAAATTGCATGTTTTATCATCAGTATCTCATGATCGCTTGTTTGGATTTACTGAAATGCAGGTCCAAGTTATCACAGATCATTCCGCCGACACTAACCAAACCTTTCTGTCTTTGTTTTCTTCTAGGTAAGTTCAAGGGGACACGGGGACAGGGAGACACGTTGACATCAGGGCCTGGTTCTAGGTATTGTTGACACAGGACACACTGATCGACAAGCACATCTTCAGCGGAGTAGCGAACCCTGGGTGTGCTGCTCCGGGCGGCCCCCGGAGCTAACCCATTACCATTCTCATCATATTAACTCAAATCTTTTATATTATCACATGAGCAGCGATCACTTTTATGTTTTGAACCAATTTTCAGATGAAGTCGATCATTTCTACTCCCAAGTAACTAACTAAACAATATATCGCACAACATATTGGTGTATTATATTCATGCGCGTTGGGTTTAGAAAGTTGTTGAAATGATATTTTTGGAAACTGCAACAGAACTGACCTGCTAACATGGTGACATGTTTTCATCCTAATCGCCTTTCTTGGCTCGCCCTCACTCCAGCCGGTTCAGAACTAATTACCTGAGCTAACTACCTCCGAGGCCACGAGGCTCTGAGCTCATGGCTCTGTCAGGGCCGTTTGTACATGTATACACGCATTTTGTGGAGGCTGTTAGCTCCAGTATTGAGGAATGCTAGGAAGGTAGAAGCAGCTGGAGGTCCTCTAATCCCTGAGACCCTCAGCCGATTACTGATATAATACACACCAACTCTGTTAGTGAAGATCTGGACCAGATTAGTAGATTTAGCACAGGCATCTGCTTTACTTCTGCCTTCCTTTGAAATAGTTTTCAGGATGATGGGGGTTATTTTGGATCATATGACCCCACGATTGTAGGTGGAGCTTTCATTTTTCTGTACACCAGGCTTGTTTTTTTTTTGGTGTTGGGTTGAGGGGGGGGTTGCCAGACAAAGCAGACCTAGAAGGTCATTTTGTTGATTCATTATCTTGTTTGGGAGCTTCTAATATTCCGTCTATAGACTGCATGTCCTACCCCTCTGTTTTGTCCTTCACCTCCGCTCAGCAGGATGGTCTCATATTCCACCTGTTCTTAGTTGTAATGTTGGGTCCGGCCATGGGGTGGCGCCATGGTAATAAAAACAAAAAGGGGTGAGGCCTTGGAAAAGATAAACAATGCAGTCGATGTCTTCATAGAGTGCAAAGCAACGACTTGGATATTAGAGATCTAAGCGCATCATTTGTTGCTGGTATACCAGCGCAGTTTATTTCTGTGAATATGTTGGTGTGAATATCTGTGTGAATAGAAGATTGTTTTGTTGGTATGATGCGCATTGCTTCCTGAACTGAGACTGGTGCTGATAATGCCGATGAAAACATTACCACTGCATTCCTCTATAGCGTCTCTGACCCAGGCGGCTTTTGCACCGGAGATGCTGGCTGGTAACACTGGTTAGGTGCCCTTTCAGTGAGCAGCATTGTCAGTTCAGCACCATGGACAGGGATTGTGTGGCATGAGGACTGCGAGACTGAATCCTTTGCTCATACTGCTTCAGTCTCTGCTCATGGTACAGAAATAATATCAGGGCTGCGACTAAGGATCATTTCCATCGTCTGACGATTGCTTTCATGATTAATCTATTTGGTCTAAAAAACGTCAAAGCATGCTTATGACAATTTCCCAGAGCACAAAGTGACTACTTTACATTGCGTCTTTTGTCCAACCAACAGTCCGAAACCCAACGACTCCTCATGTACTATCATACACACCCACCCCAGCCACAGTCTGTTCACCCTGTTGCGACCTGACAACAGAAACAGAAGTATCTGCTGCTGTACCACCAGACTTCAGAGCAGCTTCACTCCTCAGGCTGTGGGCCTCCTCAGCTCATCCTCGAAACTCTTCATTCCTGTTTAGCAAAAGGGGACGACAACTTGCATTTTGTTGTACATCCCTGTGTACTGTGCGTAGAAGCTGGGACCACCATATGGCAACATTTATTACTGGAAAAATGAGTGAGATGAATACTCCAAATAGTTTCCAGCTAATCTGCAAATTGACGAATCAACTACTTGTTGCAGCTCTATATTATGTGCAAGTGTTGGAGGTCGTAATGCATTTGATTTCAGCTCATACCATGGCTTCTATGCCCTTTACGTGCCATTAAATCTAGATGGAATATAGTCTGAAGATGTCAAGTATTTTTTTCTTTTTTTCCTTTTTCATGATTACAAGCAGAAAGACTGTAAACATGTGCTTGAGAAAAAGGACTGGAGTGTTTTTCTGTGTGTATTTATGCTTGTGTGTTTGCTCTGGAGCTGTGAAATCTCACAGTCACTGAGGCGGGCTGAACCATTACACACTTCTTAACAGGGGGGAGGTTGAAGACACCCCCTCTGACTCCAGGAGAAGTGGTACCTCCCTCACTCTTTTTCCAAAGGACACTCAGTGACGCTTCCGTGTCCTGTTTCTCCTCCCACAGATCGTTTTCCTCCTCCCTCCCTCACCCCACTTTCTGTAATCCCCCCACACACCCCCTAGCCCTACCTCCCCCTTCCGGTACATGATGAGCAGGGATGTCTAGTGTTTAGAGAGTCCAAATCAGAGGCTTCCCAGGTTCCCAGTGCATCTGCTGCTACCTCTGCAGCTGAGCGGTAATGGAAGGGGAGGAGCTCTCTCTGTCTCTTTCTAGCTCCTCTGCCTTTCTATTGGTCTCTTGGTTTACCTCTTGGTGGCGTGCTCCATCACACCCCTCCTCTCTCTCTATCTGTGCCTCAGATGCAGTTGTCCAGGCAGCAGGGAGGGCAGCTTTACAGACACTCACACTTTCTGCATGGGTGAGGAGAGCTGGTGGGTTAGAGGACTAGGGGATATCAGCGTCACCGCTATCCTCTCCCCGCCTACATTCACACTCGATTCGTCCTGTCAGAGAAAGTCACCTAGTGAGGTGCGGGCTTGTTTCCTTTGATGACAAGCTTGCCAATAAGGCGAGAGGACTTGTGAAACTGATCTAAAAAGCTTTAGTTTTTCTTCGTGTGGGGACAGAGAGAGTGCAGCCATGGCTCATGCTGCGGCTCAC
This sequence comes from Sparus aurata, assembly GCF_900880675.1. Lineage (NCBI taxonomy): Eukaryota > Metazoa > Chordata > Actinopteri > Spariformes > Sparidae > Sparus > Sparus aurata. The sequence goes on along the minus strand of NC_044196.1, from coordinate 22,452,886 downwards.
ATTAAGAAGGCCAGGTCCGAAATGGATCAACCTCCGGACCTGAAGGCTCTGGAGAAAGCCAGAGAGAGGAGGAGGCGTTCCCGGGAACGGGCTGAACGCAAGCGCAAGGTACTGGGCAGACTCACTGGAATCACCCACCTATTCATTCCCGCTTTGTGTGACCAATCGCTGTTTCACTGGTTACTTCATCCCACCTCCAGTCATCCCTCCACCTCATCATCATCACTTCACCTTCACTGAATGAAGAAGACTTTGTCAGACTCCATTATCACGGATTGCAGAGGAGTTTGCAGAACAGAAATCATCATCAAAGTCTGTCCATGTCAGTATTGCTCTGCAGCTGAATGACACTCAATCAGATACAATTATAATCACCATTAACAATCTCTCCTCTAGTCTGGTGCTTTATGTAATTGTGTTCGAGAAGAGGCTCAAAGCCAAGGTGTTTATTTTTGATTCAGGATTGTCCTTTAATGCTCAGGTGACTAAAGTGCTGCAGTCCTGATTTGCTCACCTGAGACAGTGAACCAAGATCAGATCGTCCCTTCCAATGCAGGCTAAGAAAATGTCACTCATTGCTGCCCTTCACTGATACCCTGTCAGTTTTAGAGGTGATTGTACGACTTTACTGCTTTACTGTTTCTACAGCCTTGAATGGACTAGCTCCTGCCTATATCTGCAATCTGCTAACTCTCCATGGGCCTGATGAAGCAACAACCTCCAAATGGCAGGGAACCCTATCCTCACCTGTTATAAAACAGCACAAACCTTAACAAGCTAGCAGCTGTTAACCTTTATTTTGAGGGGATTAACCAGTTCAATCCAACACGATTTTGCGGGGGCCTCCGATGCTGCATCGCGGATATAATTGCGATTGGTTTAAAGAAATACGATAAAGGCATAACTGTACCAGAATGATAGTACAGTAACGCAACAATGCAAAAAATAACAGTTTTGACGTACCTTAAATACCATGTGTCATGTTGCAGAGCTGTCTGCTAAAGTTAGCATGCTAACCTGCTGGCCTCGACCAGTCCTGTCTCGTTATACCACTCTAACTCAAAAGACAGTAGTCAAGTATAGCTTGGGTCGCTGGTGGTCGGTACTGTCTGATGCCTGACCTCCTTCTTGCTCCTCCCCCGCTTCAAACATTTCCTGTAGTCAAGCTTGCCTCAGATAAGGGTTTCTCTCTAAGAGGCTACTGAGCCAGGTTCGGTTCCAGCTCGCCTGGTTCTGGTTAAGTTCCAGCATTACTTCCTGCCAGAATTCCCCTCTGTGGGGGGCATCCCCCGTCCTGGCACTGAAAACCTTCGCCACCTGACCATCGAACACCACTGAGCTAGTAGTGTAAAGAGCAACAAACTCCCTGCTCAGACCACTAGCTGCATGGCTAACTGAGCTAAATAGCTAACTATAGCTGCAGTTTATAGGAATTGTTGATCATTCTGGTCATATGCCCCTCCTTATTTAGTGGGTATGAATTTGACAGGTTGTCAGTTCTTACATATCGCACCAAATCACTTCTACCTCATTACTTTTTCTATAACTTTAACTATTTATTGATGATTTTATCTCTTGTATCCTTCTTATTAGGTTTCCCCACTTGTTCTTATTGTAGAGCACGCTGTAACTTTGTTTTTAAAGATTCTACATAAATAAAGTTATTTTAATTCTTGTATTTCCATCTCCACCTTCACTGTCATCTAGTTGTATTCTTTAAGGGAACAAACAAGTAACAGGAACAACTTTATAGAAACACTTGTGTGTTCAGAATGAAAATCTGGCGCAAGATTCAAGATCTAAAGCGCCAAACACTGTTCTGCGATCGGTGTTATCAGTCCACTGTCATCCGCAAGAAGCACAAATACCAATAAGCTGTGATTCTGACAGAACATTGCCGTAATGATTGCACTCTGCTTGATCCTCACTGCTATCAGTGCTTGTCCTCATCTCATCTGCTGAGGGATCTTCCCCACTCCATCCTTCATTGCACCCATCATCCTGTCGTCATGTGCCTGCCACAATATTAAAAATGACCTTGTCAAGTCATCAATCACTCAATCAGTGCTGCTGTCTCCCTGCTCAAGCTGTCCCCGGATGGGCACCATTGTAACGGTCTTTGTACAGTAACATTCCTTCATACAGCTCTGCTCGTCTCCATAGATGTACCTACGCAGATCAGTCTCTGGTGCATTGCTAGGCTGCGTAGTGTATGTTCCCTCTATTTGCTCACGAGTAGACACATCCTCTCACGCCGACAAAAAAAATCCTACTGTTGTGTTTTATTGGCAAGTTGTTTCATGGAGATATGCTGTATTTCATGGAGAGCGGTTTTATAGCGAGGTGTTTACTCTAACGAGCCATTTTTCGGGAGCATATTTGTGGACATGATTCTGTACAGGATTACTGTAGTGCATGCTTTTTTGGCAGCAAAGCACATGACGTGCGAGCATACAGGCTTTCGGATACACACAGATTAGAGCATTGCACTGTTAGAAAAGTCATGTGTCACTTAGCAGAATTCATACTGATGCCAGTAAATGTTTTTTGAAAGGAATGGACCAATTTAATGAAAACAACCTTGTTCTTAACCATTTGGAGGTTTTATCTTAGACCACTGCATTCAATGGAAAAGGAGGATGACATAAGGAAGTTGAATTCAAACTATTTAAGTCAGGAATAATACCGGACAAGCTCTATGTTTCATGATTGTAATGGAACGTGGAAGTGTGAAGAACCACCCGACGCAACCGCCCTATATTTTGACTGTGCTCATTTTAAACTGCATCCAACTGCAACCACCTTCCAACTAGTTACAATACTAAATATTTAAGTGACCATGAAAAAATAAGAGACAAATATTAAAATAATTAGGTTTCAAAATGACTTGATTCGGTTTATTTACGAGCAAACTTAATTACTTTGAATACCATCAAAACAAATCACGCTCGGCTCCTGGTCACTAATGGGACAAAAACTCTGGTCTCTGGAGAGACAGTCCAGTGTTTCACCCATCCAACGCACCAACTGTCCCCTGACTCAGACTGTTGTGGCAAGAAGTGATGCGAGGGATAACTACAGTGTCGAACTTAGATGTTTAGGGCAACTGACCAGGCTGCTGTACTTGATGTGTTGGAGAGAGAAACGGCTGGACAGGTAGAGGCAAACAGGAAATGGGGAGAGAGACTCTGGACCAATGACAGTTGCAACCGTGTGTCCTGCGCAGTAACTCAGCTACCAAGGTGGTCCAATAGGCAGATATGTAAACTGTGAAGGAGTGTAAATCCTGTCCACCCTCTGGACTCACTCAGTCCATGTGCACTTCAATTATGTGTACTGTGATGTGAATGTCATGACGCCAAGCCTGCAGTGGAACTGCTGATAGACAGGGCTAAACACCACGTAACAAAATCCATCCTCTACAGCCATGCATTTTTTTTTTACTGTGATATAGTTGACCATTATTTCGTGCCTACTTTCTGGCCCTCTATCATGCATGTGCACAGTACTAGCAGGGTAGTACATGCTAGTATTGTTCAAAAGAGTCAAGAGCAAGTAGCATTTGGGAAGATTATTTTGTGTTTAACCAGTGTCTAACTGAAATGGCCAACCAGTGTTTGAATATTTTCCTCCTGTGATGGCCTACGGTTATGATACAGACTAATATCTTTCAAAGGTGAAGTCCGTGTCTGACCTTTGGAGCTGTTCGGATGAGGAGCTGTCATGTCTATTACAGCGTCTTCTCCGTCTCTGCCCCCTTCACATTACTACAGACTGAACTGCAAGGGAGATTATCACATGGGATTACTGGTGTGCCCTGTCTCTCTGCCCGTCTCTCACTCTTTCCCTCTCTCTCTCTCTCTCTCTCTCTCTCTCTCTCTCTCTCACACTCACACACACACACACACACACACATACACACATAAAAGTAATTAATAGCTTCAATTTGGTGGATTGTCCAGCAAGTGCTTGAGGGCCGACATTCACACACACCGCTGTCAAATCACAGTTCATCACCTGTCAGTTCAGGTCCTGTTGAAAAACAATTAAGCCGTGTAAATGGTTTCAGAGGGCTTGGCCCGGACAGGGCATGCTGGAGCGTGCTGTTATGAAATGAAGAAAACCGCATAGTGGACATGATATTGGATATCCCCTCAAATACGTCACCATGAACGCACGTTTGCAATCGCATCGCCGTTATTATTACATAACAGAGCATGGAAGATGCATCCCAAACATGTTTCACTAGTTTGATTGCAGCGTACATCCATTTCATGCTCAGGGAACATCTGGTGACCCAAGCACAGTCTTAAACAGGATTTTGAACTTGGCAGTGCACAGTTATGTAGATCGGTAATCTGGAATCTCCTTTTATATGCACTGAAATGTCAGCAAAGAAACAGGAAAAAAAACCCAGTTTATGATTTCCATCTGTTTTAGTTCATTGCTGATGTTGTGTATTGTTAGTAATAACTCTCACCCTCTACATTTACCTGTTGTTTTGATAAATTGGGTGTAATGTGCATTAACACCACACAGCTGTATCAGTACATCAGCAGAATCACTTGGTTGCTCTGAGTTTTTCTGACTATTTTCAGTGTTTCAATCGCTGTTGATCTGCCCTCAATACATCTGTCCACGTCCTCAATGGATGTTGCACATTAAAGGCATTTTCCGCAAATTCAAATTCTTCCTGTCCCTGGTACCTAGAATGACAGAAGTGACTTTGGAACAGGAAAAAAAAATAGCGTAGTGAGTATGAGATGAATCTGTTGTTGTTGCAATGCTCTGGTTTTTGTTTTAGCCAGCCTCTGTAAGTATCAAAATGTAGGTAGTGAAGCAGGAGCTGTTAAGGCACACCACCTTCCACTGTGTTAGTGTTGTTCATAGTTCCATGTTCCAGCGACTGTATTCATTGGTGCTGGCCACTCAAAGAGTTATTATGTAAGAATTTATTTGAATACTTTTATTTGACCATTTACAGTATTATATTGTGTAATATAATTCAATGGTATGTTTAACAACAAGGCCAACTAACTAGCCAGACACGTCAATATCCCCAGATCAATATCAAGGTGTTCACGAGCCAATGATAGGCTGTGTGTCCTGCTGGCTTCGTAGCCTGAAGCAGCGAGTTGAATATTGAATGGGATGTGAGGTGAATGCTTGATACCAGTAAGTTCAGAGGGACAGTGTACTTCCTGTAGCTTGTGCGTTACGTGTGACACTCTCTGGTGTTCTGAGGATGAGGCACTGAAGAGAACTACACTTTGTGTGATGTCCTTTATTTTAACGTAGGTGTCTGCAGCCAGCTGATGCCAGGGACACTCATTTGAGATATAGGCTGTAGCTCATTGATTTAGAATGGTGAGCAGACAGTACAGAGTAGCTGTACAGCAGGTGTTAATTGACACCCTGCGGCCAATCAGAATGAAGTAATGGTACAACACACGCACTCGACTCACAAAAACTGTGTGTACCTTGTGTTTGAATGTTACATCCATCCAACATTTTTACTCAGTCTTGGCCTGAACTAAACCGTGGCACATAAAAACAGAAAAAAAACAAACAGACAGTTAACCTTTTGACCTTTGACCTTTGACAGGGGCATTGGACCCACATTTCTTTCTGTTGCCAGAGGATAAACAGTAACTCCAGTGAGGTGTGGGTCAACATTTTCAGGTTTCTGGGTCAGGTCCTCTGCAACGAACCAGGTGGTGCTCTGGATTTACGCACAGAACAGCATTTTGTGTTATTTGTTCGACATAATCCAGCCTTTTACCAGCCAGAAAGCTACTCTCGCACAGAAAACACAACAGGCGGTACATTGAAAAGCACAAAACACATTGTGGAAATAAACAAAAATGAATAAAAGCCGTCAGGTGAAATGTATTGGCGGCCATTGGATAGAAGGTTAGTGACTACACTACTTCTTGGTAAAGCACATGAATCACTGCACCATTGAACATTAGCGATAATCTGTGCCCACAGCGAGTCAGGAACTTGAAATCACACGGTTACATGACACACATGAATCCAGATTTCTCGAAATGTAAAACCTGGGAGAAGATGAATGTGGCACACCCGGCCAGCCTCATGTCATAATATATCTTGATGAGACTCTCTTGTTGTTTTATGTGCTTGTGGCACCCAGAGAGATGGAGCACATGTCGCAGAGTTTTCATTAGTCTCATTAGTTTCATTTGGCACATTTAAGAGTAATTCAGCGATGGGCTGCAGATTACAGGGAAATCGCCACACCTTATTCTCTGATGTCACAGCAGGGGTCTTCCAGTGGCTGTCCAGGACATGTTTGAATAGCTTTTAACACGTTCGGAGAAAACAACAGTAAAAGTACAATTCGGGAACAATTTCCGAATGTCTGTAAAAGCCAATGTGCTTCGATGTGTATTGTAGTCACCCTCTCAACCTCTGGGATCTTAAAGATTTCACTGCTGTTGGACCAACACATCATCATACATGAACGACTGACTGCTAGTGACTCCCACGCAACATATATCACAGTCCCAAAACAACCCTTTACATCACCTACCACTAACTTAAACTTGTCATTTCACCAATTTGTGCTCGAGATAACTAGTGTGAGAATTAGGTAAAGTCAAAGACAAGCTCCAGCTGTAGTTTAGCTGTGTCATAATTACTGTTCGAAATAACGGATGTTTCCGTTTGAAGTGTAAGTTAGAGTATCTACAATATACAATACAAGCTTCTGCAGAGCTTCAGCTGTGTTCAACACTGGTGTCTTATCTGTTGTTCCCTCTTTCTTCAAAAGTTACACTGTGCTGCTTTTGTGCTGCTGATGATTCATTTTTCGAAACAAAAATGAATCATTGCAGTTTGATAGGTTGTTTTTTTTTTTTTGCAGCTGTCGTCATTATTGAGACTTTAGTCAGCGAAAACTGACGAGCAAACATTTACTAATATGCCCTAGTATACACGGGCATAGAGAAAGAGACAGGTATGCTGGAATTTATTTGCTTAAGTCGACTTCAGGACAAATGAAAGGTGAATGCGCAGTTTGCCACCGAGCAACACCCTGCTCTGCTGCAGTTACAGAGCAGAGACAGAACAAGGGGAAGGAGGGAAAGGAAAAGCCAAATGTGACAAGGAACATGTTTCGAAAGCAAGAGATAGCAATCAGGTGGAATCAGAGAAGGTGAAATGCTGCAGCTTTTTCTGAATGTGTTATACCTGCAGAGGAGATAGGTGCACTTGTCAGGGTCGCACTGCAGTGCTGGACTAAAGGCAAGGGAAGACAGACAGAAAGAGAAAGAGAGACACAGCATGAACCAGCTTACATAAGGAGAGACTTAAGACTCAATTGAAATGCATGAAGCAGAAACGTACTGTCTGATAACGAGAAGCAGCGCGAGGTGAATTACAATAAAGGATAGGCAGACAGGATTTGGACATCAGGTGAAGTAAAAATAATTACATCATCTCAATCTGCAATGACAGCAATGAGTAAACATACACACCAGGCTGCACAGTCCAGGTAAACTGATTCCTCTTGGTAAACCTTGGTAAATTGGCGGGTGTACGCTCCACCACATGTGAAGATGCTGTGGTAGTAGTGGAGTATCAGCTGTTTCAAGCTATCCCATGTCTGTATCAGCTGCCAAAACACGCAGATGGAGAGGAGAAGTGTTTTTTTTTTCCTCTCCATCGATTTCCCGCATGTTGAGTCATGAACAAAAATAACTATGGGAATCTTTTACAGGAAAAACATTAGTCACTAGGTATACATCCATGGTTAAAGACTGGGGGGTCACATGTGACAGAGGAGCACATGCTGTAAGAGTTCTGTCACTACAGCTTAAGTTGGACTGGTATGACCAGTAGCATATGTTGGCTAATGTTAACAAACTTCAGATATATATTGTATGAGCTTGCTGACATTTTACTGTTATACTTTTCTACCTGTGTTAGATTAGAAACGGGATATCTGCGTCCATCTAGATTGTTTTGGTGTGAGTTGGGTGTTTTGGAGATGTCGGCCTCAGAGATGTCTTCTATGTAATGTATTGGAAATATATGGCACTCAACATGTGGTGCTCAAAGCACTGAAAAGTACATTTTCAAACAATCTCAGCAGCAGTGTCTCTTTCCAAATCATGAACCGAAGATTTAACGAAGATTACTACTTTCTTTCTACTAAACTACACCTGCCAATTGTATCACCGTGCAGAAGGAAGTTGCACGTAGTCATGGACAGGAAGATGACTAACTAAGCTAGAAAACCTTGCATCTCAGCTGAAGAGGATGTCATTGATGTTAACCTGCGCTGTTATAAGTTTGGACACGCCTGTCCGCACAGTGGTACAGTAGAAAGAAAATAGTTTTTATATGAATCTGTTTTCAACAAAGTCTGCGGATTTCATCAAGTATTGAGGCTATTTAAGTATTGCTAAGTGATATATCTCTAAAGCTTGGCAACTCACACCGATCCATTGGTGACCACTGTAAGGGGATTAAGTAGTTCCAGTTAAAAAGTAATGTATCCCGATGATTTATTCACTCAGCCTGCCCACCATCTGTCCTTAGGAGTTTTATTAATTGTAGCTTAAGTGTCAGAGTTAGTATCCTATGATGGTTTGAATGCTGTTTGTGGCTTGTTTACAATGCCTGTGGAAGAAATCTGTTCACCAAATCGTGAATATACATCAATACAGAAGGATTGCTTCAAGTTGGACTCTAATACAGTACTGTCTTTTACCTGTACCAACCAGCATATTGTTTTGGGATATCGTTTTTTTTTTTATTCTTACCAACGCACCTGGTCATACTCTGGGATAGTGTGATGTTTATCTAGTGCAGCATAAAGTAAGAGTATGGTAGGGGGAGTGGGAAGGAAGGTTGCATTAAACACTGGAGACAAGTTGGTGTTGATATTTTTATCACATGACCATGGCCATCATTCCTTCACAGTCACTGTCTTGTTTTTTTGAGTTGTTATGCATAGATATTGAAGGGACATCCGTTTAAAATGCTGGTGCTGGCTTGTCGTGGTTGTGAGGTTGATGCTCCATTTAGCGCCCTTTAATCAAATAAAGGCACAAGAAATTATGGCTGTGAATGTTTAGTAGATCAAAATATTTGTGCGGTACACTTTTTACCCAAATTGTATTTGGCTACAACTGCATGTGCATATAATTCATGCATTAGTGTGACACATTTGTTTAACTGTCTCCGGTTCTGCTGCTAACTGTTGTGTTACTACATCAGTAAGACTGCAGAGAAATCTGACTTCTCACCCAGAGGCAGTTGCCTTGACGACAGTGCCAGCTGTCAAGAAGAAAAAACTTATCTTACAAACTTGTTTGGCTCTAACATTTCATACTTAATTACTTGATCGACTCACCCAGAGGAGTTGTTATGAAGCTCCCGCCAGAGTCTGATTGAAATAAATTGAACGATTACATAATTTGCTCCCTTAATCTTCCCCACCCTAGTCTTTCTGTTTTCTGCTGTTTCTGTCTCCATCTCTAAAATATAACAGGGAGATTGATGGCGTACGACTAATCTGCTGTAGGGCCCCGGCGGCGTAGTAATCCATTTGCCATTTTCGTCATGGTTGTTTTTGCGGCCATTTGTGTTAGACACAGTGCATTTTAGTCTTAACCTTTTAAAGTATTAGATTGTCAGAGTAAATGGACTTCAGCTGGAACATATTTAGAGCTTCTATGGACTTGCAAATTGAAATAAGAGTGATTCATAATGGATTTGTACACAATATTTTTTCAGATGCATTTAAATGCTGTAGGGAAAATATGCAGAGGGACAGAAATGGACAAATAGTTCTTTTGAATAGGCTTGCCAGTTGCAGCATCACACTGTGTGTGTCACTGCCTCTGTTCTGTGTGTGACTGCCTCTGTGTGTGTGACTGCCTCTGTGTGTGTGACTCATTAGAACACCTGTGGTTGTCCAAGTGGGTACTCTGTCTCTACACACCTTTTGTTGCTCTTTTAGTACGTGGGCAGCACTGACTGAGAGGCATTAAACATTGACTGTGTGTTTTACGCACACAAAGAAAATGTAACTTTTGTATTACTCTAATTAATCATTTCTCATAGCCTAGAATGCTAGATGAAAATGTGTAGCCGCATACCGCATGTCTCAATGAATATAGAGGGGGTTGTAAGTCGACCTATGAAAATAACAAGAACATAAAAGCTAGTTGCCCCCACCCCCCCTGAAGCTTGCAGTAGATTGTTCACTTGTCACTGATTTATTCTAGCAGTCAGGTTTGTCTGATACAAAGGTTGAAACAAATTTGGTCAGAGTTGATGATGCCAATATTTCATGGCTGGTGCTTGGGCACTCGGTATTCCATTTAGCCCCCTAGCCCCCTAACCCTTGAAGGAGCACTATATTAAATTATATGACCACATTTTTCATGGAGACAAACCCACCCTTGAGATTGCCCGTCTAAGCCATCTAGCAAAGACTGCCATTCAACTTGGCATATCTCCAGAACGGAAGGTGGGAGAGACTCGCAGAGAAGTTCCATCAGTGTGCTGTGTGTATTCTGAACTATAGGTGTGACTCTATGCTGTCCTCATGGTTCGATTTGATTACTGTTCAGCTGTCAATGATTCAAATGCAAAACGATTCTCGATGCATCGCGATGCATCTGAGTATATGGGGTCCTCACTCAATATTACTGCACATGGCTACTTTTTCATCATTTGAATTCCCCTTTTTATTTAGGAAGTCCTTCCAGTAATCAGACTACAGTGTTGTGTGTTATTATCTATTTCTAGGCATTCCTTCAGTAATATCGCCTTTTTGGCCAGTGTGTCATGTGATCTTTCATCATCAGTATGCTGAAATAGATTCAGGCTCATTCGAATCATTCTGAGGTCTTAAAGTTACTCAACTCTGGGAACTCACAAGCACGCTTGGTTTCCGCAAAGAAGAGCCAAACATCATGCCATGGTCCTAACACAGCTAATGCAGTCTCACTGAGCATTGAATGTGCTTGTAATGGAACATTATATAAGAATCTGAAAAGCCACATTAGTATGAGTTTGGGGCTTCCAGTGAACATACAGTGCATACGAAAATGTTGGCAAAATCTACGGGTTCTATTTCTACCAAGCGCATTCCATCTGGGTTGGTTTGGATGCTCTGTGCCTCCTACCCCCTCCAAAGCATTAACGTACATTATTTAGCGGTCCTGCTGGCAAAGCCACTCTCCTGTCTGTTTTTACATCTAATCTCAGGCCACAGCTGGGTGCTCAGCCGATGCAATTTAGGAGAAAATGTTTGCGGCGGAGATGTTAATCACCGGCTTTCACCAACCCCCTCTCACCTCTTTTTCATCTATATATGGATATATTTTGTTATCCGCTTTAGTTTTGGGCAGAATGTTTGCACACTCGTAGTAACATGTAAACATTCTTTCAAGAACTGATAACGGTTTCATTTATTACCACAGCGTTTCGCCTGTTGGATAATCATTTGATCGGAAACTTTCACAGAGTTTTGTTCTGGATTTTATGGTTGAATAATAAGCACGTGCAAAATATTCCCTTTAGCTACGCACACACACACACACACACACACACCACTGATGGTACATGGATGTTGAACATGCACCACTGTGTGATGCTGAACTGGGATTGGCAAAATCCAGGATTAGAGCTTTTATAATCTGGTTGCTGTGGCACTATGGGACACTGCAGCTCAGGAGAGACACCAATCCTATCGCCATAGCAACCAAGAGAAGGAGAATCCACTAAAGAGTGTAACAGCATGGTCTACCCTGTAAGTGAGAGATTCACTATTACTGGGTTATGGCTATGTAGTGAGACAGGAGTGCAAGCAGGAGTTAGCTTTTGCAAATGTTCTATTGTAGTTTTAGTGTCCCATGATTGATACATCTAAATTTAAAGCAATCTTCATTCTAACAGTTTATGAATGGAGACCACCGTTTTATCTTCCAGGTCTCTATGAGATATCAACAGATTCAGTCTGCCAATGGAGTCGCATTAGACCAGTGGGAGTGTCAGAGTGACGTGGCCCAAAATTGGACGTGCAGTGCAGTATAGCAGATGATTGTGGGGCTTAGTTATGGAAGGGGAGAGATCACCCAAAGGAGCTTAGCCCGAGACCAAAGTTCTCTTGGAAAAAAGCTATCTGCTTCAACGTCTTTTTCCCAGAAGTCAAGATTTAGCTACTTTAGGTCTTAATGGACTACACTCACTTTTAGGGAATTTGGCCCATGAGGCTTGGCATTGAAACCACCACTGGCTGGAGTACTGCACTCTAGATAGCTCCACCTTGTTTTGCAAAAAAAAAAAAAATAATTCTCACCTACCGCTAGTGGTATCTGGTCCAATAGTAAATCGATGGACGATTCATTTTGTTTTTTCATGTTTTGAGGTAATTGTTTATGGGTTTTTATCCTGACTCTAATACTGGTTGCATGGATGGGTAGGGGGGTCCTAAAGGGACATTACGATACACGTTTTTGCCTCAAGTTTGTGGCATAACCGTATAGTTGCATAAAAAGTTTGTGAGAAAGTTTACAGCAACTTCTTTTGGTAAGGTTTATAGTTGACTGCCCTAATTCTGTAATGCTTTTTTAATTGCTAGATGTGTAAATCTGGTTCAGTTGGTTGAAATGTTCAGGTTTTCTCAGGGAAGTGAGTATATTTAGGTCTGCCGCTATTAGAAAAACTGAGAGGTTTAAAGGTGATGGTAAGAATTTATATAGACTGTATTCTGCGAGCTCCTGAAGTGGAGGATGGTTTCCCATGTGCACCAGAAACTTAATAAAAAAAAGTTTTGGCTCATGTTCCCTTTTAGGGGCTAAGCAGATAAGGAAAAAAAAAGATCTTACTCAAAGATCTTACCTCTGTGACCTCAAGTTTATATGGAGCATGTTAGGGAACTTCAGACTATTTACACAACAACAGTATCATCAGCATTCATTTGGAGTTTGTGTCCACCTGATTGAGATAAGTCCAATAATTACCTTTCTTCTGGCTCTGTTCTGGTCTCCACCAACTCCTGAGAGAAATTACTGGTTCTTGAGACAGAATCAAACCATGAAGTTGTAGGCCTTAAAACCAAAATGTTGAACTTAAAGAGACAAAAGAACACGCCATAAAGCTAATGGGAACTGCAGAGTTGATAATTGATGATGAATGTCTGTGGTTCGTTCAGCTTTAGTTATGGAAGAGTCTACAGGTTGGACCCTGGTGTCAACAATGCAGATTGTACATGAGCAAAGCATTCAAGAACTGATGGGAAACAACAAGGATGGAGCAGACAGCTCAGTGAAGAAAAGGAGGTAGCAACAACAGCGAGTGGTGGAGCAAGAGGCAATTATTTAAATTCAATGTCAACCTGGACAAGCATGGCCTCTGAGCTCCAGTCAGAATGATGTGGTGCCAAGAGGTGTGATATTAGGGTTACTACCTGGAGAATGTGTGTGTGTGTGTGTGTGTGTGTGCGCACGCACGCATTGTGATTTAGTTTTCAAATCCTCATCTCTTTCCTCTCTCTGTATTTTCTCTTCTCCTTCTCCAGTCAGAGCTGTTCTTCTTCTCATCTCTCATACAGCTCTGTGGGTGTATGGTCTGCTATTTTTGGCAGGTTCACCATACCACACACCAGTTTTCTTCTCTGGGTGACGGTGTTTTTGAGATGCTATGCTAAGGTTGCAAGGCTTGGAACAATGTTAATGTCACACCAATTCAATTAAACAGAGCAGGGGTAGAGAGGCTCACTGAGATTAATTTGCTTTGCTGGATCCAGGCCAGGCACCAACATCAGTACCTACAACTGTGTGTGTGTGTGTGTGTGTGTGTGTGTGTGTGTGATTACTCACTGTTTGTCCTTCAGGGTGTCAGACACCCTCTTAAAGACAGACACAAATGACAAGTAGAGACAATTAGAAGCTTATCACTTTTTCAAAAACAACAAAATTCACATCCATCTGATATCCAGATGAATGTAAAAAAAAAAGAAATTCACATCATGAGAATAATTTGGGGACTTTATTTCCCTCAATGTCTCATTAACTGAGAATAGACTGAGTTTATCTGAACATATACCCAGTTTCAAGTTCAGATTTTGTAGATGTTATGTTCTACAATGTTATAGATTGCATAATAAACTTAATATCATCACCTTTATTTAGAAATAAAACTAACTTTAGTTGCACATTCCCCTTCCGCTTTTCCCCAATTTCCTGTCATGTTTCTATTGTTGGCTATAAATGCTTAAATGGTTCCCATTTTAATCATCTCAACAGATTACAAAATTGGTTCTGTAAATTCATATTGAGAAAATGTTAAAAAAAAAAAAAAAAAAGCAAGATAAGGTCTTATCGTACTGAAACATTGTACAGTGTGCGGGATACCTTTTTCCGGATTTTGTTGCCTTCGGTTCTCCCATGCACCCATTAATTTTTAGGTGTGCATTGGTTGTACTCAGTTTAAAGGTATTTGGTATAAGATTTTAAATATTTAGAATTGCTTTTAATCTAACCCTTTTTTTAAAAAAGGAGAACAATTCCTAACCATTGGAATCCAATTGATTGCTCCTGCCTTCGTCTCTTAATGTCTCTGGCTAAGTGTAGGTATTTCCATGCCAGTGTCAAGATAACACATGATGCAACTTTTACAATCCACTTGTAGAAACTGGGAAACCATCATGAGAAGAAATTACAGTAGGATCTAGCTATGGAGAATATGGTTATGGTAATAAAAGGCTCTTATATTTTATCTTAGTGCTTGGATGTCAGACTGAACTGCAAAACCATGACTCCTCTGTGACACATGACCTGGGTCGTGTGGGAGGTGTACAATCTGGATTACCCTGTTAATCTGTGCAACATATGTATGTACACTGAATACATGCTGTATGTTGGATTGGTGAAGCTGAAAATTCAGTCAGTGTTTGAGTCAAGCGGCTGGTTTATCCTCAGCAGGGAGTCCCAAGCACTCATTTCTGTTCGGACAGGCAGGCTTTAGAGTTGATGCAGGACTACAACATCTGACCCATCACAGTATCCAGTGCCAGCCGGATAGTGTAGCACCAGACTAGTTTGGTTTGACTCTCGCCATCCAGCGCCAAGTCATTGTTGTTTTCTCCACATGTTAACAAGTATCTCAACTAACTCCAAGTGACTTCAGTCACAAAAAGATGGACTTGGGACATGACTTGGGACTGTAATGCTTGACTTTGAATCCCAACACTTTTGACTTTGACCTTGGTTGCAAGAAGAAAACCCAACTTTTGCTGCAATATCTTTCTGGTACTGGATGGTATGATGGGCCAGATGGGCAAGCAGAGTTAGGCACTAGTTGCAGCCTCTGTAAAGCCTGTATGTCCACTCAGAAATTAGTGCTGAGGACTCAAACACTCAGTACGTTAACATGATGTTAGAAAAAGTCAGACTATTGTGTTAGTCTAAGTAAAACCAGACTTTTAAAGTCCATGTAAACATGATAGTGCAACTGAAATTGTTCTTGATCCATTTCTTGAAGTTGGACTAACACAACGGTGCATTTTGCAGATTTATTGATAGTCGGAGGAGGGTCTGTATCTCGTCCGACTGCCCTAACAAAAAAGACACAAGCTGCTCAGCTTGAATGATTAAGAAACAATCAACACAACTGCCAGTTTGCATATTGACCTCCGCTTGCCTGAAATGACTTGAAACTTGAGAGTCTTGGGACTCAACTTAACTTGGCTTCATTGTACTTAACAGTCCTACCATTAACCAATGGCGACAACAATTTAAGTTACCAGGTATTGTAAGCAATGTTAATGCCAACACATCCTCATACCTAAACGACTGAATAAGTCTCATAAGATGACATTCATCAGCCACAACATTAAAACCTCTTCCTTAATAACGAACCAAATCAGCTCTGAAATGTCAAGGCATGGTCATAAGACCGCTTTGGGTCTGGCACCGGGACGTTTGTAGTCGATCCTTTGGGTCCCGTATGTTGGGAGGTGGGGCCTCCATGAAATGCCCAAGACTTTGTCTGACCCAACCTTGTCCCTAAGCAGACTTTGCCAGTCTTTATGAATTCCTCCTTTGCTGCCGTTACAATAACAACAGCTGCTAGAGTTTGCTGTTTAACAACAAATGTAAATCGGGGGCGCGCAGGTGGTTGAGTGGTTAGAGCGCATGCCACATACGCAGCCGACCCCGGTTCGATTCCAGCCGGAGGTCCTTTGCTGCATGTCACATCCCCCTCTCTCTCCCATATTTCCTATCTGTCTCCTGCTTAATAAAGGTGTCTATGCAAGAAAAAAAACAAGTGTAAATCGGGGTTGTAATGAGCTCTTTTAAGAATCAATCATGCAGTTGTTTTTTGATGAGGACAGCTTGGTTAATGCAGGTGTAAAAGCACTCACGTGTATTGCAATCAGAACACATCTCATCGGCCAGATCACATCTGTACATTCCGTAGTTTGCATTGTGATCAGGTCTCTGCCTGGTGTAAATCAAGTCCATACAGTCAGTCTACAACCTTGAGAGATATGTCTTACTGAGGTCTGACACAGAAGAAGCCATTTTCTGCAGGTCTCTTATTGTGTAGCAAAAGAAAAATCCATGTATAAACCTTTTCCAAATCTGTGTTTCCATAGCAACCTGGCCTCCAACTTCTATAATTCATGTTCTTTTTTCATAGCAGTTGTGTTAAACTGTAGCCTGTTACTTATGGATAGACCCTGCATTCCAAATCGAATTAAAACTGGGTTTACTTCGTGTCTAACACTGATTAATGTGTATATGTACATGTGGCAGAAATGCGCTTGTTACAAGTGTGTTGAATATTAAATCCCAGATTTGTGTTTGCGTGGATAACTGACTGCACCCCCTGCTGCATTACAAATCTCTGTTAAATCGAATGCACTTATTGTTATTTTTTATATTTGACTTCAAGCTAGAGTTAGCTTTTGCTGGTAGTCTTATGTTAGTATTAACAAAAAAAGGGAATGACCCATTGTATTTGTAATCAAAGTCTGTCGCACATTTGTGCTATGAAACTTATAAAATACATTGAGCATACTTCAGTGATTTGTTATATAATTTGTGTCAAACCCTATGTTAGCATTTAGCTGCTAATGTACAACGCCCTATTATCAAACATTTTTCTTTCCTTTCCACCGCTATTAAACCCTTCCATGCAGCTATTGTACACACACACACACACACATCATCACATTTTCCCCCCACAGCGGAAACATAATGCAGTACAAGTGGCTTTACCCAATGCCCCTCCTCCCTCCGCAGCCAGTGAGCCATATGGTCGATCACAGATTAAAAGCATTTGTTGTCTATGCCTGCCCCGCCCAGTGGATTACCAACCCACAGAGGGAGCACTGAGGAGGAGGGGAAGTGCGGGAGGAGGAGGAGGGGTTGTGTGGGATGGGAGGGGAGAGGCGGAGTAATTCAGTTAGCGTTGTGGAGAAATGAAAGTTGTGACTTTCTTGTTTAAACTTTTGATGAGCTGAAGACATGATATAACCTTCCTCTTGTTTGACCTTTACCTCTTTAAACCGCACACACACACACACACACACACACACACACACACACACACACACACAGACACACACACACTCACACACACCTTCATCGGCTGGCTAACCTAATTGAATGACTTATTTTGGCAGATGATGGCTGTTTAGAGAGGAGATTGGAGGAGACGTTAAGTGAATTACATCCAGGAGAAGGTTAATGAAACTAAAAAGGTCCATTACGTGACAAAGCAGTGGAAGGCCATGTTTAATTGTGTTTATTTTAACTAGTGATGGAGCTGCACTGAACTGCAGGGATACAGTACGTGTGTATATCTGCAAAATTGTTATGATGCTAGCATTTAGCATGAACGTGTGAGCGTTCACTGCACATGTCATTTAGTCAAGAATTGCTCTCTAAAATTTCTCGTGGTACGACAAATTAGGACTTCTAAGAAGAAATGCACACACCAGTTCTATACTTGGTCCAGACATTTTGCATTAATCATAATTTTGCTTAGAGTTTGGCTTCAATAGTATTTTATTTACCCACCCTTTTTTGGCTATTTAATGTATGTGCTGTTTAATTAAATGGCTCCTTAAATGTTTCATTTTTTTTAAGTTATTGATAAAGAGAAGAGAAAACTTGGAACTGGAGTCAAAATGACATATCTCTTATAACCCAACCCAACTTCCACTCAGCCACTCAGGACGACAGCACAGAGTAAGATGTATAAGCTATGCAGATGACATTGAAGTGTTCATTTGCAAGCAACTGATGACCGTCAACATCCCCATCTAAATTGTTTAATGAACTCTTAAAACTTTTAGAATTTTGATGTATGACAACAAGATTTTCGAATCATCAGAAGATTTTAACTCACAAAAACAATATGCCAGTAACTTCATTCATGCTTTAGTTAGCTCTTTTCTTGACTATTGAAATGTTTTTGTTTTTTTAACTCAGCTACACAAGAGCGCAGAAATTAGATGTCACTTTTTACAACAGGCATGTTTGAATTAATAATTGATTACAGAGAAACACACTGTTTTTGATCGTAATGGTTTTCAGTTTCAGAAGTATTTGGTTGTCTCAATTTAAAAGCTTAGTGTGATTTAGTCAGATAGGGGAAATGTGAAGATCATGTGCCCGTTTACTCAGTTCGTATTCATTCATTCATTCATTGAAAACCCCAATGCTGCTTTCTCATGTGGTTTCTGTGACTCTCAACAATGAGGAGTCTTTCTCCCATCACTAACATATTCAGTGAATGAGAATTGTTTGGCTGATATTTTCTACAGTGGGAGTATTGTGTGAGTCATGACCTATAAGACTGCAAGGAGAATGGGGACATTTACCTCCCTGATGTGATCAGACAAGGACATATGTGCACATGAGGTGAATACAACATACATCTGCCCGTGGATGACATAAAACGGTGTGTAGAGACAGCAGGGATAGAAGCTTATATTTACCAGCATTTCAGTCATTCTGTGAACCAATCAATTGCCTTGAAAAGGTCTGTGTTACTTTAATTTGCATTCAGTCCAACTGGATCAATACAGCTCCGCTGTGGGCTATAGTCTGACACCAAATCTGCATTAGCAAAACACCACGTCCGCTTCCATTAAACAGCCCATGACGTGAGGTCCAGTGATAAAAATACAGAGGAAAAGTCACTTTGGGGGCTTGACTATGTTAAAAGCCAGGCGTGTTACTGGTGTTGTACACCACACACCATACTTACAATTAGTCAAAAGTCTAACTATGCAAATATCCAAGACAGTAATGCCAGATAGTGACATGAATTTAGTGTCCTTCCCAGTAATTTTCTTACATATGGAAAAAAGCCACTATTCCTTTTACCAAACAGTTTATCTGAGAGATAGAGAAGCACTTTAACAGGTGTTCACCAAGCATGCAGTAAAAGCACGGCTTAGTTTTCAGTCTAGGTGAAGGCATTTAGGAAAAGGTCGCATGGGGACGGGTTACAGCTTCAAGGGAGCCACTCCACACACTTACATGGCAACCAGCAGGGGAATACACACGGACAGTATTATTTACCAGTATCATTTACTGCTATGTGCATGTACTAGGCTTACACCAATATGTCTTTTCAGATATTATTTTCAGCAATTTCACTTTAGTAAGGAAAACTTTTCATACATATAGAGAGCAAGAATCAGGTTAGTAAGACTGCATCTGTTTGGTAGATAATGCTAATGCTGTCCCACTTTGTCACTTCAGTAATAGACTGACCCATTCAGTCAAACATTGTCATCACAGGCCAAAAACTATGAAGTGAAACATCTGAACAAATACAAGACCTGACACCAATCTTTTTTTGCTGGAATCTGAACCTGTGAAATACACAGATTGCGACGTTGGCCCCATTTACATATGTATTATCTCAATTCAAAAATCATTTGTTTACGCCTAGCAGTATAGAAATATCACTGTTAGCCAGGCCACAAATCAGATCGTCTTCATCTTGCTATTCCTGGGTATGCCTTCTCCAGTGCATCTGAGGCTGTTATACTGACAAAGACACCTACAGAACAGTATATCGGGGAATAAAAAACTGCTAATAATACTTTACTAGCTAACAACTATCCATCAACTAGAAAAACAGTTAGTTCTCACCATGAAATCAGCTGTGTAGGTCAATATTACAAGAGTGGTATTAGTAAGTAAGGATAAAATAAATAAAATACTTAAAATATTATGTACTGAAATATGAAAGTACTACAATAGAACTATATAACTAGGATCTTGTCCTAATCCTAAGTGAGTAGTTTTGGTGCCTATACCGAACCAACTGCAACAGTTTCACAACATTAACAACATATCATTGAAGGTCAGGTACACCTGTCGTTTGTTTATACTCTTCAACAGTCATATGTGTCGTTTTGTTAGTAATAGGTAATGGTCCCATTAAACTGTATAGGTATCAAGACATGTCACCAAAAGAACGACTCACATGAACTATTAAAATCAAACAATGTGGCAACAAAGGTTGTAATTTGAGTCGACAAACCATTATCGCAGGGAAAGATTACCTTGGGAATGGGACTTTCTCTGGTAGCCTGAATCAAACCCACGCCTCTCATTTACTTAATTTACATAATGATATAGGAGTATGTTCACTTATTGCTGTTTCAGTTGGTTAGAGGAAAAAAATTGGCCAATCAAAGCTTTGTAGGCCAGCGTGAAATGGGGAGCGTTAATTTTCCACATATCTATGTAGTTATAGCAAACTACAGTAACAGAAAAGTGGTGACATAAGTCAGAAATACTCGGAAATTATAACTCGAAAATGCACAATATCAGAAACTCCTAGCAAGATATCCCCCAATTCTAAGATGGATTCACCATTTGCCTTAGATTATATCAGATAACCATCCCACCCATTCCATATCACTGTAAATCAAATACTGTATCAGTCCACTTATTATGGTATTAACGGGTCATCAAACAGCGCCTGCCTTTGAGCAGGGGTACCACTGATGGATGGTGGATATGATATTGGGTTTTACTGGAGTTTTAGTGTCTAATTGGAATATAAAGCGCTTGATGTGACAAACACAGCATATTATCACAAATTATAAGCACACATAGGCCTTGTTTCAGTCCCTGCTCTGTGTATCTACTGTGTGTCCTCCCCCTTCCTGTTTTGGCATACCACCCTATGCCGACCACCCTCTCTCTCTCTCTACATGCATAGCTGGGCTGGTGGGTGTAAAAATAGCCTGTTTGGTGGAGTGGGGAGGGGGTGTTGGTCAATGGTCAGAGAGTTGGAATTAGCATTGAGGAAGAGCTAGCACAGTGCTGGCAGTCTTCACAGGACCCAGATCTGGTCAAGTTTAGCAACAGGGACAAGAGCGCTGAGGCTGAGGCCAAAGGGAAGTGAGGTGTTGCTGGACTGAGGGGGTCGCCCCCCTGGATGGTAGCCCGTGAGGTTTTTAGGGGGAGGGTAGAGGAAGCAGGGGCAGAGAGTGGATTATCAGAGTGATTAGATGCGCTCACTTAGATTCTTTTACGTTCTGATGGGATAGACTTGTAAACCTTGCAGCATGGGCAACGCAGCCATGTGTAAGGTGTGTGGCTCGGACAAGGGCCTGAGGACCACCGGGAGCCTGTCTAATCTGGACCAGAATGCTTTGCCAGACTACTACTGTGTGGAGCATTTTCCTGTACAGCCTCCACTGATGCTGGTAAGAGCCCTCACTGGCAGGTGCAGCCGACACTTTCAGGCAACAGGGACGCTCTTGACGTGCTTTTTTGGAGGTTATTTTAGGAGGTTTTTATAGATGAGAAGGTTTCAAGTAACTTTTTTAAAGCAGGAACTTTGAAGCACTTTAAAGTCAGTTTCAGCTCTTGACTTCAGAGTTATTTTGGATGGCAGAACTGTTGTTATTATCTGTTACTGACAAACTGCACAACTTGCATGTAATCGGTTGTTTTACACAGTAGACACCTTTGAATTGAATCTAATGAGAGTGTGTCTTAAGTACTTCTGACTTCAGAATCAATCAATCCGAGCTGTTCCTTACAATAGGTATTAAGAGACAAATGGTTCAGGTGTTTAGGTTTGGAGCCTGTGTGTTTTGGTGGTGTTGGCGTGTGTGGGATAGTGTAGGGTGTTGCCACCTCTCCTTTTAAAGGTCAGTGTGACATTTTTGTTCCTAAAGTATCTCCACACAACAGCATGTGGACGCTTGTGGCTAATTTGAAGAGAGATCTAATGAATTTAGCAGCATGCTGCTGCTACTGCTGGAAATACAAGGCAAAACACATCACTCATTTAGTCTTAATGTGTGTCTCTTCTGTATTTTATTTGTTTCTAAATGATCTTTCCCAAATTAAGTGACATTTTTAGACATTATTTGACCTGCCTTAATGTCTAGTGTTAACATACTGGAACTTTTTTTCTCAATGCAGCCAAATGCAATGCTATAACTGTAGTATCTCAAACTATTTCTGATCAAAAATAACTGTTTAAACTTTCCCGGGAATAGGGGCTGCTATTGTTTGGCCATATGATAAGCCAATGTTCATATTGTAGGTTTCTTAGCACATTTCGATGCACAAATACAGAAACCAGGAAGAGCAAACACCAAAAATCAAAGTAGCAACACAAAAGGCTAAATAAGGTACCAACTACCAGCAACAAAGTACAACCAATTAAGAACAAGAGGAAAAAAATAACAGAAACATACCACAGGGCAAAATAGGGAGACGATGGAGAACACTGGAAGGCACTTGACTGGACTGGAGAAACACACAGGCGGATTACATGAGGGGGGCACAGAAAAGAACTGACAAAGACAAAATGAAGCACGGGCTTCACTGCAAACTAACAAATGGTTGAGGTACAGTTGGAGTGAGGCAGAAAGGGAAAGGACAGGTGAGGGAAAAGGAACAGAAAAACACTGGAAGGTGGGAAAATTAACACAATAGGACAACATTAAAAGCAACGCATGACACAAGAGGGCAAAACTTCAAAGTAAGACAGGAAATCACAGAAACACCACCAGGATCATGACACTACAATTGTTTATGGGGCTTCATAGGCATCATGATTTTTTTGTAGACTGTGAAATGATCACAATTTTTGTCTAAAGAATTAAGCTTTTTATATTGATATACTACCTGTCAGGCAATGTTTAAATGTAGCATAAACCTGCAGATACCTAAAACACAACATAATTGTCTTTCAGTAACAGTTACAAGCAGGGACGATTTTGCAAAGATGCCATTGCTGGTGCATTCAAGTGCTAAAGGGAAACTGTGGTGCCCAAATCTTACCTGATGACCAGTAGTCTTTAAATGTACAGAGCTAGTTCACATGATCCAGCATTTAGTGAAAGCTAATAATTACAACGCAGTGTTTTCCATGAACATAGTTGAGTGTGCATACTTCTGTGAACACACTAAGAACCTGCTCACAATCAGTATGTAGTTTAAGACATGGCCAGAGTTTACTGCATTTCAAATAATCATTTAAAACAACATCATCTCGACAAAAAAAAGGGGTCAAACCAGAGCTTAAAGATAGTAAATATTGCACCTCTATTCAACAGGTGGACCTCGCCTTGATATACTGAAAGTGTGTGTGTTTCATTACCCATTCAAGCTCATTTTAGCCTGGAAGGTAGAAAATCATTCGCAAAACCCATAGCGTGTCTTCTGAAATAGTCAGCAGTAGTGGGAAATTTACATGAAAAAGAAGCAACTGAAACATTCACAACTAGCCATATGGCCCTTAAAAGTTACATTCAGACTAAATAAAGCACAGTTGAAACTTTCATATCTCATATGACATGTTTGTAGACCTGAAAAACACCTAAAAGGTTGTAGTGTAACTCAGTGACAGCTGCTGTAATTGGCCTGTGTAGGAGGAGGAGGAGGTGACCTAGCAGCCTGCAGTGACCCCTGGCAGCACAGGTTCCAGCTGAGCTTCTGTTTATCTGATGGGATGAAAGGGAGAGGATGAGAGAAGAGACACAGAGAGAAAAGTCGGTGAAACAGCAAAGCAGTATGACAAATAGAGCGAGTAAATGTGTGCATGTGTGTGGCGGAGTCAAACACATCCCTGTGCTTGACCCTCAGCAATCGCTTTTCTCGCTCGACACACTACCACGTGAATGGATAATTACATGAATAAACTGCTGTTTTTTGGATGTGAGTACCTGGTGAAAGAATGATCGAGGAACAAGGTCAGCATGCTCTATATGCGATTGTGACAAAAAAAATGACAATGTTACTTTGGAGTCAAAGTTCTAACAAGGGATCGTGCTTGGATTCTCATTAACTTCAGCATTATTAATGAGTTTTAAAAGTTAAGTTTGGTGATATTAGCATGTCTAATTAAGAATTAAGTCAGGAGATCAAAGTCATCAGTCATTCTTGAGGGACCATAATATGCCTTAAAATAAATTGTTAGTTTGGACCAGAGGGGTGGACCAACAAGATGGACTGACAGGTTCTATCCATGGAGCTATTTTGCTAATGTGGCTGCAAAAAAAAACAAAACACAAGGTCCATTTGAAAAATTATCCAGGTATATGTGAAAGTACGAAGAATAGATACAGGCAGTAGTTTGAGTAAAGCAACCTAAACTCACACTGTCGACTGCCTGTGTTTGATGCCTTCATTGGAGACCTCTGTTCACATTCTGTTTCATTTACATTTTAGGGCATTTAACAGACACTTTTGTCCAGAGCGACTTACAGTAATTCATTCATACATTCATACACTGATGGTGATGGCTGCCATGCAAGGTGCCAACCAGCACATCAAGAGCAGTGTGGGGTTCAGTATCTTGCCAAAGGACACTTCGACATACAGACCCGGGGAATCGAACCAGTGACCTTCCGATAACAAGACGCTGGTAATATAGACTGAAAATATAGCATTATTATTTTAAGGCTATATTGCCATGCCCTAGTGCAGAGATGATGCAGTCCTACTGATGGGGGCTTTAGAAGTCCTATGACAGATAATGTACTGTATTTTGTAAGTACATAGTGATGATATATATTTTGTTGTCTTCCATGTTTGTACACCTCTTCTTCTGACATATTAATGTATAGAAGCAGAAGTTCAGTGACAGTACTGCCATTCTCTACAGATACTGTAGTAGCCATGGTGCTCGCTGGTTTTCGTGGTTCATTCTGGGGCTGTTTTAGAGAGCTAAACGTCCAGAGCACTGGGTCTTGACTTTTGGAACATCGGAGAAAGGATATGACTTCCTGGCCAGTTCACAAGCTGCTAAACCAAGGATCACGTTGGGCATAGCCGCTCTAGTTTTCTCATCCCCATATCTCTGTGCTTGTAACTCTGGTAACTGCACCAGCTTGTGATATCAGCTGGATTTTTATTCCATGTAGGTTGCTGGTGTGACATTAAAACTCCCTCCATCTTCTCGAATGGCACATCCCACCCTCCTCCTGATTTGGACACGATCTATTCTGGAGAGCTATACGTCTTGACCCATGACCCCTGACCCACTGATATACTGTAGCCGTGGGCAGCTTTAAAGGGCCTGCCATTTTCTTCTTCTTATGAGCTGTAAGTGAACACTTACAGGGACATAGTAAGAAAAGTAGTCCTGCACCCACAAAAGACGACAGCCAATACTTGATAAATACATATATGCATTGAAAAAGTAATTAATTAAAAGTCAATATTTCTTATGTTATGTACTGTATTTGTTAGTTCAAAGTATACTGTATACACCTATATTGTAGAAAACCCTGACGAGGACAATCCCCCAGCCTTATATCATTATATCTATATTTATATGAAACTGTATGCTAAAAGGTCCAAAAGAGCATCTCTGATTGGCTGGAAACAGCCGGGGGACATTTCCGAGTGGTCTTCCAAGGCTTATCAGAATGGTGTTGAAGGTAATGGAAACACAGTAAAGGTGAAGTTGGGGTGTAAAGTTGGACCTACTATAGTTCCAGTTATGACAGCTTGATGATAATGAATTAGAGCAGGCTATTTATAGCGCTCTGCGGGAATACTGTAGTATGTGATTATTAATATGAAAGGCTCACGCCTCCAACTACAAAATAAAAGCATCCTTTTAATTGGCTAATTGTGGGGGGTTTGGCAGTGGTTATGCTATTGGTTGCACTGATTGAAGTGCTGTTGTAATTGCCAAAACAGTGGGTGTGTTCATGGTCTAATGTGTGCAAGGCAGTCCAATGGAGCTTTGAATATCAGAAACACACACATGCACACACACACACACACACACACACACACACACACAGAACCGGTATTAAGCAAGTGCAGTTGCTAGTAAACACAGATACTGTTATTCCGTCCTGATAGCTAGGAATAGAATGTGCCCCTTCAATCAAATAAACAAGGACACAGCTGCACTTATGTGTGTGAATGCACTCTTACTCTGGTTCTGATGTGGGTCACATGTCCCCGTTGGAGTCATTCAAGTTAAAGAAACCTTTCAAGTTAGAAGTGGTAGAAGTTTTGGTTTAGTTTATGGTGTTAGTTAATGGTATAGCAAACGCCAGTTAATGGTAATGCATTCTGTTCTCGGTATACGTGACGAGAGCATACTCCTATTAGCTACACTTGGCTTAAAGGGACAGTTCCTCTCCAAAATAAAAGACAAAACAAACACATTTTCCCGCTTATCTGTCTTGTTATTTATCATCTAGATTGTTGTGGTGTGAGTTGAGGGTTTTGGAGATATCAGCTGTAGAGAGGTCCATCTTTTCTCCACTATTATGGAACTTAAGTGTTTCCTTTCAGAAAACTATCTGACAGGCACACAGGTGGGAAATTAAACCTTTATAAACTTTATCTTGCTCATATTTATTTGTAGTTGTGTTTCTGGCCCTTTTATAAATGTCAAATATTCACTCTCCATTTTTTTATATTCAATTTGCTCATCACCAATCTGATTGTTCAGCTACTGGACTATGCTACGCTATGTTCTCATTTACCCTTCTTTTGAAAAAAGAAGGGTACATGAACCATTGAACAATTGAGCTGTGAACCTACAATGTGCATTTAGGTACTTATTTCATATAATGTACCTAACTTGCATCACATATGCAAAATCACATACTTAACGTAACATATTTGATTCAAATAAACCATCTTTGTTGCCTACAACTAACAAGACTACAACACTCAAAACCTAAATATCCCAACCTTGCATCATGTACATAACATAACGTCATATAGTATACCTTACGTTGTTTTGGGAGCCCGTGGAAAATTACCCATTGTCATTTAGGTATGAGGATGTGTTGTTCTTATTACACTCTCTCTCTCTCTCTGTCTCACACACACACAAACACACATCATCTAAACACCAAGTAGACTGTTCTATACCCATCATGCTTTCTGTGCTTACTTTCTGTGCTAACTCTGCTGACAGACAGAAAGCCTTGTTGTCATGGTTACCTCCAGGGAGGGCAGTGCTCGTCTGTGTGGTAACTGGGAGGGGCAAGGATGCTCCCAGCCCGGGTCTAACTGGTGTCTACACAGTGTGTGTGTGTGTGTATGTGTGTGTTTGGTATGCATTATTGATCAATCTCCTTGAGCTTCACAGATAAAGACAGTGACTTTGTAAATGAATGTTTGATGGAGTGTGTTGCTTGAGGAGCTTTTGGACTGTGCTTTGTCACGCTTGGCAGGTTTGATTGAGTCATGAAGTGATGTGTCTAGACAGAAGCAGGAACAGATTATTACAGAATGAACACATGACACGATTATATCTGATTTTTCTATTTTCACTTTATTAAACTACCTATCCCCATCATAAAACCTGCTCTTTAACAGTGGTGAAAGAGCAAAGACCTTCATGTTTGACTAAGATTTTTTCTTACAATTTAATGCCAACTCACCCCAAACATGACCTTGATGTGACTGTAGGCTGTTTACAGCAGTTTTTTTCTGATCTGCACAGCACATTCATAACACTTTCCCATCAAAGAGAGTGACAAACTGACTAAGCTCCTTATGACGAGGATTTATGAAACTATTTCTGTAGAAAGCAGGCTGCCACAATTCTCCCTCTCTCTGTAATGTTAAGTGTTTTCCATCAAAAAGCCACATTTGTCTGAGAGTCCTGTTGGTCGAAGGGTAACTATAGCAACCCGCCAGTCACAGAACGATGATTAGGGCATGGTCTTGTATAATGTGACTCTGCAGCCCTGGAGGGAAAGTGAGGATATTATCAGCTTCATTGTGGTAATGGCTGCTTTGTGCAGTGCTGCGGGAAAACAATGCTAACCCTGTGCAAACATGTACGACGTACTGTACATGAGCAAAGTCTTTCCAGCACTTATTTGCGGTCTTTTCTGTTTAATTGTGAGTGAGCATGTCTTGGCTCTCCATGCTTTCCATTAGGGAAAATGAACGCATTACAGCAGCGCTGACAGGTGTTGATTTGGAAAATTGCGAAGTTTGCAACATTACTAGATTACTAGACAACCCGCTCTACCTCCTGCGCTACAGCTGCCCATATATGACGTGAAAGAGTCGCGTGGCTTCTTTACTGAATTGGTGTTCAATGAATGAATTGGGGTGTGTGTGTGGTAGATGGACGGAGTAAGACTGTGGCTGCTCTCAGAGCAGACAGATGTTGTCGATCAGAGCAGAGGGGAAAGCTTAGCAGAGAAGTTGTCCAGTGGACAGTAAATGTACAGTACAGCTTGCACCATACGATTATACCATGAATAAACTCTGCAGCTCCTCAATACACAAGAGGAACTTATGTTAGAGTGACAGCTGTCTCTGTCCTTGCTGATATCCATAATATCCACGCTCATGATGTTTATCTTGCCAGAGCGTCAGTCTGGTTGCGATGAGAATAAATTACTTACGACTGTTAACCACAGCTCAGTTCTCTGTTTGAGACAGAACTTTAACTGTTCCACATGAAGCAGCACTGACTGGAGTGGGGCTTTATAGTAAGTAAAGGGAATTTCTCTGTTTACCCTGTTTACCATCATGGGCCCCTGAAGCCCCATTTTTTGTTTGTGAATTCATAGTAAAGCACAATCAGCTGTTCCTATAAGGGGTGTACCCTGCATTATTATATGTGGTCTGCCTAAACATGAACAGGCTTTATATGGAGATGGATCCACCCATGTTAATGACATATTAATGTTCAAATGTATTTTGCAGTTTTTGAATATACAAAAGAACTCATGAATCTTAAATTCAACTGCACCATCTATCTTGAAGAGGCTTCCAAGTCTCTGCAGTTTGACTTTTGTGGTCTTGTCATTGGTGTTAAACTGAAGGTAATGTAAACTTCAAGGTGATTGTGACGATGTTGCAGAAAAGCTCCTGTAGCTGTGAGTCTGAGTGATGCAGTGCAGTTCTCTGCAGCTGACTGCAGGTCAGCCAGAAACATTAGGCAGGACGCGTGTGAAGCAGACATCAGCGCTGCGGCGTCACTGCTCATTTTATACATCATCGGTGCTGCATTCTTCTGTGTGAGGACATTTCAGCGGGGTAATGCTGTAGGTGACTGAGACTGGGACAGACTGTGATAAAGGAAAGGACACTGAAAAAGCTTACTAATGAAAATAGGAAGCAATTTGTACCCTTGCCAATGAGAGACCATTCCTCAGCTAGAAAACAAACATAGATTAGCAGGTCGGTGAGTCTCCACCATCCTCCGCCTGGTGCTACAGTGTCTTTGCACCTGAACTCTGACCTCCCTGTGGAAGGAGTAACGCAGTCCGAATGCAGTAAAAATAAGCATCAGACGGTGTTTTTCCACCAGAGGAGCAGAGAGCTGGGAGCTTTGAACAAGCTGTGTGTGTGAGCCAGGATTTAGCTTTAGTGAAGGCACTGAGAGGGAAACTGCTGAATCATTCTGCCTCCTTACAGTCTTGGTCTGTGTCCAACTGCTGCACAGTCAGTATCCAAAAACAAACAAGGGGACGTGTCCTTCCCGAATCACGGACAAGCACATTATTTTGCACCAGGGAAAATAATCGGTATAATTATTGCACATAATGATTTATCGTGTGGTTGTGCTCACTTGGAATTTTAACCTTGGATAAACTAGTTTTTCCTCTATAGATGACTTAATGCATCCATGTTACCAATTTATTTAAAAAAAAAATTATTTTATTGCAACGTACCGGACAATGCACAACACTTTTGCGATATTGAAATAGTGACATATTACTTTCAGTTCACTTTTCAGTCTAGTATATACAGATTATGTAGTGGTTACATGAATGTAATATTAGTCTGGGACCAGGTTGTAACACAGTATGAGAAGTGTGACTGTACGGTTTTGTGAATGGAATTGTTTTATGGGATATAAGTGTAGCATTAATATTTTTGCTTACATTCTTCATGTTCCAGTGGTTGTTGCTTTTGCATATGTTTCACTCTGGCTGTGTTTCATTCCATGTCAAGTTAAGTGTTATTCATCATGGCTTTACAGGAAAAATACTCATCTATCATTTAAAAGCCATTGAATGGGGATTGCTTTGAGACTCATTCAGCCGGAATGACTGGGTTATGATTCCATCTGACAGCCAGTGACAAAATACGAATGTGGTTTGGACAATAATGTGGGCTATTTTTGAAAATGTGTTTTTCTTCTGTCTCCTCCAGTCGGACAGTAACACCAGTTTCCTGCGAGCGGCGAGGGCAGGGAACATTGACAAAGTTTTGGAATATCTGAAAGGGGGCGTGGACATCAGCACCTGCAATCAGGTAGGAGATGAATAATATCATTCACTGACACACTCCCTATCAAGCATGATATAGACAAAAAAAAAAAAGATGTCTTTGACACATGGTGGAAGTGTGCAGAGACATTGTAAAAGACCATGTAAAACACAGTGACAATAGCCAACTTCATTAAAACACCAGTAAGACACAACACAACACAAACTAAAATAAAGTTGAACCTTTTAAAGATATGAAACAAGTCAAAGGAAACACATATCAACAAGGGGACAGACTTTGACACAACACTGAAGCGCTCTACATCAAGTGAATGTCAGTCCATTCACTCTTGTTTTGCCTCGGTTTCTATCTCTCTTCCTCTTCCCCTTCTTTGACTCCTCCATCAGCGGGCTTCTT
Source organism: Sparus aurata (assembly GCF_900880675.1). Lineage (NCBI taxonomy): Eukaryota > Metazoa > Chordata > Actinopteri > Spariformes > Sparidae > Sparus > Sparus aurata. Next base: position 22,421,765 of record NC_044196.1, on the reverse strand, counting down.
TAGCTGCTAAATACTCCACAATGTTCATCAGCTGGTTGCTACCATGTCTGTCTGCTGTTTGTTGCTAAACTTATGGGTTCATTAAAGCCTTTCAATTAGAACAGCTACTGCTGTAAATGGAAACAGTGTTAAAGAGAGTGAACTTTGCAGGGTGATATAGCGAAAATGGTAAGCTAAAAAAATTGGAAAATGCTGTAAAGAACTGAGGAAAACTGCAAAGTTCGTAATACCCTACATGGGATTGTCACTATATGCACCACCTTTGACATTACATGTAGTCATCTGATCCATTAGTGATATTAAAAAATATTGATAATGCAACTTTGACTTAGCTTTTATGTGAGTCCAATGGTTCTGGTTACTCTATTAGCCTACAATCCACAGAACGTATTAGTGCTAGTGTCTTAGTGCTAATGTGCTCACGTTGTCTACCTCTAATCTCCATATACATTATGTTTATCATCGAAGTTGCTCTGCATTCCTGTAGGGGAGAGTACATGTTGACCAGGGAGAGTTTATTTTTACCTGCTCATTATCTAGTCTCCTCTAAGTCCATTAGCATTCCAGGAACGTGCGGGGGGTGAAACCTGATAGGATGTAAACAGTCCTGTCTTGGCAACAGTCACGAAGAGCAGTCTAGTAAACAAAAGTCACACTGAGTTGAAGTACATGATTTACTGGCGGCTCTGTGGTGTGCGGAGACTTTAATTGAGCCGATATTGTGGGGAATGATGTTGGCACAGATTGCTTTGGCCCTTAAGTTATGTTTCTGTCTAACTGTCTAGTAAACCTTCAAGCAAAGGGTCAGGGTAGTCTGAAAGCAAACAAGGTGTACCACTGAACAGATAGGCTTACATCGCAATTGTAGTAAATGTCATATGTCAAACTAGCATGTGAAGGACGTGTAGGATGTTCTTGGGTAAGTATTTGACTACTTTAATGTCTTATAGTGGATTAATCCACCAAAGCACAAGAATGGTACTTGTTTGTGTCATAGTGGGCCTTTGACAGCTTGTTCATGTATTAAGCTTAAACTTTCAACTGGCAGGTACTTGCACCATCATTCATGCTTTCCATGTGTTGACATACAAACTTACATGCACAGATTACGGACATCATCGCTTTACATTTTGGATACAGTGACCAAACCCCTCAAAGGTTCTCTGGTCAAGATGCATCAGTCTGTAACTCAAACTCATTGTACAACATGCTTCGCTTAAAGAGATATTCCGGCGTAAATTTAATTCATGGTCTAACACACCGTGACACCGAGAGATCAACTTTTCCAACCGTTAGCTTATGTAGTTTTAGCAACCTCAGAAAAGACTGCACAATAACAATACAATGCAGTCTATGCCTCCACCAAGAAACCGCCATCAAAAAGCCACTCATAGCCACAAACAATGCTCAGAACAGCACAAAACTTCAGCAACAGTACAAATAGCGTCCCAGCACATAGTTCGAGGCATCAAATATCGGCTGGCTTTGCCTGATTACTATTGAAAAGACAACACAACTCACCACTCTCCTGCAGCAGCTTGCTCGTTGTGGGGAAGCCCTGACGAGTCGATTACTGAGTGCAGTAGAGTTCCACAGCTCAAGAATGAAAATGTATGATTATTAATCCATGGAAATGCAATCAAAGTTGATATGCGTCTTGCCTACCAGTTTATAACAGTTATTATTGAGAGCTGACAGGGAAAAGAACGGAATTGAGCATTTTTTAACTGCACTTGGTAATCCTTGGAAAACTTGATCTCTCGAGGGAGGCTCTTACTCGGTGTCACGGTGTGTTTGAATTAAATTTACACTGGACTATCCCTTTAACTAACAATTAGCAGCAGTTAGTGACTTCAGTGTGCTGCAACCCTCCCCTTGTACTTTTGTATCAAGCTGCCGCTCCTACATTGAATGTGAGGGGTTTCCTTTCTTGCGATTAATGCACTGATGCTAATGGAACGAAGAAACATGATCAACTAAGATTAAGGGGCCAGCCCTAGTAGAGTCAAGTTTACGTATGACTTTCATATTTCAGTAAGAACTAACAGGATTTATTTGAACTTCTACACTCATGTAAGTCCTGTGGTATATCTGAAGTGGTACCTTGTGGGTACATTTAAAGTTGGATATATCAGTTATCAAGATAAATAATTGAGGTTTTCTAAAACTAAACTGCCTTTCTGTACATAAAGAGGTTAGGCAGGTGGTTAAAGATATCATTGATGTTTGACCATGAAAAGACCTTTAGGTTTTTGTCATGCACACATACACACACAGACACACACTTCATGTGCAAACACATATCACTCAATCAGACAAAGAACCATTATCATCAGTCAAAAATTACAGCAATGCAGGTTTGAAACCCATGGGACCTTAATGACTCCATTACTGAGATGGAGCACTAGTATTGGTCTGTAGTGACTGGAGTAAATGCTTTTTGATAGGATAGGGGACTTTCCTGTTTCACTGCTAATAATAATATATCAGTGTCTGATGATAGAGGGTGCCCTACTATACATGCTGTGATACAAATTTGTGATTTGTGATGTTGGGCTACATAAATTAAAACTGATTCAAGGTTGACAGCTGTTAACTAGTATTACAGGGCCTATTCAATCCCTACCCCAAGCCTGGAAATCCTGAGAAACCAATCTCCATTCACTGTCCATGTGATTTGGATGAAAGCTTTGGAAGAATCAAGTAAATGGACCTCAATATAAGATTCAAATATCATTTTTGTGTTATGATGTGTTGCTTAAACACTTTACTGTCTATAAGTTCATAGTTTTGGTTTTCTTGCTCACAAATTTCAAGCATTAAACAGCAGACAGTCACTATTACGGTAGTGTCTAGACCAGGAAGCACTTTATGGAAGATGATGGGGTTCCAAATAAAGACCAGAGATGGACACAAACCCTCAAAACTGCAAGAGTACGGGCAGTATAGTGACAATCTCATCCAGGCTTAAAGCCAAGATGGCGGGGAGAGGATGATGAAAAAGGGGGATTTATTCCTCTCATATAATGTGAGGCATGACCATAGCATACAGAATTAATCTGCAGATGTACTGGTTCAAGATTAGATTAAACTTTTCTGTGAATGTGGGTATTTTGAACCTCTACAACGGCCAAAATATGACCATGCTTTTTGCCAAATCCATTGCCAGAAACACGTTATTTGAATCCGCAGCCTACTCTCATGGTATCGAAATCGTACACCAGTTGATGTTACGTCAGTAGGTACTCGGTAGTAGACCAAGTGCCCCTAGTGGAAACCAAACTGATCACTTGCAACCCCATGCCAGCTAGTTAGGAGGAATGAGGTGTCAGCAGTCATGGCTGTAAAGAAAAATAAAAGAAAGACAAAGCAGTCAATAAAATAGGTTTCTCAAAAGCTGTGAATAACCGCAACCATGAGAGGTCTTTTGGCACACAGTCATAAATGGGCAGTGAAATATTGGGCTGATGAGTCCATTAGTATACTAGATTAGCTGCACACACATGCACACACACACACACACACACACTCACACACATATGATGCTCATTACAGCTCAGTAACATACTGCACCGACGAGATGGTATTTACTCTGATTATAACAGTGTCGCCCCGCTGAGATGACTCCAACGCTACTAAATTAGTTTTTCACCACATTCCACTTGCATTGCTTAAAAATTTGATAGCTAATAGATCTAGCAGATGATTTGGAATCGTCTCTTAAGTGATTGTGTTCATGTGGGCTGACAGAATGAGGTAACAGATACTATGGATAGAGGCGTGGGAGGACAGGCCATGGTACATGATAAACGGGTTAGTGGGTTCTAGGAGATGGATGGAGGGCATGGTGGAGGAGGTTTACAAAGATGAATAAGGGTCCCCTAGGGTTATGGTAGAACTGGAGGTTGTTCTTTTATGAGTGGCAGCTGCTTATGTTTCATGTTAAATGAAGGAAAACAGAAAAAAAATCATGATTTTGCATACAGAGGATTCATTAATTAGAAAATTTTGAGTCACCATTGTGAGTACATTTGAGATTTGAATATTTTTTATAACAGCGGACAAAAAGTCCCTCCCTTACCACAAGGGAATATGGTGTTGAAGTAGCAACTTTTATCATCGGCCGTCGGAGGACGTCCTGTGGGTCAAAAGACACCGAAACTCATTCATCTCTGCAGCCTCAGAGACACAGCTGAAAAATAGCTGTCTGGTCTTTTATGGGAGAACAGTTGACAGGTGCTACTTCAAACACTGCTAGATGCTTGTTCTGAGATGAAAACAGTGTTCAACAGAAACCAGGAGTTAGCAGTTATGATCTGCCCTGCTGTTCCATTGTTGTCCTACATTCTTTAAATGCTTTAAATAAGTTCATTGGATGTGATGTTTACCTTTTTGGAGTCACAGTTCATCACTTTTAGTTATTTTTGTAGCCTTTCTGCTGTCACTCTTTTTCTTCATGCACCTAGGTAGCTAGATTGATATGTAGAAAGATGACAGCCTACACAGGTCTGATTGGACAGCTGTTTGTCCAACTGCGAACAAACATTGATGCTCAACTGTGAGGTTCAGAATTTTAAAATCCCAGTCATATTTTGAATCATGAATGCTGATTATTAACCATCATAACCATCCAAGATAGACAAACCAAGAACTATGAGAGAATAACCTGTCTGTGGAGAAGCACTACACTACCCACAATCCTAAAGTGTAACAGTGATCTGAGTCTCTGCTCGCTTTTTTTTTTTTTTTTACCTTTTAATAAAACTGTTTTCAGACATTCCCATAGCCTAAGGCAAAATATACATAGATTAAAAAAATATCAGATCCAGCCGTAGAAGTAAAGTACCACCAGGGAAAGTGGTATATATATCTGTCGCTTAATCGTTGTATTAGAATTTGACACATGTGAAACTTTTAACCTGTTTAGAAGAATGCTGGTGAATAGGTCTGTCCGGCCCAACAATGTGGCGACCTACCAGGATTTGTCCTGGTGTGCCAGATGGTCAGTCCATTGCTGCTTGGTATCGGACCTAATCCAATTTTTGTGGTATCGCCCACCACTAAGTAGTACTTCCCAAGACCTGTCAACACACTGTAGTGTGGAAAGTTTGAGAAACCCATTAATGATTTAGAAAAAACAAAATGTAACAGATGACTTTCCCATACAACTTTAAGCCTCTCCATTAAAAATCAAGAAACAGTAGGACATAGCTGGAATATATAATCTGCTTTGTTACTGACCTCAGGGTAGTGAAAACTGAAACATAGTCAAATGATTCTGGGACAACCATTCACTCTCTCTTTGGAATCCCACAGGGAGCCTCTGTAGGGACCCTAGGAGTCTATCGGGACCATGGGCCTCAGGGGGTTGTGTGACGATGGTTAGTTTGGGATGTGATAGAGGAAATTACTTATCGACTCAGCAGCTCTTTTTACATTGCAGCTTACATTGCTAGGGTTATTCAATCATTACTGGGGCATTTGGGAGAGGGACAAACTAGGTAAACCTAAATTTACCTCTAATATTTTCCTAAAGCGGTTAAAGGGGGGCAACGTTTAGTTAGGTTGTTCTACTTTTTTCAAATGTCTTTACTGTCATGTTACAGTTATAGCTGCACCAATCAGTATAATTGATATTAACAATCCTGTGTAATGTAATAGGTGTTACTCATAGTTTACCACCCGATGGGGGATCATCACTAAGAAGCTCTAAGAAGGCTTTAAGCCTCTTTTAGCTCATTATATTGGTTTTACAGCCCTCAAACTCCACTCACTTAAACCTTGTTTTTAGCTTGCTCAAAACAGAGCAGAACAATCTAAAAAGTTCATTATGCATACCTACCTGAAACCAAACACCAGACTTTAAATGATAGCACTAGGGAAGAAAGAGGCGCAATTAGTAGCTGAAGACAGACACAGTCATCTCTTGGGCTGGTGGAAACCAACACAGAGCTAAAAGGAATACTAAGCTTTCATTCACCAGGTGCACAGTTTTTTACCCCAAGTGGCCAAATATATCAAATAATGCAGTTTTACCACAATGTTTCAATATGTCTGTAGCTATTGTTTGCTAATGGCTCAAGTACTAAAGGTAGCAAGCAAGGCAAGGATATGAGGTTTTCCAGCCCGTTCACACTCCCAATGTGTCATATGTAACCTGGCCTGTGGCCCAACACTGTATTTACTCCTCTAGTGTTCTTCTTAAAGTGCCCCTAGAGTTCAATATAATAAAGAGAAATACAAGTCTGTGTTGGGGCTGGTCAGGGTAGCTGGATGGGTCATACAAAGAACTGACTGGCGATCAAGTCCCTAGACTGATCAAGTCCCGAGATTGATACAGATTTGAAATTAATGTAATTTACATACAGTACGTAACGTAAGTCACATATTATTTAACCTGAAGCATGAGCTTTTCCGAAGCCTTACCAAGTAGTTTTAGTGCCAACCAAGCTATGATGGGTTCACAACATTAACAGCAGTATTGTTAGTATTGTGTGAAATGTTCGTTAGCAAGCTTTGGTAGCATCTTTGCAGAGCATCTAGGCCACTGGCCAAGCTGCTGTGTTTGATCAGTTGGGTCATTTTAGTGTCAAATGGTTGGTTTTCAGTCTTGTCATCAGCTCCCAAGTGGAAAAAAATGTACATTCTCTATTAAAGTTAACTTATTAAAAGTGTAAAGTAAGTTTAGATACCGCTGTACATCATGGCAGGGTTAGGTTTGTGTGGTACTCTCTCACTTTGGGTATTGAGTCAGATCTTGGCAAAGCAAGCCCCTCCCATCTCTACCCCGCCATCCGAGCAACACATGACACTTGAGAGCCCAATGCTGATATTAATAGAGGTCGTGAGTGATTTAAAACTTGGAGTTTCAAACACCACTTCTCTGAACCAGCTTGGATGTCTAGTCATGGATAAGTCAGTTATCATTATTATTGCCAGCAGAAATACAACAAACCTTTAATAGAGTGACAAGCTTCTTTATGCTTGTTTAAATTGTGTTCCTGTTCCATCTGGTGTTTTAAAATGAATCCCCTATATGTATATTGTCTCAGCCATCACCAATCAATACCAAAGAAATTGATATGCGAGTGTAAGGGATCGATTGAGGATAAAAATAAGAGAATGTTTGCCTGACACACACACACACACACACACACACACACACATACACACACACACACACACAAACACACACACAAACACAGACACTCACCCAACTATTTATATCTTCATAGCCAGAACTGGCTCCTCTCCACCACAGCATAACATGGCACAGCATCTAACCAAACTTTAATAGCTAGCTTTGATATTTCAGTCCCTCTCTCCACTTGTGAGAGTAAAGAACAGCCGCTCACAGAGAAAGAAAGTCATGCTTGTTTAACTATGGACCTGGAGGAGGTAATCCTGTCTGTTTCTATTCGGATCTTTGCTCTTTGTTGATGCTGGGTTGTCGGACGTTAGGGCTGACCTGTCCCCCTTCGTCTTTTTCCAGAATGGTCTTAATGCGCTCCACCTGGCAGCCAAGGAGGGACACGTTGATCTGGTCCAGGAGCTGCTGGATAGAGGCGCAGCGGTGGATTCAGCAACAAAGGTGGGTTAATCTGAGCTTCCCACTTAGAGAACTTCGGTTCCTAAAAAGTATTGGAAACCCCCGGTGGGGAAGCTGAACACACACTTCACACTCACTCCATAAACAGTATTTACAGTAAGGTTTGGAGAGATCAGTGTTTAATTGAGGGTTCTTACCCTGATGTGACAATCTCCAAGTGTTGGGTGTGAACAGTGTAGTTTTTTTTTTTTTTTTTAATCATCATCACCTTTATTTTATGTATGGCATTACTTTACAAACTTAATCTAATAAAAAAACAAACAATTATTCATGTTGATACTTTTCAAACTTTTCAAGCATTTATCGTCTGATGAGGATATTCTCAATTTCATACTTTCAGTGTGAAACTTTTTCTGCCATATTGCTCCACCAATAGGATGAAGCAGGGAGTAGTTCTGTTCGCAGTCAAAAGCTGTTTAAGTTATCTGCCTCACAAAGTTTAGTGATTACTACCTGTGATAGTATTTAACCAATAAAGGCCTGGTCATATAAAACAGTGATACTAAAGAGAAAAATCTATCCATTTCAGTGGATGTACTTTGTGGAGGCCAAAAAAAATATGTACATTTTGGCACCTGACCAAAATATACTGACAGTGCTGACACATGAGGGAATTGAGAGCTAGAGAGTCCGAATGCAATAAGCCATTATAGCTCATTAGCTGTGCTGCAAAATCCACTTTATGTTACCTCTGCTCGGCTGGAATATAAACAACAAAATAAGAGAGTTGACCTGAATAAATTCTGTTAACTTATCGCCCCGTTAGCAACCAACTATATATCTAGCTCCCCTTACTTAGTAGTGTGGCACCTTGTATTGGTCATCATTATTATGCAAATTAAGCAAATGCTTGTTCTCATTTTCCCTTTATGTATTTCATTTGTCCAGAAAGGAAACACAGCCCTTCACATATCCTCCCTAGCGGGTCAGGCTGAAGTAGTGAAGCTCCTGGTCAAGCGAGGCGCTGACATCAACGCACAGTCTCAGGTGAGCCTCTTGACCATTGTTCCACTTGTATTACTCATCACAAATATCATGTTTGAGAGCAGTGAATTTACTTTGAGAAGTGTTTGGTTGAATAGCTCCAGCAGTGTTTTTCATGACCTGTAGTTGATTGGTAACCTGCTAATATTTGCCTGTGTGCTGTTAGAATGGATTTACTCCTCTGTACATGGCCGCCCAGGAGAATCACCTGGATGTGGTGCGATACCTGCTCGAGAATGGAGGCAACCAGAGCACTGCGACAGAGGTGAGAGGACCCCTCTGTGGAATCACACATACGGCAAACTGTAACTGGCAAACAGCTGATTATTAAGCACTGCATAAGCAATACATAAAGTATTTGACATATTAAGGTTTTGACCTGTTGATGGTGCTATATCAGAATTCTGGGGCTCACCAAAGTGAGAGCAATTCACCGTTAGCGGGACATGAATCTCTGTACCGAATGTCAGGGCAATCCATCCAGGAAATGTTGAGACATTTTACTCCTGCTTGAAAAATGTCAACAGTGGCACTCAGGAGAAAGTTATGAGACCAACAAAGAGCACATTGTTTGGGAATCACGATGCCTGTACAAAGATTGATGGCAATCTATCCAGCATTTGTGGAGACACAAAGTGGTGGACTGACCAACATTGCCGCCCCCAGAGTCCTGCTGCTAGCGTGGCTAAAAAAAAAATGGAAAAACTTTAAATTGATGATGGTGCTAAATGGTAAGTGATCACTACTCTTCACCTGGGAACAATACATGTCTGTACAAAATTATGTGGTTATTATATTGTCGATCATAGTTAAAGGTCCAATATTGTAGAAAGTGACACTTCCTATCTTGTTTTTTTTATAAAGCAGGTGCTATATAAATACTGGGAAACTATCAAAAGAAAATCCACAGAGAAATGCGCACAGCCTGAAACTGTGCCCAGTGTGATGACACAACTAGACAATCACTGCCCTCCAGCGCAGCCATGGTTTTAAAAAACATCAACAGAGCTAATGCAGAATCTTGGTGGGTGTTGCCTGCAAAGCTGACCAATCAGAGCAGACTACTTGCACCAAAACAGAGCATTGAGACAGAGCATGAACAGAAGTGCTGCAGCAGTGTATAGTGTGAACGAAATGGTGATTTTTTTTTAAACACAAAAGCATTTATTTTCTGCATTTTCTGGTAGACATCTAAAATAAAAGTATGAACCATAAAATAAGCATAATATGGGGCCTTCAAACAACAATTAGTAAAACTAATACAGGTTTCATATTTATACAAGCAGCATAGCCCCCTCATTTCTTGGTAAGCTTTTAACTTGAAACATTTGCAGAAACGTTATAATTCTTTTTTTTTTTTTCTTTTTGATAACATTTTTATTGATACAATATATGTGTAGATTCCATAAAAGTACAAGTTTGGAGTTTAAAACATCACAAAATCTTACACCTTACAGATACATATACAGAACAAAACGTCCCCACCCTCCCCCAGCCCATGGCGACCCCCTTACCAACCCCTGCCCCTGATCTCTCAGCCTCTCAAGAAAATAAAAAGGAAACTAGAAGAAAATGAAAATGAATATATACATATATATATATATATACATACATACACACATACATACATACCCATATACATATACATAAAACGTTATAATTCATTGATGATAGCTTAACAGTGTGAAGTGAAAAACTGAAAGCTTGGTTGGTGTTAAAAATGAAAACTCAAAAAAGCAGAGTGGTGAGTGAGATGCTGCTGAATGGAAGTAGTGCTTTAGAAATGTACATTGTACTAAAACATCATTTGAAAAGTATACTTATATGAAAATGAGAGTATTTAGGTGATAAATATTATAATGAGACTTGTTCAACATTCCCAGACGAAGGATTTCTTGAGAACCGGATGTAACTAATTCTCTTACCCTTTCTTCTCTTTCCTGTCTTCCCTCATTCAGGATGGCTTCACCCCTCTGGCCATTGCCCTCCAACAGGGCCACAACCAGGTTGTCTCTATCTTACTGGAGAATGATACTAAAGGCAAGGTCCGCCTGCCGGCCTTGCACATTGCTGCCCGCAAGGACGACACCAAGTCAGCCGCCCTGCTCCTCCAGAACGACCACAATGCTGATGTCCAGTCGAAGGTACGCCCATAGTGCCGTCTGTATCTGATGCGTTGGCATGTGTTGAAGTCAAGCTAGTGTGGTGCTACGTGTTTGTGCCAATATGTCTATTCTATGTCTTTTATGAAGTGTTTGGATTATATGAGGTTGTCGTAGGATCTGGCGATATTTGAGGTACAGAATGCAGAGGATAGAATGTTAAAAAAAACTTGCATTTTAAACATCAATGGCTTAGAATACTAACACTGGGGATCACCAACAGGTGCTTTGTGGACTCTTTGGATGGACAGACCTTGTTTACATCTGCTATTAAAATGCGATCTCTTTCTGGATTAGTTATCCTGATAATCATCAGTCTGATCACGCTCTCTGTCATTATATCCTATCTTCATAATCCCAAGATCTCATTTTTCTTGCTCATTATGCAAAGTGGGCGAGTAAAGCTGATAAAAAAAAAAAAAAGTTGCTTAGAAGGTGATGTTACAGTCCAGATGTCTAGAATTCTTGTGCGTGGGCTGAGCTGTAGTTGTAGTAATGACATTACGACGTCAGTACCATTAGAGATAAGGTTTCTACCCACTGTTATGATTTCTAAGCCTGTAGCAGTGACATTCCTACCTACCCAAGGTCTTGACAATTTCTAAAAACAAATGTAATGTGTGGGCACTCTGTTCTACCTATGGTTATGATCATTTTAATTCTCAACTTTGAAATAAACTAAACTAAATTATTTGAATTAAACCTCTTCAGTGGTCAACTTTGGTTTGATTTAAAGTCCCAATGAAGCCAGTGTTTCCATCACAGACAGTATTTCCTGCAGTATATCTCAGCAATGGTAAAAAAGTCATTTTGTAGGTTTTCTTAATGTTATTTTAGAGTGTTTCTGGAGGCCAGAAGTTATCGATTACTGTTCACAAACACAACTTTTTCGACAGAAAAAACAAAAACGACTTCATAATTTGAACAAAAACGTGATATGTAACAGTAGCTTTGTCACTAAAGTAACTGCCAACAGCCGCCAAATGTAGCTGCTGTTAGCTACTTAGCTCAGTTAAGCGTGCAGCCGTCTTCTCCAGGGCTGCGTAGTTCCATCCCAGTCCGGCTGTGTTCATTGTCGGTTGTCAGTTGTCAGTCAGCTGTTAGCTAGCTCTATGGCGGGTGACATAGTGGAGCACTGTTGGCTACTATGAACTACATTCAAATATACAATTCCCACCCTAGTGGCGTGTTTTTACATGAAATGGAAATGGAAATGTTGCTCCACTGATACCACCACAAGCTTTCCTCAACCTTGATCGAGGTGATTTTAGTTGCCCAAACTCAGAAGCTCAAAGAAATGTTTCTTTTAAAAAAAATGTAGGTACAGCAGATCAGAAGGTAGTTATCCAGATCACAGGAGGTGCGAATAGGGTCCCTTAAAACATTTATGTACGATTTTGTGTGTCAGAAGACCACATATATGCCGTGATATACTTTCCCATGTAACTGTGTACCTGTGTATTGTGTGTTGGAGTCTCCATCTGTCTGTCTGTGCACCTCTCTATGTCTCTCTTCCTCTCTCTCATTCAGTGTCTCTGTGCCTGCCACGTCACTCCTGGTCCTGCCACTAACTGGGTCTCTCCCTCTTTTTCCCCCTCTTTACTTTCAATGCTTACCTCCCTCGCACTACTTCCCCCATCACCCCCTCCTGCCTCGCTGCACCGGTGTCTAAGTGTAGCACTGTCCACTGCATGGAGTGTGCCACTGTCTGCAGGTTGTATGGTGGTGAATCTTAAGGCTGCATGCAACCAATGGGGGGGTGGTGGAGGGTTGAATTTAAGATTGTTTTTGCGACCGTCCGCAAGGGATGGGAGGGTTTAACGTGTCATTTCGGTATTGGTGGGAATTCACAGTTACCTGTCTATGTTGGAACGCTGATCTTTACTTGTGACTGTTCCTCCGATAACGAACAGTGGCTTTAAGTGACGTGGCTAGAGTGAAGTGATTTACTGCACTACAAGTTTTGTTTATCAATCTGCCTCTGAATGTTGAATATTACTTTTATGGGAGCTACAGTATATTTCAACAAAGGCGCCGATTATGTTTCTTATGTAACAAAACAGGGCTGCAGTAGCTCAGGGTATACAGCTTTAGTATAACGCTATATATATGCATTCAACTGTTGTGATGCAGTCCTGCTCTCCCCTGTATGAGTCATATAAAGAGGCCCAGAGGAGAATGGCTATAAACGGCACCATGTACAGTCACACTCAGCCACATCAAACACGTATCGCTGTCACACACAGGGCACAGTTCTAATCAGATACCTCGGGAAAGAGGCAGGGATAGCTGCCTAAAATGGTCTGCTTACATCTCTGTTCTCTGAACAAAGATTGTAATCAACAGTGTAGCTGTCATGGAGCGCAGAGAGCCTACATTGTTAAAAAAAAAAAAGAAGTCCAACACAGTCAGAGAAGTTGAAGACAAACCCAGGTTAGCCAAACTTTTTTTTGGAAGAGGAAATTACTTGCAATTAAATCACTGCCTTTCAACTAGGGCTGTCAAAACATCACATTTTCTCGATTATCATGGCCAAAAGAATAATGAGATTAGTGCGATATCTACCTGTACTAAAGGGAACCTGCAAGACAATTTTTGTCTCGTGGCAATAGCAGCCACTGATAATACGATATCAGTATTTAATTCAGTACGGCTTTAAAGTTTAAGAGCCAACAGTTAAACTCATAAAACAAAAGACAGATTGATCAATAATGCAAATAATCAGCAGTTTCTTCTCCGGCAGATCTTAGGCTATGTTCTACACACCTCTGTGTGAACCTGACATCATGCACTGACAGAGCACACCGAAGGGAAGTAACCCACTACAGCCACGTCACTTGCTGGTCTTGTAACTGACTGCACAGCTGCCTCAGAGCTGCTGTGCGTCCACCCTGCAGTGCACTAATGTGTTGAACAAGCCTAACTGAACTGATCTTTCCCTCCCTCATTCCTCCTGCTTCAGATGATGGTCAATAGGACTACTGAGGTATACACATGCTCCTTTAATTCTCCACAGATTCACTGTACAGTCCCATCCCCTTTGTTACTTATCTTTTCTTTCCTGCCACCATTTATTTTTTTTCCACTTCCACAGCACTGCATGGTGTAAAAGAGATCCCAAAGAAATCCTTTGGTTCATTTTTCCCAACGTTTCTCTTTACTTTGTTATATCGAGAGGCCAACATGCACGGCTGACACGAATGGCCAAGCTACTGCCATGTGTCCCGCGCTCAGGGACTGCGCACAGTCTGCTTCTGTTTAGTTTCTGGCTTAAGATTTTGTTTTTTCATTCTGTCTGTATGCATTTCATTTTTTCTTTTTTTCCTAAACTTTATATTCATTTAATCACCAGCTCAGAAAGCTCCCTTTGTTTTTGTCACATGCGAGCATTAGAAAAAAAAACTAAACAATATCCTCATTGAGATGTGTTTAGTGATTCATTTAAAAGATTACATTTCCCTCCTGCAAGGTTTTGTTTGAATGAATACTGTGCTGATGAATTTTAGGAAACAGCTGTGAATGTATATTGTCCACTAGTCTGTCTTGTAATTGTCCGTATGTGTTGTTATGCATGATTTCTAGAGATGCACTATGAACTACTTAGTTTAAGACAGTATTGGTTAAATAATAGCAATATACTGCATACAGTACATATCTTCTTTCGTATGGAAGGCTGGTGCTGCCAAATAATAACAATAATAATAATAATCGAGGGCCGATGAGGTATGGTGAAATTGAAAAAAATATAAAAATTGTAAAAATCAGACTTTTGTTTTAATGTTTGAAAATACATAGACACAGCCCAAATTGTTAAATTAGTCCATTTTATGCTAACTGTATACAGCAGTGTTTTTTTTGTTTGTTTTGCCAATAGAATTTTCACACAGTTTTAAATGTGAAAATATGAACACAATTTTTTGTCTCGATGCCTCATTTGCACTTTAGTCAGATCTAGTGCTGCTGTTCAAACTACAGATGGTGCTTGTGCATGTTTTGTATGCCGTCTCTATGGTGAAACCATAGTGAAACCTTAAGCGCCCAACCCAACTTTCACCCAAACTCTTGAGTTTTGTTGTCAGTGTCTGTTTGCTATGATTGCATAATCAACTCAGACTTTCCATAGAAATTCTCGGCATAAAGGTAGGATCAAGAAAGCAACCGCTCGTGAAACTCAGATCAATTTGTCAATTGAGGCAGTGCTGAAGGAACGAATCAAGATGCTGTGATACAAAAAAGTTTGAGACCAGCTTGAAGTCGAAACCAAGCACTGCCCAACTCATAGTGCATCACTTACAAGGTAAAGGTGCTTAGGGGCCCTGGTTGTTGTAGGGTTTCTGCCTCTCTGCAAATACCATCGCCCAGTTTTCTCTGGCCTTTTAGCACACATTTTTATAAACAATATTTGCAACTTTCTACAGCATAGACAATCCAGTTGTAAGAAAAGACGGTAAAATACTGAAATTGATGATTTCACTGTAATATTGGCAGTCCTGGTCTTCCATATTTACCAGCTACCTGAACAAGTATTTTCAAATGCATGCTTGGCTACACAAGAAAAATTACTGACATATAACTTTTACTCTTTTACTACTGCAAACAATGCAAATCGGTAATGGCATGAGAAGCTTAGGAAAAAAGCCTTACAAATAATGACCTGCTTGGCCAAAGACCTGGCGCTGAATAGCATGTTGCATCCACGCTACCTTCATTTGCACCATTCGAAGCTTTTTGACTGTGTAAAGTTTTTAAACCATCACGTTAGTCACTGTATTCTTCACACTTTGTAAACAAACTTTTCCACATTAAATCGGACCACACTTACAGAATGGCAAGGTAAGGCAAGAATTTCACAACTCCTCAAACCTGCTCTTGCAATCTCTAACTTTTCTCATATATCTCTCATTGCTAACTCTTTGATACTTCTACGATGTACAGTTGACATAGTGCACTTTGGTGTTGATCAGAAATCTACCCTTCTTGTCACGTGCCAAGTTATGATTTTACTATAATTTGGTGTCGTTTGGGTACCTAATATTGTTTGTCCATCTTCATGTCAATTTTGACGACGATCTGTGTGTACTGTACATCCGTTTGTTCTGCTTTTCTTTTTCATTTCAAATTGTTTTTTTTAAGGCAGAGGAAAAAGCTCTGCCTTTTCATTTGTTTCGTTGGTTGATAATTTGCATGGAAGTGTGTATTGGGGTTGTGTGTATGGGTGCTACATATTCTGACTTGAATACTTTAAAATTTAGATTTTTAGTTTTCTTTTCCTATGACTTTTCTGTTCACTTTTTCTTTGCTTTGGTTCAATTTTCGTTCACCTTCGATGCTTGATGCGACTGCTGCATGCTGGGAAGACTAAAAAGATCAAGAGACATAAATGAGTTCAGGGACGTGAAGTAAATATGTCTGACCTCTCTGCCTCCTTCCTGTTTGTCTGTCTCTTTTCCTGTCTGTCTTCTAGAGCGGATTCACCCCCCTGCATATCGCTGCCCACTATGGCAACGTTAATGTGGCCACGCTCCTGCTAAACCGAGGGGCGGCAGTCGACTTCACGGCAAGGGTAGGATCCCTCCCTGATACGCACGGTTATTTGGATCAGATCAGTACATTAAAAAACTCTGAGATTCTACTGAAACACTTGCACACTTATATACTATTGTTGGGGACTGAATATCAGGACTATTAGTCAATACTTTTATTTCCTAATCGGAAACTTTCAAAAGTTCCAGTGTCCAAGAGAGCTCTGCGCTTTTACTACTTTTTTTTGTGTTATGTTTTTCTCCCTTTTTTGTGTCTAGTCATTTTTTATGTACTTTTCTGAATGTGGCTTCTTGTAAGATATGGCTGGTTTAAAACATTATCAACAAGTGTTGTCAATGTCAAAGAGCTGTACCGATGGTGTATTTTTGTAGCTAACACCTGAAGTTAGCACAACCGCAGTTCCCTCCACAAAAAGAATACATGTATGGGATTTTTAAGTCTGATTTTGGATTACTGCTAGTTTATGCTATTTACAGGTTTTGTTCATCAAGTTAATATTCACAGATGAACATCACTTTTATGATTTTTGAAGTGTGAATTAAATCTCTAGGCTAAAAATGGACTACATGACTAAACATCACTACCACATTTTACAACACATTTACTCTACAGGTTTTATATAAAGTGATCAATGTACAAGTTGTAAAGTCAGAGTAAGAAAAGCCTTTATCTAAAGTGGGCCTGTAAAGACGGACTAGTGAGTAGATGTTTCCCCGTGTTCGCTGTGATGCCACACCAACCACCTTCTTTGACAAACGCTCAATAATTCAAACGTGGGGTTTTTACTGGTTTATTTTAAGTTAAAGAACAAAATGTGAAAATCGGTTCAGCTTGTGTTAGCCACAGACATTATAACAAAACCCATCAACTATGAGGTGAGAAAACCGGTAGTCCAAAAATGGAAGAGTCATTCGTGCGGCGCTCTATTTATGTACGGTGTTGCAGAGATGTCTACTGAACTTTGTTGTTGAGAGTCCAATTGCCACTGTAGTTTCAGCTTGTTGGCCCAGGCATATGTGAGCTGATCAATCAGAGCAGACTGGGTAGTCAGCAGAGATGCATCGAAGGGACAGCAGCTAAAACAGAGTGTTTTCTAATGTACCTCAAGCCGTCTCAGAGGATGTGTTCAGTCCCAGCCTGGTGTCCAGCTTCGTTCACTCTCAGGCTGCCAAATCATGTTGCGCTGAGCCGACGCCATATTTTACAAATTAGTCGCAGTCATATGGAGGGGGATTTTTTTTTTCTTTTTTTAAATGTGTTGTTCTCTCGAAGCTGCCATAATGAAGGTATTACACAATAAGCAAATCTAGATCTCAGACCCTGTATCATCTCTGCCATCCCTTTCTCTTAAGCCCTCAGACAGTCCTCTGCAAGTGGGCCTCGTCTTTTAACTGAGGCTTTGAAAAGGCCAGACATCTCTTGCCTCCCCCCCAGCTAACTCAGCAGTACACACTGCTAACTCTCATTCCTAGTCTGTCGGATGTGTATTTTGTCCCTTCCATCAGTATAATCCTGAAAACAAGTTCGGCTGCTCTATTTTTATCCGTGTGAGTTTGGATCAAAATAGCTTCTTTCTCACCTGTGTGGGAAAAAGAATAAAAAAATGTGCACTCCGCACAATATGTGGAGTTCAGAACCGTTTTTTCCTGGGCCTCATGGGATTGGCTGTGTTGTTTTAAATCATGTGTGGTTAAAATGTTTGACGGAGCTATCACTATTTAAAGAATTACTTTTGTATTACTTCTGAAGAGACTATACTTTCAATTTCAATTTCAATTTGTTTTTTTTACTGTATTTCATATTCTTTAATTAATTACTCTGAACATGTGCAACTGTATACAATTGAGTGTGAATGGCATTAATCAAAACATTGAAATGTTTTAATGTGTCTTACTACATCATCATACTTTTTCTCTCCCCGCTGTAGAATGGGATAACTCCTCTTCATGTGGCGTCTAAGCGTGGCAACACTAACATGGTCGGTCTGTTGCTGGACCGAGGCTCTCAGATTGATGCTAAAACACGGGTGAGTATCATGAAAAACAGAGCTATGGCACTGTAATATCATTTTAGTTGTCAACTGAACATCCTGATTAAATGGGAGTTAATATCAAAAACATGCCACAATATGCATTTTCCCCTTCCTCCACAGGGGTCAAATGTTTCTGCTATTAAATCCACAGGAGCATAAAATGACCAGCTCGTTATCATCATCTCCATTAGTGACAACAGATGTGAATATGAGCTTAATGCTGTTGTTGTCAGTTGAGCTGGACCTCAGTGGGTCAGCGGATTAAATTCAGTATCCGACTGGATGGACGACCTGACCTTTGTGGTGTTCTGTTAGTGTGTGGCGGCTCACAGGACAGTCGTGTTATTAGCTATATTTCAATCCAACCAACACGAACGACATCCAGCCTGTGTTAGTCGCTGGCTCCACCAGCGTTTAGACAGAAACATGGCTACATTTATATTACAGAAACTAATAAGTTATTTTTTTTAAGGAATTCTGCGTGTGAACAGTGAGCGTTGTGAGTGAAACCACTCTTTGTTTCCTGCAGGATGGTCTGACCCCCCTTCATTGTGCAGCTCGCAGTGGACACGACACATCTGTGGAGCTGCTGCTGGAGAGAGGAGCACCCTTACTGGCCAGGACCAAGGTGTGTCACATCGACTTTCACCTTTTACAGTCAAAGAGATGGACGCATGTTACTCAAGTCACCTTTTCAAGCCATGTCACAAGTAGTTAGTGTACATATACAACAACATCCTCAGAGTCATTGTTTTCGTACATTAGGGTTCTGTACATTTAGAAGCCCAATACAGATTGTATATAGACTGAACCATAATGTAGTTCTTTAGACTGTAACCCTCTTTGTGGTGCAGCCAATAACTTTTGAAACTTTTTAAAGGAGCAGTCTTACTTTTTGGAAAAATACCATATATGTGTGTGTTGAACAGTGTACCTTCATTATATTACAATAGAATACAACACGTAGACATTTCAAACAATGTTAAAGATGTAAAATATCTGTAATACTGTAATGGTTCTTTGATGTATCACAATGTGGTCCACTTACTACCCCTATCTCCAGTCAATGTGCCAAACTAGGCTAAAATGTTGAATGTCCACTATTTTAATGTAAATGATCAATGTTCTGGTCTCTCTGTTTCATTTTACAAACAAAAAGAATTATTAGTCCATCATTCACTTTTCTTTTATCTTTATGATGACATGATTATGACAATGATCGAAGAAAAGATAAGATCACATAAAAATCTTCCACTGTTTATCTCTATCATTATCTCTCTTCCACGTTTCAGAATGGGCTGTCTCCTCTTCACATGGCTGCACAAGGCGACCACGTCGACTGTGTCAAACACCTTCTGCAGCACAAGGCTCCCGTCGACGATGTCACGTTGGACTACCTGACGGCGTTACATGTGGCAGCGCACTGCGGTCACTACAGAGTCACCAAACTGCTGCTGGACAAGAGGGCCAACCCCAACGCCAGGGCACTGGTATGACTCAGAGATATTGTGAAACTTTTTTAATCTTCTTCCAGAAATTCAATCAGTTCTAAGATGCAGTCGGCTAAGATGAATGTTAAATATTGTTTGGGTTCGTCCTTCACCATGTGCGCCTTGTTTAACCAACAGAATGGCTTCACTCCGCTGCACATAGCCTGTAAGAAGAACCGAGTGAAAGTAATGGAGCTGCTGGTCAAATATGGAGCCTCTATCCAGGCCATTACAGAGGTGAGTAACACACCTGAGTGCAATCTAAATGAACAAAAACTTTCTTTTTCTTTGAACCTAGTGGGGGTACACGATGGGTCAAGGCCTGGCTGCTATCACATGTGTGTTTTAACCAAACAGTCATACAAGACAGGAGGTCCGGATGGTAGTGGATGTAGGAGGTTCAGGATTCATTTAAGTTTTTTTGTGTAACTGGCTCAATCAGCCTCTGCCCCTGGGCCTAGTGGGTACCATACAGTGTGCACAAACACTGTCTGAGATTCCTTTAGCAACTGTTGAAAAATCCTGAGGGTGTTTGGATCCCCAGGGAGAAGAACTCCAAAGAAACTGACCAGCTTCGAACCACCTCACCGCTCAGCATGGAAGGCAAAATATATTTCCAGCACCTTGTCCCTTTAAGTTCCTCTTAAAGAGTGACTTCATTGACACATCAGTTCAGAAAGGCAAGATCTCTGAAACACCTGGCTGCCTGGAGCATACAAGGGCTGTCACACAGCTTATGAGAGAAGCGAATGAAGGGCGACTGTGTGGTCCTGTGGTTGGACCACTGGTTGGTTGGATCAATGCCTATGGGTCTATACCACACAAGCTGGTTGAAGAGACTCTCTGTAGACACCATGTTCCCAGCAAGATCAACAACTTCATTATGGATTGCTTCAACAGCTTCCAGATGAGAGTTACTTCTGGGTCTTCTACATCAAAGTGGCACAGGCTTGAAATGATAACTAGCTGCACCATGAATATGTGGAGTGTCCAGGACCCCTGACAGAGACCGATCAGAGCCTACATGGACAGTCAATAGTCCGTGGCAGCAGATGGATCTTACAAGGACTTGAGAAGCTCATCTCATGGGCAAGGATGAGCTTCAAACTATGAAGTTCAAGGTACCTTGTATTGAAGAAAGGGAAACTTGTGGAATTCCACTTCACAATTTCTGAGACCATCATTCCAACACTTTCAGAAAAGCCAGTCAAGACCCTAGGGAAACTCTTTTACTGCAGCAGATGCAATTCACAAAACCTGCATTGACTTTGAAGCCTGGCTTATCAATATTGACAAGTCTGGGTTGCCTGGTCATTTCAAGGCTTGGATATACCAGCATGCCATTCTGCCCAGGGTTTTGTGCAGAAGGCCCTTGTTGGGACAGTGGGTGACAGGCCTGATCGCCAACAGGGCGATCCGGCCTGGGCTACTTTACAAGCTGGCCTGCAAAACAGACCAAAGCTGATCTGTAAAACAAAAGGAAAGGATCGACAAAATTGTGGGAAACATTGTGCATTTTATTCATTGATTTATTTTTCTTCCTTTTTTAAATGCAAAATGATATATAATAATGTAAGAAAGAAAAAAAAAACACACTAAACACACACTAAATGCACTAAAGTCCGGCAGTTCCTGTATTTTTGTTTCTGAAAATTGTTTCAAACCAGCCTGTCTGGAGAAGTAACTTTTGGCTGCACAGACATTGTTAGCGATTGCCAGATTACATCATTCACATTTTGCATATTAATACCTTGCTTAGTTCTCCTTGGGAAAAAAAATATTGATGATTGACGTGACTGACATTTTATCCTATTTTTCCTCTTTTACTTTCCTTCCTCTGTCCAGTCTGGTTTGACTCCAATCCACGTTGCAGCCTTCATGGGTCACCTGAACATAGTCCTGCTGCTGCTGCAGAACGGGGCCTCGCCTGATGTCAGCAATATTGTAAGTAATGGGAAACGAGCGAATCAGAGACAGGGAAAGTGACGGAAAGGCTAATAATGCATTCTCTTGTAATTTAGTAGTTTTATGTGAGTCATCGGAGAGGTTACATTAGTGCATATTTTAGTTGAATATGTGTTTGTTGACTGATGTGATCCACACGCTGCTGTATGTTGTGTCTACAGCGTGGAGAAACAGCGTTACATATGGCAGCCAGGGCAGGCCAGGTGGAGGTGGTCAGATGTCTGCTGAGGAATGGAGCAATAGTGGATGCCAGAGCACGGGTGAGATGGCTGTTATCTAAGGCGTCACACCAGAAAGGGCTGTAGTTTTTAGTCACCATGCAGAATGAGGTACCATTCTTCTTCTTCTGTGTCATCTTCAGGAGGACCAGACTCCCCTCCACATTGCATCCCGTCTGGGAAAAACAGAGATTGTGCAGCTGCTGCTGCAACACATGGCCCATCCAGATGCTGCCACAACCAACGGCTACACCCCCCTCCACATCTCGGCCAGGGAGGGGCAGGTGGAGACTGCCTCTGTCCTGCTAGAGGCCGGAGCTTCACACTCACTGGCCACCAAGGTGGGTCGAGATGTTCTGTCCTTTAATTTGAGTGCTTTTACAACAACCTACTCATAGAAGCATTCAGGGAGCATTAATTATCTCATTAAATGAAGAACTCTGGAATCTTTATTTTTGGTGAATTTTACTGAACTAGTCCAACCCAAACCTGTAGGAGGACACCAGGATTAAGTCAAGCGGTTGTTGTAAAATCCAGATGTGAGCTCAACAACAGCATTACCGACAGTAATGGAAACAAAATCGAATTGTGTGTTTGGAGAAGCGTGACCTCATCCTACCAAGCATAAGCAAACTATGAGCCATGTGATGTCTACATTTTGGGATCCTTTTTGACTCTTAAGTTGAATTTGTGAGTGCTGCTCTATTTAAAAAAAATCAGGTTACTACAGCAGTAACAAATAAATTATAATCCGTTGCAGCTTTGAGTAGGACAAATTATGAGTTGTGTGTATTTACAAAAACAAACCGTTTCTGCAACAAAACAACCAAATCTGTTGAAACACAAAATGCACTGCGGGATCCAATCAGATTAAATGAATGTAACAAATGTGCAACAACAACAACTTAAAGTCACGCACTGATGAAAAAATGGAGTGCACGTACACAGCAAACAGTGGTGCCATGGTGGCCTCTCCTGAAGCCTGAGTGTTACTGCATGTGCAGGTCTCTGTCTGTTTGACCCACTTGTGGTGAATGATTGATGACATTGTAGAGCCGCCTTCCTCTGAATTGTGCATGTAGCCTGAATGCGGTCAAGTGATTTATTATCGTCACTGTGTTTACCAGAGGAGGCTGCACAGTCCAAATCATTACTGTACATCCATTGTAGGACGGATGAGTCCTTCACCTGGTTGATACACAACGTCCTCTGATGCAGTGCTTTCGTAAGGGTTCAGTGTTCCTCCCCTCGCCCCTTTCTCTTTGGGCTGTCTCTCAGGAGGAAGGGTGTGGCCGTCGCTATGGAAACCAGATCAGGGAAAGTTGTTGTCATGCAAGTGTAAGACTCTCCATCCATCCAAGCATGTTCATAATGGTCCTTATCCTTGATTTTTTTGCATTGAACAACGTGTTTTTTTCCAGGCCTCTGCCTCAGGAAACCCTCTCTCTTCTCCTCCACCCCTCTCCTCTACATCCTTTTCATTTTTTTCCCTTCGATCACCTATTACATCAGATATAATTCTGGGTAGACAAACAAAGGATCGCTCCCTCCGTGGGCAGGGCTCGGTCATAAACACACTGATCATGTGGTTTCTGTAAGCTCCAGTCTAGTTGTGTATTTCAAAGTGGTTAAGGTGCCCCCTCTGCTGGTTGTAATGTGGAAGTTAAAAGACTGTTTTTTATTTAGCGTTTCATAGAATTGCATCAGCATGCCAGCAGCCTCCAAGTCTTTATTGTTTTATGTCAGTAACAAGGTGGTGGTGAAGAACCATTGTAGCACATACCTGTGATGTACGCATACAATGATGATGTCAGAAATAAATGTCAACAGTAGAATGTGTCTGTGAAAGAGACAGTTCAATATTTGTACTCTATTGACCTCCTGAGGTGTTGGTCTGAAAACATGGAATACAATAAGCGTTTATAAATTGTTTATTTGCTAGGGGAAATAATTGATTTGCATCTATATATTTATAGAAATTATACAAATATTTCTGGATGTAAGGAGAGATCAGATGAACCAATGACAGAAAAACAATGACCATTGTCGGATGCGGTTTGACACTGATACAAGTTTACCAAAGATGATTATAAGTAGGATTTCTGTATAAGAACAGCTAGACCTTTGTTATGTAGTTTGTTGGGTTGTGCACTTACATTGTCACAAATGTTTCCAACTATGTTTCAACCAGAGAAATCCATAACTTTACTTAGGTAACAGTGCGGTTCATTTGTTCGCCTGTCTCTTCAACTTCCCAGAGAGAGTGAAAAGGAGTAAAACTTCTTGTCTGTGAACATTTGTGACTAAGTCACGCATGATAGATTTTCATTAGCAATGGTGGTTGTTTAATGGTGTGTTCACCAGCAGTGAAGCAGAGCTGTCCTCACATCAGCAAACAGCTCCAGATCAGAGTAGAATCTGATGTAAGTCCGGGTGTGTATTCCTCCGGAAGGTCTGGCTCTGCACCCGGCTCTGTCCAGAGCTGGAGGTTCTGAGCAGCTTTGCAGAGATATCCTGCATTCACCATCTTCAAATGTGCTTCTCAATCTCCTTTCTGGTTGCTTCTTTCCACAGAAAGGTTTTACTCCCCTGCATGTGGCCTCCAAGTACGGGAGCCTAGATGTAGCCAAACTTCTGCTGCAGCGTCGTGCTCCACCTGATTCGGCTGGGAAGGTATTTATCCAACGCAAAAGCTTTATGTTGTAGTTGTTCCTGTTTTTACTATAAATGCTTTGGTGAACCCTTTTCCTGCATGTTTAAATTTTGAATTAAAGGTGATTTGCTGTTTTTCTGTATTGAGGTTAAGTTGACTGAAGGAGGACCGGTAAGCCTAGTTTCAATGAAATCAGCCGTTACCTCATTTGGATTAACTTTGTTTTATTCCAGAAAACATAAAACAGATAACAGAAGCATTTTGACACCAACGTTCCTTTTCTTTCTTCGATTATGTTCGTCTTTGCATCATAATAAGGAGCCGCTCAGCGATCCTTTCCGCTGTTGCTGTCTAATATGACCTGCAGTCTTCTCCCCTATAACCCTTACCGTTAACTGTGTTTGTGTGTGTGTGTGGTGTTAATGGCTTGGTGCTGCACTAACCGCTGTTTAATCCATGTGCGCTCACCATCCATCCCCTTACAGAATGGCCTCACCCCGCTCCATGTCGCAGCACATTACGATAACCAGAAGGTGGCGCTCCTGCTTTTGGATAAAGGAGCGTCCCCCCACACCATGGCCAAGGTGAGAGTGAAGAGTTGTGCTGGGCGAGCTGGGTGGAAGATTCGGTGATAATAAGATTGTACAAGGAAAGTTAAGCCAGAAGTAAAGATATGTTTTCTTTCCAATTTAAGTCATACGTTAGCCTCAAAACTCCTAAGCCTTTGATTTTCTCGTAACTGAGTCTAATCTGACTACACAGCGGTCAGAAACATGCTGCTCCCACAAGCAGAGCTCTCCAGTGCTAGCAGCAGAGAGGATGAAATTCAACAAGAAATCATACCAAAAAGCTTGACTGATGTTTCAACGGGTTTCTCACCTCATGATGTGATATTCAGGCTTGGTACGACTTGACAGTAGATTTTATTGCCATCATTCGGTTCGTCCTGGACCACCAACAGTTAAACAGATCGTTTTCACACTCTGTTGCTTTTTTGTTTGAAATGTCTTTAGTATTTAATAGTATAGGCATATTATTCAAGCATTACATTACCTTGCATATTCTGTTTGTATGTAACAGATATATAGGTCTACAGAATATGATAGAGGGAGGCAATTTAACAAATAAAATAAGGCAGCATTGTTTTTTTTGTTTTTTTTGTTGGACTTCTCCACAGCTATTTACCGTATAATGTAATTTCAACTTTAAAAAGGACATTTTGCGCGCCATCAAGCATTTGGGGAAGCAGGACAGTGTATGTGTCAACTTGATTGTGTCAACTAAGATGTGTGTTCATGGTAATAGAGGACCAGCGCAACAGTATGACTCATTTACAGTATTTGAGTTTTCAGAGAACAATAGAGGAAGATACATCAGGGTTTGATACACAAGCTTTACTTTTTAATAGGATGAATTCATTGTTGATTTAACTCTACACGCGGGAGTCATTGGCAGTGAATAGCCAGCCTTATTCTCTAATACTAGTCAAAATGGTGTGTACTTCAGTAATGTGTGTGTGTTGGAACTACATGCTACTACCATGCCAAAACGGTGTATTCATCTGGCATTACATACATTTGGTGCTAATAAGATTACATAACAACCCTACTGGATGAACTACAAGTTCATTTTAGTTTCTAAAAAAAACCCTTTTGGCATATGAAGTCAATAACGCGCGGTCGAAGTCAACATCCAGCAGTGACACCATTTTCTCTCCCTCGCTGTCTCCGTGCATCAGAACGGCTACACTCCCCTCCACATCGCGGCCAAGAAGAACCAGATGGAAATTGCCACAGTGCTGCTGCAGTACGGAGCTGAGACCAACATTCTGACCAAGCAGGGCGTCACTCCGCTCCATCTGGCCTCCCAGGAGGGCCACGCGGACATGGCTGCGCTGCTGATAAGCAAGGGAGCCCAGATCAATGTCCAAACTAAGGTACC
This sequence comes from Sparus aurata, assembly GCF_900880675.1. Taxonomy (NCBI): domain Eukaryota; kingdom Metazoa; phylum Chordata; class Actinopteri; order Spariformes; family Sparidae; genus Sparus; species Sparus aurata. The sequence goes on along the minus strand of NC_044196.1, from coordinate 22,395,167 downwards.
GAAAAAACCTGGGTTGGATTTGTGTGATACAACAATAAATCCTCAATACTACAGCATCACATTACCATGCCAAGGGTGTTGGGCGTATATGACATGATATAGGACACTTAAATGATTTCAGCTAGTGGGGTTTCCACCTATTGTTTATACTGTAATAACAGCTACAGCGTTTATGAATTGAACTGACATTACGTACTGTACCAAAATTGCTGATTTTAAAACAAAATGAATCTTCTTTACAGTGTCGGATTAGCTGTGTTAGCCTATAGAACAGTGATAAAGGACAGAATGAGTTGTGAATATGGCTGCTGTGCATGTAATAACTGTGTGTATGTATGTGTTCCTCGTGCAGAGTGGCCTGACTGCCCTCCATCTGGCAGCACAGGAGGACAAAGTGGCTGTTGCTGAGATCCTAGCAAGAAACGGAGCCAACCTCGACCAACAGACCAAAGTATGTACAATTCCTATTTTTTCATGCCGGGTGTAATAAAGTGTTACTGATCTCACATCTCACATCTCACGTATTGACACATCTTCTTTTACAATAACTCCACATAAATGTAACTTGTCATTTATTTTTATTCACGATTGGAGGATTGTAACATATTTGTTGTTGTATTGCAGTTGGGATACACCCCGCTCATTGTAGCATGTCACTATGGTAACGCCAAGATGGTCAACTTCCTACTTCAGAACGGAGCCAGCGTCAATGCCAAGACCAAGGTACTGAAACTGAGTAAAAGTAAATGCTTGCAGGGCTCAGATAAACGTTCTTATCTGACGTCCTCATGTTCTATTTTTACACGCATTTCTTAATAATTATCTTAATATCATCATATGTTATTATTATGTCTCACGTGCTGCTTCTAATGTTAAATCGTAACAGTACATCATTGTATGATAACGATATTTTTAATTTTATAAGAATATATATTTTTAATGTTATAATGACTCTTTTTCTCAACATTACTATGTACAATTTTTTCAGCCTTGATAAGTATAATAAGTTTGTATATATATATGCAAATTCTTTCTAATTACGATTATGCAATTATAAATATGTATTTTCAATAATTATTTTGATTAGAAGTCTGTGCATACCACAGAGAAACAAATCTGAAAATGTTCTAGTAGAATCATATAAAACTGTACATGACTAATTAATTTAATGGTTGATTTAACCTTTTCACCTTAATGTCCCATCTTCTATCCCTCTCAGAATGGATACACTCCCCTTCACCAGGCAGCCCAGCAAGGAAACACACACATCATCAACGTACTGCTGCAGAATGGTGCCAAGCCCAATGCCATCACTGTGGTGTGTACAGAGACCCCTGCCCCCCCCCCCTACACACACACACATACACACACATATATATATATATATATATATATATATATATATATATATATATATATATATATATATATATAATATCGGATATACATCTTATTCACTGTGCATTCTCGTCTAGAATGGTAACACTGCTCTGGGTATTGCTCGGAGGCTGGGCTACATCTCTGTGGTGGACACGCTGAGGGTTGTCACTGAGGAGATCATTACCACCACGACGGTACGTCACACACCTACAACTTTTAACAAACGACATTTTTAAAAACATCAAATTCGTTGCCTGTCATAAGCTGACGTGCAAGGTTATGTTTGAGACAGCAAGAATCTGTTATGGAATGGAAATGTCATGAGACTTCATGTGATAAATAATGTTTAAAGCAACGCTGTGTAAGTGAAACGTGATATATCCCAAATCCATATTCCCTCGCAAATCAACAGTGTAATTCATTAGGAATATAACACACCTATGTTCAGTTAAATCCATTCAGAAATTCTGTTGATACAGTCTTGCTTTGATATGATCAGTAGCTTATGGTGGCCAGTGTTAATGTTAGCAAACTTCACAAAAGTCACACACATAAAACAATTAGTAACTCTCAAGGAGACGTGTTTGTTTTTGTTTGGGATGTTAAGAAAAATTCAAATTTCCATCATCCTGTTTTTACCTTGTTTGATCAAATTGACCACTGTTCAAAAACCAAGCTAAATTTAGCTAAGATATGAATGTTCTTTAGCACACAGGACCTTTATTTTCCTATAAGCATTATTTCAAAAGTATTTCAAGTTGCAATAGCAAAGATTTCAGTTCTGGTAGCGGGGGGGGGGGGGGGGGCACAGTGACAGGAGTTGGTAACCTCACTGAGAAGTTGGAGGTGTCAATGAATAGATGATGACCTAACAGAAATGCATTTGAATGAAAAGTTTTGAGATTTAAATGAATTGCAGGTCCAAACAAAACACAGGTGTCTAGAAAAAAGTTCAACTAAATTGAAGAAATTCAGGTTCTGGATCACATCTGTTGACCAAATATATTTCTTTGGATTTGTTTTTTACTTTTTTTATTTCCATTTCCATACACATACTAAGAACTCATGTTTGGAGCTTATTAACGTACAATTACCTTTCAATTGCAAGTGACAGATTGAAATGTCCACCCTATTTATGTTAATGAGAGTACATGTTAGATAGACATTTCAGTGTAATGCAAACTGACAACTGTTTGGACAAAAACTTAACATTATAACCTTCATGAAGGTAGTATATGTTGCACTGCTGTCATATTACACTACATTGGTTACAGCCAGGACTACTGAGTAGACAGGCAGCTGTGGTGTGAAATGAGTCTAATGGGATCTTTTTCCTCCCGTGCTGCCAGACTGTGACAGAGAAACACAAGCTGAATGTGCCAGAGACCATGACTGAAGTGCTGGATGTCTCTGATGAAGAGGGTGAGTCATGTTGTACACTTAGGCTTGCCAACATCAACCGACAACATAGCCCTCGAATGGAAAGAGATACCTTAGTGGTATTTTAAGCCCAAACTGTGTTACATGCTTTTGTCTTACTTTTAAGGAACAGTTTGAGGTCTTTGTCTGGCATTAGTAGGTTTTAGGAGGTAGTGAGTGACTGTGCTATCAAACCCACAGCACTGAGATGCATTGATGATGACGTTATATCAGATGACTCGATGGACGAGGAGGAAGGTATTCAGCACGGTGCTTTGTGTGATGACTTGCTGTTATGATTTTTCCATGAGTGGGGTCGTATGTTAAGCATGGTGAATGAGCCTAGAGCGACTGCTGTTTGGTTGAAAGCTATAATACTAACTTTAATGTGATGTTTGGAGACCGGTGATGCACAGATAGAAGCTGAAGTAGTAGAGAGCCAAGAAGTTTTGCCTCATGATGGTCTCCTTATAAGAAAAATAAGTTTGGCTTAAAGCATTAATATACTTTATTTCCTTAAATCTAAGGAAACTTTGGGGAAATGTACTTATTTACTTAATTTCTGAATTTGAACTGAAGATCCATATTAGTCCCGTGTTATAGTTCTAAGTTGCATAGGCTGCTGGTGTCAGGACATGTTTATGCTAGCTAGCATGAAGCAATGGGGAAACAGCTTACTGCTAATGAACATGTCAAAAAGTATACAGAAATATTTTTGTGGTTTTAAGGGGGGTAACAGGCAGTGGCGGTTCTAGACCAGTTTTAATAGGGGGGCCAGGTTGGGGCTGGCTTTTTTGTTAGGGGGCACATACAACCCGGAAAAAAAGATAAATCATTCATTCAGACAAAATAGTGTTTACAATTTCAGCAATTTTGATTGGGTAGTAAACTGCTGAGACACTTTATTTCTACCTTTCCCTTCAAAACAAAATCATTGCAAGAAATCTGTCATTCTATTATTGATGCAGACTCCCTGTCGGGGGGGCCACAGGGGGGTCCAGACTCAGAGTTACGGGGGCACTGGCCCCTGTTGCCCCCCCCAGAACCGCCCCTGGTAACAGGGACAAAAAAGGGCAGTTTCTGCTGGACTGAAAGTTGTTTTGCTAGTGGGTATTTTTCTTGAAGTGTTGAGTGAAACATAAATGTCTACAAAAAGGTTCAGAGCACATACAACAAATAATGATACATTTCTTACCAAACAATCACACATTGGGAAATGCTAACTCCCTTGGAAGCTGCTAAGCTAAACTTTATCTCAACTTAAGCTCTGGTCCGTTAGCTGCAAGTGGGTGTTAGCAAAAAACACAATGAATTGGATGTGACAGCCCGGAGATGTTTTTTGTGAAGGCTAGTTGAGGGCAACTTCGGAGTCGTAGTACTTTATACGCGTAATCAGTGGATTGTATGATAGGCACAGTGGCCTACTTTGAGGACACAGTCAGGGAAACTGAGTCAACTATAATTTGCTTTATCTTCTTACACTCTTCCTCCTCCAGGTTGCCTGTATACTAATGGCACCAGAACATCTGTGTCTAACTGCAGTATGTTTTTCACTTGTTATGCTGGCCTAGCATAATGCTATCTGCCAGACCTGGGCCAAAGGCACCTACATCTGCTTGAATTTAAATGTTAACAAATCCCTCTAGCTTAAAATCATCAGATTACTACTTTAATCATCTGAATGTCTGTTGCAAGATGTCAGTTCAGTTTGAAATACTCCTCTTTTGACTCACATATGCCTGAGAGTGTTAATGTGTTAACGGCATTATGCTGATACAGAACATTTTGGCCCAGGTAAATCTGCACCCCTGCTGTACAGTAGTGGAACAGCAGTAGAGCTTTGCTATGATACAGATGACACTATATTCTTTGATACTAATTGCCTGTTTGTGCTGTTCTGTGCAATATGTTTAGCCCTGGAGCTTCATTTAGATCATGTGATGTGAAGGTTCATATCCACCAATAGCTAGATCTCCCAAAAAACTTCCTTCGTAAGTTCACCCTCTGTCTGCTCTCCCAAAGGCGATGACACGATGACGGGTGACGGGGGGGAGTATCTGCGGGCCGAGGACCTTAGGGAGCTGGGAGACGACTCCCTGCCGGGACAGTATCTGGATGGAATGAACTACCTGCGCTTCAGCCTGGAGGGGGGACGCGTTGACAGGTATGTCAAACTCCGACACATGTAACTAACAAGCATCTGCTGATGACAACAACAATTACGTGATTTAAAAAAAAAAAAAAAAAAATCCCAGTTATGTTTCAGTGTTGATCTTGTTCCTTACTGACCTTTATGCTGTCAAATGACTGATAGTGCTGTGTTGTTCTAACTTTATCATAAATCATGTGTGTCTGCACCTATTTGTATTTATAACACGTTTCCTGCTGAGGAGAACAAACTCACCAACTAACCACCTGTGTTTGTATATGTATGTGTGTGTTTTGCAACCTCTCCTGCTCATACTTCATCGTTGGTCTTCCTTGTCATGCCTCCATAGTCGAATACAAAGGTATGTGCTGACGCTAGCCAAGTATCTGGACTTTTAAATCTTCAGCGCTGTTGAATTTAACCTGTCTAACAGTCTACATGGGACTGGTGACACAGGTCACAGTGTTTTGTGCTTTGTTAAACTAGATATTTAAGTATGATTTTCATCATATTTTGAGTTTTTTGGCAACTCTAAACATCTCCTCCAGGGATGGCATTGTTGGTTTGGTACTCTGTCCACCCCTTTTGGCCCAGATGTGACACTTTATACAGATATCCATTATCTACAGAGGATGAATCTTAATGACTTTGGTGACCCCTTTTTTTCATATATGTAGCTCCATCACATGCCAAAACTTAAAATTTGTCAAATACTTTTTTTTATGACCAAATACCTGCAAAATTGATGACATTCCTCTTACTGTCACTCCACGGTGTCACTGCTATTTAACAAATGTTAGCATGCCAACATACAAAATTTAATTTGGTGACCGTGCTAACATTTTCAGTGTAAGTATGTTAGCATGTTTAGCTTTGTACGAAGCTACTACAATGGACTTTCATTTTTTTTTGTTGATGCTGGTGGCCCCTTGTACGTAGTGCTGCACCAGCAGAGTTTTAATTTCATGACTAATCCCACCTGGATAAAATGAGATCTGACTTAGTGATAGATATTAAGGAATAACCAATAACCAATCATCTCACTAATGGTCTTATTTGCTTATAGGTCATACAGAGGCATCAATGTTAAACTGATGCCTTTCATAACCACTTTAAAGTTCCTTGAAGTACGTTTAAGTACATTGTTACATCAGTACAGTGCTGTTTGTGAGTCCAAGATTCTTAATCTGTTCTGTTCAATTTGGTGTATTATGTTAAATGTATGGAGTAAGAAGTGTGTGAGACAATGCTAGCCTCAGTGCTGTTAGTCTTTTATTTTGGCAGTGTTCCTGTGAGGTTTTGTGCTAACTGTTTTCTTCTCTGTTCCAGTTCTGACAGGTCCTTCACACCAACCCACCACAGCTACTACTCCCCTAAACATGAAGGCATGATGGATGAGCTGCTCAACTGTCAGGTACAGTATATAGTTATAGCCTCTAGCTAATAGTCACCATGGTGAATCTCTGATATGATCAGTGATGGTTGTGAACTGGAGCGCCACTTTGATGTACTTGTAATTTCTGATACTTAACGCTTCACTACTAAGAGGGAAATATTGAATATTTTTCTTTTTTTACTCCACTACATTTCAACATTTGTTTGTCAGCTGTCGTTACTGAGAACTCTGAAGTTAAATGTTGTAAACTCAAAACATAAGATACAAATATCTGTCAGCGGTCAAATAATTAAGAACACCAATAGGGGCTATTCTAATGACTACTTTTACTTTGACATCTCATTGCTTATAATTAATTGATTTTACTTAAAGTTATTGATAATATTCATCCCCTAATTGTGACATTCCTTCTCCCGCCAACTATTGTATTCACCTCACAACACCGCTGTTTATTCCAATCATCTACCAAGTGGTTGCAGGTTTGCTGCACTAGCTAACATTGCTAATGATAGCTAGCAAATGTGAACTTTGCTACCATTCGCTGGCAAACATTAAAGTTGCTAACACTAGCTAGCTAATGTTAAAGACGTTTTTCAAATCAATATTCCGCAATCTTATTTATGATTTTAATCAACATGTCCTTTGAGGAAAACTTTGGTAATGTACTATATAATGATTAGTAATAGTAGTATTAGTACTTTTACCTAAATTAGATAATTTGACTACCTATTTGACCACTGATTCGTATGATTATGTATTTATCTTAAAACATGTCAGCACTTGTCGGAAAGATTGTGAATCTTTTAACGATTTAGCCACTACAATAAAAAAGTGGTCTTTTCCCTGTTTTACCTGATACAATCTTTATCGATATTATATTACGTAGAGCAACCTGTCATCTCTTTTCCTTTAATTTCTTCTCTGATTACAGGTTACGTCACTTGCTAGAGAGAATGAGAGGGACTCGTACCGTCTGAGTTGGGGCACAGAGAACCTGGACAACGTGGCTTTATCCTCCAGCCCAATTCACTCTGGGTAGGTTCTGTAAGACTGGAGATAGTCATTATTTTAAGTACAAACTAAACCAATAAAGATACAGCTACACTCTACACATGTTGAACACACACAGTATGTGGGCACAGGATAAAATGCACAATCTGAATACAAATACACACACATCACATTCTTCTAAATTAATGAATTTACATGAACAGTTAACCCAATCTTATCAAGGTCCTGATAGCTGAGCTGCTTTGTTTCAAATACTTCCCCCCTACTTCAATTATAGCATTTCTTAATTAGTTAATTTGCTTTCATTTAAAACCTGTGTTTCAATTATCCATTATGTCCCTAGAGCTCGCAACAAATTGCTCTTTCCCTTAGTCTGACGGTGTCATGTCTGCTCTGTTCTCCTTCTCTTGGTTCCTCTTTTACTCAGTTTGTTCTGCTTGACTTTTGATTCCTTTCTGTCTGATGTGGTTGTTGTTTTTAGCCATTCCTCTCCGTGCCCTGATCATGGAGACCACAGCAGGTGACCTTCTGCACCTTGGTTAAATCACTGTCCTCCTCCTCATCATCATTCTCTTCCTCCCTTCACAGTGTGCTCTCCTGCTGGAGAGGTGTATGTGTTTACGATCCTCAACAGACATCGCCTCTTATATCTTTTCCTACGATGTGTCAGATCATTTGAATCTGTCTAAAATTGTCAGAATATTACATCTGGAGTCCCAGAGTTTATGTCTTCACATAAACTCAGGTTGAGGAAAACAAACCTTAACTTGTGGATATCTGGGCTAAAAGAGGTGGTGAAAGTTGAGGATATGTTTGCTGATTTCATACAGTGTCTTGTGAATTGTGCATTTCCACTAACATACCCAAAACAAAATATGAGCATTGAGCATTGCAAATTATCGCAAAAAACATACAGGAAAATTAGGATCTCCTCAACCAGGAAGTTTTACATTCTTCCCAGACCGAAGTAAACCCCTGAGGTACGTTTCAGCAACGGAGGACAGAAGTCTTTGGGCTCCATCATATGCTTGGCGCAAGGCAGTGCACAGCGCAGCGCAAATGTACTTGCCCATCTGTGCCCCCCCCCGCCTGCAATTATTTTAAACATTGCCATGCATGCAGTAATGTCACTGCAACAAATATCGTGGCACAATTTAGCAATAAAACTTAAAGCTGAAGAGGAAACTCTCCAGAGAAGGGATGTCAGGATTTATCAGGACAGCTGCTTCACTCCAAACTATCTTACTGTGTGTGTGAGCTGCAGGTGATGTCATTGATATTTTCTTCATTAGGGATGTATTTCAGGCCTCTCATCCCACCAGTTATTTATCAAGATGATTATTTTTATGACCCATTCCGCCTGATCCACAGAGAGTTGCACACACATGGAGGAACGCAGCAGTGATCCTCCTCCTCCTCCTCACTGTGTCTCACTTAGCGGCCAAATTATCCGCCGTTTAACTAGCAAAAAGGACGTGGACACACCCTAAATGCATGAGCACTTTAGACCAAGCGCCATAGATTGTCTAAATAGGGCCTTTTGTCTTCTAACAGTTACTTGTTCATTTGTGTTGCTGAACTAAATAACACATGTTTCTATGTCTCCGTGTGTTTTAAAAACGGTGTGGTTGCTTTACTGAAGCCAGGGCAAGATCACATTAGAATTGAGTATGGTGTCAAATTGTAAAGTCACCTCATTGCACTTGCACACACATCCCCCCTCATTGAGATGTCTGATCCATGCTGTATTTGCCACTTTGCATGGGAGTAAAGTTCAGAAGTCCGAAGTTCTGCAGCCAAAATGCAACTGGACAGGCTTCATGGAGAGAGAACTGTTAATCTTTTGCCCATTCAGTGCTGAGAAAATAGATGCCAAATCAACAAAATGGCCCCCGTAGATCATTGTCTGCATGGCTGATAAAATCTGATGAGTAACAGTAATAGTAGTAAAGACTGACTTTTTAAATATATACCTACAGTATATTACAAGTTAAGTCCAGTATTATGTTGACCAGTGGCATATGGTGGCTAACATTAGCTATTTTGCAGTAGCTTAACCTAGATAATGCTGTTAAGATGACAGTAATTTGTCGTTCAGTGAGTTTATTGTCACTGGTCCATCTGCATATAACCATACCGTAGCATTTTAGCCTTCACCATCACTATGTAAGTACCACTACTGGCCACAGTTGGCAATGTTTAGCAAAAGTTTCATAAGCCCTTTTCACACAGAGACTCCGCATTATCACCTCAAACAAGGCTCGCCTTTAGGCCGCCTATTTTTGTTCACACTCAAACAGACAAACTGCGTGTTTTTCCAACATGTTTCGCTCTGTGTCCACCTTTTAATCTAAATGTATCTGCGACTGTTTATAATCATATGGATGCTGTTATAATGTGTTGTGATTGAGATCCTGACCCACGATGCATCCTGGAAAGTGACAAAGAATCAGATAATTACATAATCACCATCAGTAAACAGCGAACCCTGTCTGACTATCACTCGCTAGGAGGGAGGCTGTTTTCTGGGGGGGAAGTTCACTGAAGTGTCGTGGTCGGAGGGCTGACCGTCACGGTGATTTTTTTCTATACAAGTTGCCAGAGACAGTAACACAATTGTGGAAGGAGACAAAGACATAGACAGAGTTGAAGTTTTTTGCTCTGAACCGTGGCACATAACCACTACAATCAACTGCGGTAGCTGCCTAGCTCTGCTGCCTGCGACAGACACTGTTTTTCCAGCAGAAATGTGACGAAGAGTCATTATAACTGCATCCGTATGATTACAAAATGGTCGGCGGATACATGTATAGATTAAAAGGTGGAAACATGGGAAATACTTTTAAAAACTACACAGATCTCAACGTCATGGTGTGTACTGTTTCACCTCTTGCGCCGGTGTACTGTAGGAAATGACACATTTCGTTGTGGTGATAATGCAGAGTCTTCTGATACTACCTCCGGGGGCGGATCAGAACCGCAGCTGAACTGCCCCCCCTCCTATATAAATATGACCAAATTTAGTCACAAACAATCTACTAGGTAGCTTTGGTGTCTATGCTCTCTTCACTTAATGGAATCAATGATGAAAGTGTTTAATTTGGGGAAATATCTCCTCTTTCACATAAGCTTTCTGGTCAGCTTCATGGTGGATGCCAGGGGCGGAGCCATGCGTGGTTGCCGTCACAATGGCCTGCGCATCATCATCCCACCCAGGAAATGCAGCGCACCCACACGGGTAACGTGCCGGCTTGTGAAGAGACACCGTCTGGCCACCATGCCCCCAATGGTTGAGGGCGAGGGCCTGGCCAGCAGGCTCATCGAGGTGGGGCCGTCTGGAGCCCAGTTTCTCGGGTAAGGCTTCAGGGATGGATGATGAAATGAATGAATGTCTTCAGAGCTACAGATATTGAGGATTCAGAAGAAAGGAATAATGGAGAGGTAGCAAAAAGAGCAGACAGCACGTAAATGTATTGATATTACATGAATATGTAATATTGTTTGATTCATTGCTTGTTAAAGGTATAGTCATTGATTCTGAGGAAAGACTGTCGATATTTGAATTCGTGGCCAAACAAACAAACCCATCGCCATCAGTGCTCATTCAGAAACACCATCCCCAAAACACAGCGACACTAAAACTGCCCACCAGAGACACAGCAACCTCTGCATCCGTCTGCAGCCCTTTCAACTCTCAGAGGTCTTTCATCCTTTGAGAAGCTTACATTTTTGTTTTCTGACCTTCTCTTTTTTGGCTGTGTTCTGCCATCTCTCATCACACAAGGCGGAATTACCTCGCAACCAGTCCGATTGCTCACTTTATGGCATTCCCAGAGCTCCCTGTCTTGTGCACAAGCACAACCCCCCCCCCCCTGTTGCTGATTGGCTGGAATGACTGTATCTTTACTTTCTTTTGTTATCCATTTACAGAGCTTGGGGTGAGTATGAAGAGCCCCCTTTTTTCTTTTTTTTTCAGCGCGCACACAGAACTGACAGCTAGCAGCCCAAAAGGAGATATACACTGAATTTGACAAAAAGTCCGTTGGATTAGCATTAATGACTATACATTTAATGATAGCTCTGAGAAAGTTGTGTGCTGGTACCTGCAGAGTATTTCTACTCAGGTTTGAATATTCTGTGCCCATAACCTTCAAATTAAATGGGAAAATAGAATTTGCTAAGTGTATTTGTGAGAGATGCATGTAACAGGGAAAAAGTGGTTCTGTTGTGGATGATATAGTATCTGTAGCTACCTTTACATTCTGGCTATTGACACTGATTTGTATTCCATTTGATAAGATGCTTTCAACTTGCTGCCCCTTTTCTTTCAGATTAATTTATCCTCTGCCTCTGCCTTACTAAAACTGTTTGTGTATCTGCTCTCGCTTCCTCCCAGCGCCAGGGATCTGTAAATCTTTGCTCTTCAGCATGCCCTGTTTTCTTTCATAAAAGCTGCAGTCTAACTCTTTTTTTAACCTTACCCCTAACCCCTAATGACAAAAAACTTTCTTATTAACTCCACCTGCAAAAATATTGCACCATGATTGGTTTGATATGTGCCCTAGAATGTTTGATATTGTAAAATATAGAAACACCTGCATTACGGTGAAGTTCGCAGTATGTAATTAAAGTTCTCTGTCCATTTATCCATTACCTCCACCACTGACATGATGTAGGATCTCCCTGACCAAAGCTACTGAACATGTTGTTATTACTGTTATTACTATGTGTATATGAAATGTTTGAGTTTTTACCTCTGCAAAACCTGCCTGATTTTAACTCGATGATCAGTGTAATTACCAGCGTAAATTATCACTTTTTGTTTTTTTTTCATTTGGAGTTTAAGTGGTATGATTTTAAACATTTCTACAGCATATTTCAAACTGCAAAAGTGTCGGCCTATAAAGCTTGGCAAAAACGTTCTGTAGAGAGACCCAACAAATATCATGATTGAATTAAAATACAAAATAAATGTATTTAATAATATATCTGTTTAAGTAACTGTATGGATAAATACATGATAATCTATATGACCATGGATTTGTGAAGTAATACAGCACATTTTTATATTTCAGTTCATTATTATGGGATACGGTAAATTGACTTCTCTGGTCTAGTAAAAGCACTTTACAGTGATGGCCCCATTCAAACATATTAATTAGGGCTGGGTATCACCAGGTACCTCGCGATACGATACTATCACGATATTTTGCCCACGATAACGATAATATCACGATGCAGCGATTCTGCGATAATCGATATATTGCAAAAAATTTCATCCACGATACATCACGATATCTGTGACACTGAAGAAATTCAGAATTTATTGACTGCACTGAATCCATTTCACAGGAATTACAAAACATTGTCAATCAATTTCACATGAATGACAGCCAAGTAAACAAAGAGTATATTGCACAGTGTCTCTTCTTAACACACACACTGACTACAACTATCATTAAATATCTATATGGGTTTCAGAGCTACTTAAACCATTTTTTTAATTTTATTTGGTTGTCTACCTATGTTTGAATAAAGATAAAGCTGTCCTCCAAAGAGGGGTGGTGGTGGGCCAAAAGAAAAAAAAATATATATATATATATTTTTTTTATTTATATATAATGTACCTCAAGACGAAATATCGCGATATATCGTAGTATCGATATTTTGGCACACCCCTAATATTCATACACTGATGGCACAAGGAGCAGTAGAAGGATTTTTATCCAAAGCACCATGTGGTAATCTATGCTCAGCCATTCACACATCCATCTAAACGCCGATGGAACAGCCATCTCGTTCACTATCTTTCCCAAAGAAACTTAAACATGCAGCCAGAGCCACGGCTCAAACCAACAATCCTCCGACATCCTTAATCAGTATGATTTCATTTTTGCAGTTTTTATTTGAAAAATTCCTTTATTTAAATTTTTTCCAGAGCATCATAGGCTCGATGCTTATCAGGCCAAAGCAATGATCACATAAGTTAAATATAAAGACTACTGGAACTGAATAAAACTGTCAGTAATAAAGAACAAGAAGCAGGAGGAAAGAAACATTTCATAATAATGAGATTCTAATTTTGTGTTTATTTGATACGTTATGTATATATTGACTCTTATAATTGTTATTTTTCTATTTTCTTGTTTATAGCTTTATTTAATTTTGAGCACGTTTGGCCTCCGTAGACATGCAGCTAAAAAGTCACCCCACTCCACCCAACAGAAACATTGTGTGTGCTCTTTCTTCCTCACTGCTGCGTATGGATCACACAGTAAACTCCACCTCCCCATTGCCCCTCCACCTCTTAATGAGGGAGAGAGTTTGGTTAGCAGAATCCTCCAGCTTGGCCCGCCGGGGACAAAATTTCTTGGGTAGGGTTGGAAAATAATCAACGGTTTTGCATATGAAACAATCCATGGATGCCAGTCTCAGTGTTTTCCTCCATAAACCCCCTCCTTTTAATATTATTTTGTCCAGACATTATTGTCCTGTCATGCTTGCACCACTGTCTTGTACCCCACTTCTTCTGATACTCATGACCATCTAGACATCACATTGCCGGGACATTACTTGCTGTTGCTTCCTTTCTTTAATCCCCCTTTACTGCTCAGCCTTCTCTGTTTCTGTGCTTCTGTTTTTATGCTTCCCATATTGTAAATAAATGTGTCTTAAACATTTTTTTTTAATCATTTTTTTTGTACGAGTTTTAGATGGTTTTTTGGCCTGTGAGTTGCAAAGGAACCAGATAAAATTTAACTGTATGGTATGGTTCTACAGTTGAGTTAAACCGGACGGGCTAAGTCCCCGGTGTAGCCATGTGTTAATAACAAATTGGAAATCATTAAATAAGGAAAATTACACATTTAAGAGACAATTACGAAGCTGCTATGAAATGCTTTGTTGTTTTTTTCACCATTTTGAGCTGTGATGGACACAACCACACTGTATGAATTTTAGATATCCAAATGTTACCTGCCACCACTTGGGGTGACAAATAACATATTTTTGAAAGTGAAATCTAAGGGAAAGTGTAAAATAATATCATGCACTTTCAGGCCAAAGAACCCAGTAAATATCACACGAAAAATGTCAACATTTCTGCTTTGATAGCTGAGTTTGTCCCATGTTGGATTGTACTTGTAGCATGCTTCTCATAGATACAGTATGTGTTGTAGCTAGTGTGTTGTTATTATTACACATCAGGTAAGTATTGAAATGATGGTTAAATACTTGAATATTTATTATAGTCAAAGAAAGTGCTCTAGAAGGAAATGCATCTTTTGTGGGTATTGATAAATCTTGATATAGGGTCATTCCACACCGACTCACCTAGGACCTCCATGAATTGGGAGGTTGTGGAGGTTCGAGGAAATTAAAAAAGTAAAACAACCACGAAAGATAGATAAAAAAAAATGAATGTATATATTCCAGCTGAGGAACTAAGGATCTACAATTAATATTTTGTCAAATGAAAACAAGATAACATCATCCAGTATGGAACTAGCCAAGCCATTATAAACTGTAACTTTGCTGAACCAAATGAAAAACAGGCTCAATATCTATTACACATAGATGTAAATACCGTGAAGTCAACACAGTAGAAATATCTATACATCTACATCATAACATAAAGAATATTTGGAGTACAGTAATACATTTTTGAAAGGTCCCAAAAATGTAATGGAGTTTACTTTAGTTATTTATTCATTTATTTATTTATTCAGAGAAAATCCATGACATGAACTGGAAAAAGTTTTGAATTCTGAATGAGTTGGTAAGGAAGGACCCTATAGTATAATATAGTTAGATATAAAAGTAACCAGTGAGTATAATAATAGTCTCCAAAGTTAAGCTTCAACCGCCTTCTCAAACCGCTCCTGTAGCAGCATCATCCACTTCTCTGCTGTGCTAGCTAGCTGTAACCTGTAAATGTATTGCTCATAATTAGGCTTTTAAACTGCGGTGAGCAACCAGCAGCTCACATTCATTAGAAATCTGGAAAGTTGTCTTGACGCTCAACAGGTAAACTGTAGAATTAACACAGTTCTACGTCATTAACAAAACAAATTGATCAGCCTGTATTGTGCCAGTGCAGCTAGAGCAACTTGATCAATGTTAAAGTCAGACAAAAACAGTCAATACTACATAGTTTACATGTCTCGACTTGTTCAGAAATGATTTATTAACCATCACCTTGATTGTGTTTGGTGGACTAAATTGATGAACACCAGCTATCCAGATTCTGGAGGACAGACATTCACCTCTGACCAATTGGTTCCAAGGCTGTTGGCATAAGTAGTAAGATGCTAATGCTAGCAGTGTCATATGTAAAGGCAAGAAATTGAAAAAGAGACACATGCTGTGAGACATTTAGACACACGTTATGTTATAATCCATGACATTCCGTATTTACTTACTCACACTACCTGGCCTCTCCCCCTCCAGTCCTGTAATTGTGGAGATCCCCCACTTTGCTGCCCTACGGGGAAAGGAAAGGGAGCTGGTGATCCTGAGGAGCGAGACTGGAGAGAGCTGGAAGGAGCATCACTGTGAACACACGCAGGAGGAGCTCAACCAGATACTCAACGGCATGGATGAGGGTCAGTTCCTCTGCGAGGAAAACATCCTAAATATATCAGTTTGTTCCTACATTATTGTCACTGACACATGTCACTTTCTGCTACCGTCCTCTTCTAGAGCTGGACACGCCAGAGGAGCTGGAGAAGAAGCGTATTTGCCGTATCATCACAAGAGATTTCCCACAATACTTTGCTGTGGTGTCTCGCATAAAGCAAGACAGTAATCTTATTGGTCCTGAAGGAGGCGTCCTGAGCAGCACTGTTGTGCCCCAAGTGCAGGCGGTTTTCCCTGAGGGGGCCCTCACCAAGAGGATAAGGGTCGGACTACAGGTAATTGAGAGTTTTGGCTGTGTGGGCACTGTGGGCTGGAAAAGGAAATCAGCATCTGCATACTGTCTGGAGATGCTGTTTTCTTTTTCCAGGAGTACTAAAAACTTGTCGGCAGAACATGGTACAACTGTGAACCAAAAAACGTACTTATGATTTCAAGAGATCAATAAGTTCATTTGACTTGTCTGACAAGGAACTATGAATGTCTCTAGCTAGTTTTGTCCCTCTGTGCCATTCCATCTCGCAGATGCTCCAACAAAAGATTTGACTTGCTGGTGATGTTTGATGTTAAGTCATTGGGTTAGCATACTGCTTAGGATTCGTACTCTTGAATCTAAGGGTTTATGTGCAAAATTTGATGGCATTGACCAGAGTTTGGATCAATATCAGTTTATGGTGCAGCAAATTAGACTATTGTTGGCCGCCTGAGTCTTGTTATTAATCTAACACTGCATAGATTGGAGTCAGCTAAAGACCCTGGTACAAAGTACACTGCAGCAAACCCTTCAGTCAGGAGACCAACCTGTGCATGACCTAATGCTATGTAGGAGTTGCTGACAGTAAGAATTAAGGTCACGTATTCTCTGTTTACTCTATCAGGCCCAGCCAGTGAATGTGGATGTAGTGAGGAAGATCCTGGGCAACAAGGCCACCTTCAGTCCCATCGTCACTTTGGAGCCACGCAGGAGGAAGTTCCATAAACCCATCACCATGACCATCCCTGTCCCTAAGACCAACTCCGACCCAGTCCTTAATGGCTTTGGAGGGGACACCCCCACATTACGACTGCTTTGTAGTATCACTGGTTAGAGAGCACACACACATACACACAAAACCTGCAAATAGACTAGCAAGACATATGCTCACAATCTAATACATCAATTGGATTTTTTGCATCCATGTGTGCGTCCATATGTAGGTGGAACAACGCCTGCTCAATGGGAAGACATAACCGGAACCACTCCATTAACATTCATCAATGACTGTGTCTCCTTCACCACCAATGTATCTGCCAGGTATCACAAAAAAGGAGTTTGTTGTTACCCAAGTAAATCTATTACTTTTTTGATTTGACTCAGATGAGGCAGCCAGCAAATACCCAATCTCACTTCTTCTTTCCAACCCCATTCTGCTTTCTAGATTTTGGCTGATAGACTGTCGGCAAGTCCAGGAATCTGTCAACTTCTCCACTCAGGTGTACCGAGAGATCATCTGTGTCCCTTACATGGCCAAGTTTGTCATCTTCGCAAAGACACATGATCCCATCGAGGCCCGACTGCGCTGCTTTTGCATGACAGATGACAAGATTGACAAAACCCTAGAACAGCAAGAGAACTTTACTGAGGTGGCCCGCAGCCGAGACGTAGAGGTGAGGAAGGACAGCGTAGGATATACTTTTTTAAATGCTATATTCAGCAGTTGGGCTAGGTTGGAAATGGATACAATTACTTCTTATCATTATTATGTTATTTAGCCCTTGTACTCACCAGCCTGTTATATATCCCAGGTACTTGAAGGCAAACCTATCTATGCAGACTGCTTTGGAAACCTTGTTCCCCTTACCAAAAGTGGCCAGCACCATCTCTTCAGTTTCTTTGCCTTTAAAGAGAACAGACTAGCACTCTTCATCAAAGTAAGAACTATTTTTTTTAAATGTGTAATGTGCAGCAATATTCAACCAGAAGTCATCGTATTGATTTTCTTGCATATTGTGTGCATATAAAATAGATTTTTCCTGACTATTGCTGAACTGTTTGGCTGTTGCAGATCAGAGACAACACTCAGGAGCCATGTGGCCGTCTGTCCTTTATGAAAGAACCCAGGAACTACAGGTCACTCACCCAAAATGCCATATGCAACCTTAACATCACCCTCCCATCACACTGCAAGGTAAGGGGACCCTACTGTTGTCTGTCTCAACAGAGGTTGCGTATCTTGTTAGTTCTTGTAAGTAAAACTGTGAGTTTGCAGCTATAATTTACCATAAAAAGCATTACAATAACCTGGACCATACTACAATCTCAAGCCCATTCCCCCTGTAATGCTGTAATACATACTAATCTCCAACTTATCAGTTATAATACCTTTGCAAGACATAACCCTAATTAGATTTTAAGCAATATTTCTAGTAGCAAATTCGTACTTCTTATACTTAAAGTTTGACATCCCAAATCGTACATTAGTAATGCCATGCCACTCAATTGTGAAAATTGCCTTTCTACCCATTGAGCCCCCAATGAGTCATACAGTGTGATGGCTTGTCTGCATACCATGGCTAGTTTAAGAGACAAGAAAAATATTTTGTATGATTCAGGAAATCATGTGAAAGACGAATCTTTTTTTATTGTAAAAATCTTTGCCTGTAATGCTTTTTTAACAATCACCATGGCTTTCCCAGAAATCACACTGACTGGTTGTCTTCGTTGCTATGGTAACCATACATTGTCCACTGTCACTTTTTCCCTCTTTAATGTTGCTATCATTTCTATTTGTACATCTTTCTGCTTCTTGCTGCTTCTTGCTCCCAAAAGGAGTCCGATTCAGACCAAGAGCAAGAGGAAGAGGTAAAAGTAGCCACCGCTTCTCTCTCTCCATTCTACTAACTAGCTGCTCACCTAGCCTGTCCACTGCCTTGTCATCAAGACTAAATGAAAGACGTATTCACAAGTAGTCAAATGTTATATTTTAGATATTTTTTGTTTATTGTAGTAGACTAGAGTGTGATTTGTCCGTGGCATAGCTCATTTTTGCCGTCGATTGCTGTTTGTCCTTTGTGTTTTTTTTTATTAACTAGCTGTTGTTGTAGTAATAGTAGTTAGAATAACAAGACATCCAGTGGATGAAAGAAGACTAACGGTGATCTATTTCCCATGTTTTTTCCAGACCAGCAGAATGCTAGAGAAATGTAAGACATTGTTTTCCTATTTAATTTTCTTTATTCCACAAACTAATATGCTAAATTATATTGCTGTTTTTTAATAATATTGCATTTGTGCTTATCTTCTTTAATCAAACTAATATGACTCTTCACTGATATTGTATGGGTGATTAGCTTAATGCAGTTAAACAGAGCATTAATCAGACTGACACACTCACACTGCCATTTAAGCCCTTAGCATAGCTGTAGATCATATCCATCTAATCAAAGCCCTTTAAGCTTCATGTTTTTTCGTCTTGTCAAACAAAGATTTCTTTCCTGCACCTCCCCCTATCAATGTTCTGTTTCTCCTGAGGCTTAACTTCACTCTTTACTTTCTTTTTCTATTTTCACAACTGCCACAATGTCTTCAATTTAACTCTATCCCCTTCACAATTTGAGATCGGACATGTGGAGAAAGAATCAGATGCTGCCATCTACGTATGTACTCGAAAATTGAAATCATTCATACTGTGGTGATGTTTATTTGACAAAGGCCTCTAATTTTGTGCTGGCCAGAAGCAGGCAGTAACAGTGCAATTTTCGTTATTTATTATGGTCGTGCTTGTAGGGTCATTTAGTGACTCCAAATTAGCTTGAGGTTGGTGGATGGATGCAACTGGGGTTGTGTTCATGCAGCCAGGCCACGCATTTTAGCTACATGTTTTGGAATGGAAATGCCCACATTTTTAAGCTGCGTAAACCACACCAACAAAATGTTGTGGTTTAGTACACAATAATACCTCTGCAAAATCCAAATAATCTTGTTGCGTATTGTGACTTCTACACATTTAATTTTTTTTTTAATAGCACAGATTTAAATGAACATCAAAACACATATTTTAATAACATTAAGGCTGACTTTGTAGAGGTTAGGTCAATGACAGACTGTTAATATTGATATAATATTAACATTGATATTAATGAGAGATCATTAATATTATTGAAACCTGCATGTGGGATGTAAAAGTTCCTATCCTTTACAGTTGGTTAAAGGGGAAATCTAGTATTTATATTTTGAACTGCCAGCAAGAACTTATTTCCAAGGTCATGGCTGAATACTTGACTGATTTTGACAATCTAGAGGAGCCATCGACTGCAACCAATCATCTTGGGAGATTTCAGTGCCTCCTTGAATGAGATGTGTTTCTGATAACAAAATGGATCTTATTTTTTACCATAAGGTCTATCTCGTGATGAATCGTTTCCATAATTTTGTCAGACAATAAAGGAACTTGTCCACAAGATCCGTTGTTAAAGGGCTGTAGTCTGGTCACGCATTCAACGCACAGCATGAACTCACATCTAACAGTAAGAAATATTGGAATTCCTCTTTAAATAACTGTAGACATCATATAGAATTAGGGAATAACATCAGCCTTTTAAAATTTAGAATGAGGGTTGCATGAGTACCTGCTGGCCACTCAAATTTCTAAACCTTGGTTGCTCACACCCATGTGCACTTGTGCTTAGAGTTTCTGAAACTGGGTGCTAGTAATTGCAAAAGCACACAGTTTCAAGAGATTAGAGTTAAAGAATATTAGCATTCCCTCTAGTTGTATACCTCTTGTGTAATGGCAAACAAGCTTTCTGAATCCTTCCCTTTCTACCCTTCTAACCTTGTTCATGTAGTAATGTGAACATGGCTAAAATGGAAAATGGCAAATAAGATTTACATGGGCAATTTAATTAGCCTGTACATATGGTTCATGTGTTATTCTCTAAAATCACATGTATGTGTTTTTAAGAGGAATTGAATATGTATAATATGTATAGTATATTTAATGTAGATATAACTGACGATGTAAATTGGCAGTATTTGTGTAATTGGACCAAGAACTCACCACATTACTGAATGAAGACATATTAGCAAGCAGCTCTTGATCATGAGCATCTCTTTTGCACTAACTGTAAACTTAATCAGTACACTGAACTTTCCACTCACTCTTTACCACAACCTTTCCATCAGCACTTCCCTTCGCTATGCATGGAAATAACTTGCCTTACATTAATGTGTATGCGTGTGCTTGTATGTCTGAATAGTTACATGTAATGTTTTGTTAATAAGAGCTAATTTGTTGTTGTTTTTTCTTGGTGTGGTTATTTTGGAATGTCCCCTCACAATACCATCTGCTTATGGTTTTGTACAGTTATTTGTTTTCATTTGAGTTACATTTCAAATGTGTAGTTAAGTTAGTTAAAGGAGTTTAAAGTGTTGTCCCTCCATGCAAGATGTTTTTTTCTTGTATTTTAGAGATCCTCCTTAGAGTCTGTGAAAGTGAATGATCTGCTTTGTCTAGAATTAAAAGCATGAAAAATCACCATATGTTGTATAGACTATCACTGGCTTTCTTTGACAAAAGCAACTAGTATTCTAAGTTGTTTTCAAGTCATTTTTGCCTCTTATCACATTGACATTTTTGTCATACTGAGCAATCTTGAGATGTCTTGATCTGCTTTCTTTGTTTCCTTTGTTTTCCCTTTTTCCATTGCATTTGTTGGTTTCTTGGTTATCTAGTCATTCATAGTCCCTCATAGTTGGTATATATATATTTTTTAAATGTCTTTCAGTCTTGTTCAATAGATTTGTCTTGTGAGTGTGGGTGTGCTGAGTGTATAAGCAAGTTATTTCCTGCTCATATCATTTGCCATTGGTATTATTTAGCCTTTGCTCTCCTACAGTTCCCCAGAGACATGAAAGTATAAGCCCAATTCCTTAAATACCCTGATGTAGAACCCACTGTGAATTTGTTGTCCTATGATCCCTGCAGTGTGTTCCAATCTTGTCCTGACCACATTCTCCAATGTCTGTCTCCTTTCATTTGAATTTTTGATTTTCTTTACTCCTTACTTGTTCTTCTTCCATATGGAAGATGAAGAGACGGAGACATCAGTCCTGAAATCAGAGCTGATCCGAGAACCAGACCTCCTATCCGACGTGTCAGAGATGAAACAAGATTTGATAAAAATGACTGCCATCTTGACTGCAGACTCCACAGAAAAATCTGCTTCTTTAGGAGGGTGTGGTCTAGAGAAAGGGACTGAGGATGTTTCTGGAGAGCCATTAGAAATAATGGAGAAGGACTTAGAGAAAGTCAAAGAGGACCTAGAGAAAGTCAGTGAAATACTGAGGAGTGGAACTTACGAGGGAGAGGCAGCAGAGGAGATAACAAAAGCAGCTAGAATGGCCGAGGAGTGGGTTCTCCTCTCAGACAATGAGGTAGAGGAGGCCAAAAGGATGGCAGCCTTAGAAATGCAAGAGCCTGTCTTACGTGAAAGTAGAGCTAACAGAGGAGCTCCCAGACCTAAAGCCATAAAGGACAGTGGTGACCTGAAAGAATACCTCCTGGATGCACCTGTGAGCTCCAAAACAAAAGCTAAAAAAGAACCAGCCGTCCAAGAAAAATTCACTGATGTTGTGCTACGCAGAAGTGCAAAACCAACTGCTCCAACCAAAGTGCAGGACAAAACAGCTGCTGGGGATGTTAAAAAGCCAGTCAGGAGGAAGGGGAAAGACCAGGGGCACACAGAGGAATCAACAGACACAGGTGCCCTTCTAAGTGTGCCTGCAGCTCCTGCCCCAGCATCACCTGTATCCCCAGTGGTTGAAGAAACCCCCATTGGGTCAATAAAGGACAAAGTCAAAGCCTTACAGCAGAAAGTAGAGGCAGAGCAAAAGAGCAAAAAGGTCACCGGAAGCAAGCCTTCACAGTTGCCTGTTATGGGCAAATCCTCTCCAAAACCCAAAGAAAGCCCTAAATCAAAACAGGGTCTTCCAAAGTCCCCCAAAGCTGAATCTGAAAAACTTGAAGAGACTATGTCAGTTAAAGAGCTGATGCAAGCATTTCAAACTGGACAGGACCCCTCAAAGAGAAAGTCTGGGCTATTTGAGTTAAAATCATCCACCACACCAAGATCAGAGAAAACCACAAAATCTGAAATCATCCAGTCAAAATCCACAACCAAAGCAATGGCCTCACATGTTTCCCAAGAACGTGAAGTATCTTTGGATTCCAAACCTTGCAAGAAAGAGACTACTCAGCAAGACAGAGAGAAAGAAACCAAGTCAGTTGCTGCTGCCCATTCAGAGCTAACTGAAACTGTAGACTTTGGAAATGGTGGCCTTGATGATAGCTCTGACAGCTTAAAACATGAGGGTGTAGCAGACTCACTAAGTGCCAGTTCTGGAGATGGAGCCCCTCATATGAGCTCTGAGGACAGTTACAAACATGAAGGTCTAGCCACTCCAGGCACAAGCCCAGAGAGTGTGTGTCTTTCTCCCAAAACTGGACAGCAGACCTTGACAACTTTGGCAGCAACTGCCACTACAGTCAAAAAAGAAAGTAAAGACACAGAGAAGTCTGGAGACTCTGGTATAGGGGCCGCTGGTGACCAACTGTCTACAGAATTGACCCTCCCTGTCTCTTCCAGCGAGGCTGCAGATGACCACACTACAAGTGAGTCCATATCTGTTAGGAGGAGTGAGTCTAAGCCATCTAAACCTCAGAAGCTTACAAAGCAAATTTCAGAGACTGTAGAAACTTTTCTTAGTGATGACGAGAGCCCCGATCGTCAGCTAGCATTGTCATTAGTTGGTTCTCCAGCCTCTAGATCATCCTCTCAGCGTCATGAAAGCTTAGAACTGCCTTTAAAACAAGATTCGGATGCCCTCAGTCCATTAGCTGATGACTCTTTGACAATAAGCCACAGAGACTCTCTAGAGGGTAGTCCTCTCATGGAAGAAAACTCCTCCCATAAATCCCCAGACTCAATTGACCCTAGCCCAACCGAGGAATCACCCCCTCATGACTCCTTAGAAAGCAGCCCTGTAGAGCAAAAAAGCCACCCGTCCTTCCCAACAGTTCTAAGTCCACCTAGTAAACCATCTAGCCATCCAGAACCCTGCAAAGCTACAGAATTCCCCCAAGATGCTTTGCGTGGTAGGCTGCTTCGAGACCATGAGGCTAGTGCTGATGATGACAGTTGTGAGCAGACATCTCAGATGACAAGTTCTGGTAAGAGTCCCCTCTCCCCTGATACTCCTAGTTCTGAAGAGGTAAGTTATGAGGTAAACCCCAAACTCCCTGACCATACATTCCTCTCTGTTCCATCCAAACCGGCTGTCATCCCTGAAGATCCAGAAGAAGAGGATACATCAGACAGCTATGAAGCTAAGAGAAAACTCACTCCAGAGGAGGAGATGTTTAAGATGGCAGCCAAAATTAAAACATTTGATGAAATGGAACAAGACGAGCGGAGCAAAAAAAACTCTAGAAAAGATTTGTTCCCTTCAACAGATGCCAAAATAGGGGATGACAGCTATGAAACATTAGAGCCCACAAGAGAGAAGCTTTCGCAGAGTGAATGTGGGCTCAATAGACCCGCTGAAGATTCAAAGTTAGCTGTTTTTGTTGATCCCCATATTAAAGTACAACCTCCCTCTCCTTTTTCAGCAGGTTTGCATGATGGATCCCACAGCAAAGAGGTCAAGAACACAACAGCCAGTGTCACTTCAGAGGGACCTCACTCTGTCTCAGGCCAGCATCATTCAAAATCCAAACTTGAAACTGCACAGGCACAAACAGTTCTACCATCTGCTGATAAAGACAGTACTTCTAAAAAGTCTGCTGGAACATCAAATGCTGAAAACAGAACAGATGAGCAAAAGGAGGAGAGTTTAAGGAAATCAAGAGAAAACAAAAGCGATGACAAGGGTGGTCAAAAGTTAGGTATTACCGATCCAAAGATTGGTACACAAAAACAAGGTAGCAATGTAACTGATGAAGTGAAAGAGGATCATAAGGTGCATACAGGAGCACCAGAAGCTGCAACTGCTTCCATAGGTCAATCAAAAGAAATGTTCAAACCGGAGGTCTGTATCTATGATGATACAGAAGAGGATGATGATGCACTGGGACCTCCCAGAACTGAGTCAAAAGGTGTCACTGCAAGGGTGGACACTGACTCTTGGTCTACCATGCGGGAGGATGATGCTGCTTTTGCAGCACGTGTCAAAGAGGAGGAACAAAAAATACTGAATCTGGCAGTAGATCGTCAGTCTCTCCAAGCAACTCCAGACACAACACCTGGTAGAACACCAACAGAAGAGAGCACTCCTACCAGTGAGCCCAACCCCTTCCTTTTCCAAGAAGGGAAACTCTTTGAGATGACCCGTAGTGGTGCTATTGACATGACTAAGAGGAGCTATGAGGAAGAGGCGGGTGGCTTTGCCTTTTTCCAGATAGGAGAACAGCCTTTAGAGGAACCTCTCTTAGAAGAGCCCAGTCAGGAAGTTGTGAGATCAGCAGAAGAACCTGAGGTTGGCCTCAATCTAACACTAGAGGTCAAGACTGAGGAGACTGAGAAATCAAAAGAAACAACTGACTTTGAGCTTCAGTCCCCAACTGAATGTGACCAGCCAGCCTTGAAAGCTGATGCCTCCAAAAGTAAAATCCCTAAAATGGGCATTTCAGCTTCATCCAAATCTACAAAGAAAGATCAGACATCCCCTGAAGGTCTAGAGACTAAAACAGAAAAATATGTAAACGAAGGGTGTTTAGATTTAGACACAAGTTGCCCTGACCAAATGATAACGAATGTACAGACAGCAGAAACTACAGTCACTAGATCAGTTTATTCTGAGCAGGGTCAAGAGTCCTCTGACTCTTCTCCAGAGGAACCACAATCAGTGATAGAAGCCCCCAAACCAACAGGCAAGTCCAAACAAAGTGCTTCCAGTAGTGTTAAAAAGACTCCAGTGAAAACACAAGCTAAGTCTGCTCCTCAAGGTCGGGGAAAATCCACAATTCCCTCTCCATCTCACTCAACCTCCTCTTCAGCAACTCTTAAAAAAGAGGCCTCCTTCACTTCTGAATCAAAATCTAGAATACCCATCAAGGCTAGCCCTTTAAAGCCTGATTCTAGTGTCAAACGTGCTGAGTCAACCCAAGACAAAAAGCTTAAGGTTCCTGTAAAAAAGGATTCAAGGAGAAAATCTGAGACAGATGCAGGTCCTTCTGTGGATGCCAAAACCAAGACATCTTCCAAAGCCAAGAGCTTCTGTGAGGGGGAGACCACCAAGCCATCTGCTAAAAAGAGTGCTGATTCAGCAAAATCTAAAAGCTTCCAGTCCAGATTGCCTGTCCGTGGCAAAAGTGGTCAGTCATCTCAGTCAACAACGCCCACTAAAGAGAAAAGTGAGCCATGCAAACAGTCCATTGATTTCTTTGAAGAGATAAGTGATGAAGCTGCAAAACTTGTGGCAAGATTGGCACAGGCAGAGACAGAGAAAGAACATGAGGCTGCAGCTGCCAACTCAGATGATGAGAGCAGTCTCATTGATCCATCAATAATAGAAAGAGAAACTTTCCCTGAGATGCAGTTCCCTCCCTCAGGAGACGTCTTTCCCATTAGACCACTGTGGGACGACCCTGTTGAGACACAGATGCAGCGAATCCCAGATGATAAAGCCCAAAGTCAAGGTATCCCCCAAGTTTAAGGGGCTATTCTCTATCTGTTGTGCCTCATTAGTACACTGCAGCTGTAAAGGTGCTGCCTCTCTGTCTCTTGTAGTTGAGTCCCAATTGTAGTTAAAGAATCCATGTGACTGTGTCACTTGTGCTGTGTTTGTGTCTG
The DNA here is from genome assembly GCF_900880675.1 of Sparus aurata. Lineage (NCBI taxonomy): Eukaryota > Metazoa > Chordata > Actinopteri > Spariformes > Sparidae > Sparus > Sparus aurata. The sequence goes on along the minus strand of NC_044196.1, from coordinate 22,368,348 downwards.
TAATGACGTCTATCTTTCCTTCTATGTGTGCTGAAAATCTCAAGATTGACTTAAAGGCTTTATGGAACTTGGGAAAACAACTTTGTGCCTAAAGTGTTTTAAAGATCTTTAAACCATTGCATGTAATGCCAATATTCCTCTAGTTATTGAAACGTACATTTCTTAACTATAGTACCACCACTTTATCATGACTATTATATACAGGCATTTTATGTACTTGTTTTAGGTCACAATTTCTGAATTCAATGTAATGAATCCCCCCCCCCCCCCAAAAAAAAAAAAAAAAACTGTCAAGGAAGCCAGTGAAGATTTTTGTCAATTCCTTTTGTAAATGTGGTTTGATTTGGTATACCTTGCGGCTCTGACCGCTCATGGCTGTCTGGTGGTATTTACAGTAGATCCACAGGATGAAGCAGAGAGAAAAGAGCAACGGTTGGCCATTATAGCTGACCATCTGGGCTTCAGCTGGACAGGTGAGTCAAATGTTAGTTGCAGTGATCAAGGTAGCAAACTTAGAATATACATCATTACTTAATGTTTGCTGCCAAACATTTCAAATGCATAATTGTACCATCGAAATCATTACTGTAATTTATTTTCCTCCATAGAGTTGGCGCGAGAACTGGACTTCAGTGAGGAGAGGATCAATCTTATAAGGATTGAAAACCCCAACTCACTTCAAGATCAAAGCCATGCCCTTTTAAGGCTCTGGGCAGAGAGGGAGGGGAAGAGTAACACAGGTAAGTGATGAGTAGGACACAAATGTCTCAGAATACAATATTTTTAAAAATGTAAGTTTTAGCTCTGTTGTCTGTGTCACCAGAAACCACACTGATCAAAAGACTGACTAAGATCAACCGAATGGACATTGTTCACCTCATTGAAACCAAGATAATCAAGTCCACTCAAGACGAGACATCATCACATACCTATGCAGAAATAGAACGGACAATAGCACTGGATCATAGTGAAGGTATGTGATGCAGATGTTCAGGCTGTTGTTATACGTTTATAGAAAGTTTAATTTATTAATTCCCATTAATATACAGACTTCTTTTTAACAACCAAAGTACGCATCTTTTCTGTATTCTTGCACTGTATCCTCTATCAGGTTTTTCTGCCCTTCATGAAGACATCGACAGCCCCAGGCCAGGCAGGCGTACAGAGGCCACACGTAGGAGTCCAGGCTCAGGACAAGAGGTGCCCATTGTGTCAGCAGAGGACCTGTCTTCCAGTTTGTCATCACTTCATGAGACAATGGGAAGATCAGAGACAGATTCAACAGCAACTGGCCTTCTTAGAAATGCCCAGAAAGAGAAACTACAAAAGGAGATGGAGACAACATAGTAAGTTATGCAGGAAATTCATACAAGTGCTCAAAAACATACCTGCACATGTCAACATTGGTCATTTTAGATGCTTACTTGTGTGTTGTATGACTCAAAAGATGCATTTTAAATATTTCCTTTAATTATTATAATTAAAAAATAATAATTTTGACGAATTTCTTCCCTTTAAAAAGGGGTGGATTTTTAGATTTTAGTAAGACTTAAAGGGGCAACTTGTAAGATATGGCCAGATATTTATTTTCTACACATCAACATTCTGAACAGAATGTGAAACAACAGTATTACTGTTCTGTCAAATGCATCTTTGTAATGTGATGTAGAGATGTTTACTGAAGTTAGCATGCTAACCAGCTAGCCCCATCTCATAACCACTTTATTACATTGGACAAATGACACAAGAAGTGATGGTCCAATAGTGAGATATTCTGATAGTGAGAAGAGTCGATAGCTCCTTTGAGGTGTAGTCCACTACTTATAACAAATACATAAACAAAATAAACTCATACAATGTCAAGAAAGGAAACAGAAAAATATAACTGCACACCTCCTGAATTTAGGATGAGTGAACACACCTTATCACATGTTGCTGATGTCTAAACTGGCATCCGTCGTCTCAGATGGAGCTCGTTTTCAGTCCCAGTCTGGTCTCCAGCTTTGTTATGATTCCATTGTCTGTGATCTCAGGTGGTGGTCCAGGCTTACTCTGCTCCCCACTGAGCTACTTGCTAACAGCAGCTAGTCACTACACCCACAGATAGCTACAGCAAATAAGATGGTAATCAACAGTTAGTGGTCATGCTGCTGCCTATAGTCTTAGAGATATCTTTTTGGCCATTTCTTACAAAAGACACCTTTAATACATACTGTGTTATCATCGCTGGTTTTATGGAACATGTTAAGTTTAGACATAATAATAACGAAGGAATACTCTTCATACCTCATGCTGAATATTGAAAACCTCTTTTTTTTCACAGCTCATCACAAAGAATTTATGAAGAATTGACAGACACGGTACACACAGGCAGTTATAGACAAGTAAGTCCTTTCTTCACATTGTACTGCACTACTCCCTACAATCTCAGATCCCATCTGACAAGCCCTGTGTACAGAGGTACACCCATGTTAGACACCCAGATTACCCCACCAAGTTATCCCACTGTTGAACCATGTGATGATGAAGGTCCTGCTGATTGTGAGGGAGCAGAGGGTGGAGAGGAATGGAGCTTGGAGTGCCTACAAACCATCCATTCTGAACACAGTGCCCATTATTTGTCACCATCTCCTTGGCGAGAGTCATTCAATAGCTCTCGAACAGGTGTATGCGAGAGTCGACCGTTGTCTATGACTGACTTTGGGGATAGTTTGATTGAATGTGATCAGGCTGAGCAAGACTTCAAGAAACTGTCTATGGAGCTTTTGGAATCCAATGAAGTCTCTGAAAAGTTTTCCTTTATACAACAACCAGCAACAAGTGAACAAAGGCTTCAGCCTGAAGAGCTAACTTCAGATGCAATGACAGAATCCATGCAGGCCAAACAAATGGACAGAAGACACCTGGATGAAGTTTCACATCGACTTTATAAAGTCCTGTATGGATATGATGTTGACCTGATAGACTCAGATGGTGAGAATGTGTCTGTGGTGCCCGAAGACATAATTCCAGCTGAGGTCAAGAAAGATGAAGTTGAGGGAGCTGCTACACAAACAAACATTAATGAAAATGTGTTAAACCCCATCTTTGACATTGAACTTGACCATGCCTCAATTTCAGATGACCTTGATCTCACATCCATTCATGCCATTAATCAAACACAGGATATTACCAGTCAGGCATTAGCAGGTCTTTCTGATATGAATTGTACCAAGCCAGAACTCATGAGCTCGGACAGCTTTATTCAGGTGTCACATGACTCAATTTGTGAACAGACAGATGCTCATTCAGTAAATAATGCTTTCTCAGTTATACCAGGAGCCGAGTATAGCTTTGAGAAACCCCTGTCTTCCATACAAAATGAACCTGAAAATGAGGTTGTGGATTCTGTAAAGTTTACACTAGACATTGAGGCATCCAGGTATAGATCCCATTTACCGGAATCCACTTCTAAAGCTCTCTATGAATGTCCTAGCTTATTTTATGATGGATCCTCTTCACCTGAATGTGTGACCAATGCAGCAATATTACTGACAGAAAGTAGGGCCTCATCGCCTGAATCAGCGTCATCATTAAATGAGCTGAACCTTCTTGCACCTGATTCTCCAATACCTCAGTTTAGGCCTTTGTCTCCCCTACCACCTGCTGTTTTTCCATGGGAAAATGTTGATGTTGAGCCTTCAGCCAGGGGGCAACCAGGAGGGACTTATATGCTGTTAACAGCAGAAGCAGAGGAAAGACCATTAACACCAATGGTTTCTAATAAAAGACCATTTGGAAAGCCAGTATCTTTAGGCAGCGATTATAGTAATGAGGGATCAATCTCACCTCAATCGTTAACTTTCAATATAGAAGACAGAGCATTATCACCCGAGTCTATAATTTTAGAAGCAAGACAGTGGTTTTTTACATCCTCTGAGCGTTTAACTCCATCTCCTGATTTCCATGAGACAAGACCATCATCTCCTGAATCCTTTGGGTCTATCACTGCACATTGTCAGCTTCCACCAGACTCCCCTGTCCCAGAATTTAGACCACTCTCTGAGATTTATACTACCTGGCAAAGTAGATTGTCATCACCTGAGTCCGTGTCATCGCATTCGGAATTTGAAACACCACTATTGTTATCAACACTTTTTGAAGACAGGCCAACATCCCCAGAATCTATAGCATCTGTGAACAAATATAAAGCATTGTCAATTGATTCACCTATACCTGAATTCAGTCAGAACAGGCCTGACTCAGCTGTTGTAATGATAGGGGAGAGATCCACTTCACCTGAATCTGTAAGCTCAGTTGAAGAATATGGACCATCACTTAACCATGAAGACAGAGCTTCATCACCTGCTTCAGTCGCATCTGGAGATGAATCTGAATCTGTTTTACCTGTGGTTGGACATACATCACCCTTCCCTGGATCAGTTGAATCTGCAGAGGTAGAGTGGGATTCCATACCTGATGATCATAGAACATTGGATTCTGATACACAGAGCAAACCATCAAATCCTGTGGAATTAGTGTCTGAGAGTGAAGATGACTGGGTTGTTATATCGTTGTCTGATATTGAGGAAAGGCCACTTTCGCCAGTGCCTGACTACAGTCCAATGTCTCCACAATCAGCAGAGGTAGACATTAGAGCACCCTCTCCTGAATCAGAAACCCTCAATGAGTGTTTATCCCCAGATTCACCCCTACCACAATATAAGCCATCTGTCCACGATGCTGTTACTATAAAATGTTGTTCATCATCACCAGAATCTGAGTTGTCAGATACAGAATATGAGGCAATGCCATTGCTTTCATATTTTGAGAATAGGCCATTATCCCCAGATTCTAGTGGTTCAAAACCAACGGGAGCTACAGTTTTTGTAGAAGAATGTACTGAAAAGCCATTTGGAACAGAAACAAACATTCATCTAGAAGAGTCAAAAACTGAAGAAAAAAATCTTCTGAAATTTGATGAAGCTGAAAATTTCAAGACTCAGTCAGTAGTATTTGATGAGATTCAGTCTGACAAAACCATTGTCACACCACCCTCAGGAGCTGAGGTCTTATCGACTAACTTGATTACCGAAGTATCTCATGATGAAGGAAACTTTAAGGAGCGTCCGCACAATCCTGTTTCCAAGAAGAAAAAATCTGTGAGAAAGAAAAAATCTAAGAAATCAATCACAACTGATTATGAACCTGTGCAGGATGTTACACAACATAAAAGAAAATCACCAAAGCCTTTCAATAAAACATATGAAGAGATTCTAGAATCTGATCAAACTCTGTCGCCTATTTTGCCTCTAGAAACTGCTTCTGATGCGCCGTCATTGGCATTCACTGCAAATGTCCCTGAAGATCAGCACTTATCTAGAGAGTCCTCCATTTGTGTACCTCAGCATCAGATGCCTTTAGCCCAAACAAATTATTCAGTGTCAGCCTACAATTCAGCCTATGATGTAGAGCACTGGAGGCTAATCTCACAAATCTGTGACCCTCAGTATTTGGGAGAAACCCTCATGGGTAAAAAAGGAGAGTTTCAGTGTGATGTAACAGAGATGGAGTCTTATCAAACAGAGGCAGATGTGACTGTTGAAAATGTCCCTGTTGTAGAGAAAGCTTCTTTTAAATCAGGACGTTATGAAAGATTACTTTCACCAGATTCGGAAGCCGAATATAGACCCATGTCACCACATTCGCTGTTGGTCCTAGACTCACTTAGACAAGAATCCTTCCACTCTGGGGACTCTGTGGATAGTCAGCGAGCTTTATCACCAGATTCCCCCATTCCTCAGTACCTTGCCTCTCTGTCTGGACCCTCACACATTTACTGTAGATCAGTGTCAACTGAGTCAGTACTGTCAGATCTGGAGGCTGATTTGAACATTTCATTTGTTTTCGAGGACAGACCAGCTTCTTGTGATTCAGTAGCCTCCGTCAACTGTGCACTATCACCTGAATCACCTATTGCTGATTTTAGACAGGTTTTACCAGACCCAGTTGTAATTACTAGATTGGATCGGTCTTCCTCAGTTGAATCAATAATCTCTGATCTGGAATGTGATTATTTCTCTTTGCCGGTATTGTTTGCTGAGAACAGACCATCATCACCTGATTCCATCAATGCAAATGGGCCACTTTCTACTGAGTCTCCCATTCCTGTATTTAAACAGACTTCCCTAGAATTAAATGTTTGGACCACACTAGAAAGATCTGCATCACCTGCTTCAGTTTGTTCAGATAATGAATATGCTGCTATATCACTATCACAGTTATCCTCTGACAGGAGACCATCTTCCCCTAATTCAGTTGTTTCTGGGGATGACTACAGAGGTGATTCACCGATACAAGATTTCAAAACAGGGCTGACAGAATCAGTTCCAGCTGTTGCTCATAGATCATCTTCTCCTGAGTCAGTGACGTCTGATGTTGAATCTACACACTCAAGTATAGACATAAGTATTTGCCAGCATAGACCTGACTCACCAGAGTCACAAGTACTGGAGACCACAGACAGACAATTAGGGTCGATTGGGCAAACCTCATCTCTAAAGGCAGTAATTGTGCCAGTATATAGACTTGTTTATGATGCTGAACTTTGGAAGCTCATTTTTCAAATACGTGATCCTCACTACGTTGGAGAAACGTTTTGCAGTAAAACTGGTGTTTTTGAGTATGCTGGAACAAGAATTGAGTACTTTCCGGAGGATTCAGATGTAAAAGAGGGAGACTTAGAAGATGGTGTGAAGATTGACATTGAAGATTCATCTGATGCTGATGTTCTACAACCAATGCAAACAAAAACCGAGGGGGAACAGAGACCAGTGTCAACTGATTTTGGATCAGAACACAGGCCCCTGTCACAATCAGAGTCTTTAAAAGACTCCTCTCCGGTTCTCCAAGTTATGAATTCTGAATCAGTAGTTACTATGTTTCAAGAAAGTCAATCAGCTGCTAACGCAGCATTTACAGTAAATCAGCTGATGTGTAAACTTTATGATCCTTTTTATGTAGGAGAAGCTTTTGTATGCAGAACTGAAGAGTTTGATTATGTGGAGAATAGTAAGGAGTACGGTCCCTTTGACTCAGGTGAAGAAAAGACAGGTAGGCCAATGTCACCGGAGTCTGAGGCAGAACATAGCCCTGACTCACCAGTACCTGACTATAAGACAGAGTTACAGAACTCTCTTGCTTCGGTTGACAGATATAGATCATCCTCACCTGATTCAGACGCCTCAGATCTTGAGGATTCCTCAAGATGTTTCCCTTCCCACTTTGACATTCAAGACAGACCGGATTCTCCTGATTCAGCGACATCAGAAATTAATATGAGGCCACTTTCACCAGAATCGATTCCAGAATATAGGCCTATGTCCTCTCAGTCAATGATGATGGCAACAGGATTTAGGACATCATCTCCTGATTCAACAACATCAGTTAATGAGCTCAGGACATTAGCGGCAGATTCTCCTGTACCACAGTTTAGGCAATATATAGAATCAGCTGTGTTAATTTCAGGGAGCAGGTCATCATCACCCCTCTCTGTAATGTCAGACACTGATATGTATGTTCTGGACATGCCATTTATTGATGTGCAAGGGACATCCTTCACAGCCGATTCTGAAGATGAGTTGAGGGCACTTTCACTAGATTCACCCATACCTGAATTCAGACAGGCTATACCCTACCCAGCCATTTTAAATGCTGAATATAGGTCTACGTCACCAGAGTCAGTCTTTTCTTCAGATATAGAATATGAGGATGAGCCATTTGCATTAGTGTTTGATGATCATAGACCTCCATCTCCTGATTCAGTGTCATCCAAACGTCAGTCCCTGTCACCTGATTCACCTATACCTCAATTCATTACAAGAGTATCTGAACGTTTTCCGTCATTTGTTGGGTTTAGGCAAGCATCCCCTCAAACAGGTAGATCAGGTGTTGAGTGTGCACCTTTGATGAATTTCCCTCCTGACACTGAAGATAGACCAAATTCTCCAGAGTCATTAGAACTAGAAGTTGTAGAGAGACCACTGTCACCTGATTCGGAAGCAGAGTATAGGTCTTTCTCACCTACATCACTGCTGTCAATGTCCAATTTCAGATCATCCTCTCCTGAATCAACTGGCTCTCTGAATAAATTTAGGGCTCTTTCACCAGACTCCCCTATTCCAGAGTTTAGACAGGCTCTACAAGAGGCCTTACACACATACATGGAATGTAGATCTTCTTCACCAGAGTCAGTGTTGTCAGATTTGGAAGTGGAAATGGAATTACCTTTCTCTATGTTACTTGAGAACCGACCTTCATCAACTGAGTCTTTTACATCAGTCAGCAAATACAGAAGACTCTCACCTGATTCTCCTATACTTGAGTTTAGGCCAGCTTTGCCAGTTCCACCTGCCAACGTTAAGTCCTACAGGTCATCATCGCCAGAATCGGTGACATCAGATGAAGAACTTGCTCCCCTATTGTCTCAGCCATTTGAAATCGAAGGGAGCACAAATTCTCCAGAATTGTTATATGAATACCACTGTTTATCTCCAGACTCACCAATACCTCAATACACCTATACTGAACATCCCATGTTGACGGTAATATATAGATCTGCATCTCCTTGGTCAGTACATTCAGATGAGGATTTTGACACAGATGTATGTGTCCCTTGGCTTTTTGAGGAGAGAGCAGCATCTCCTGGTTCAGCTGATTCCGAAGATGAATTTAGACCTCTTTCACCAGATTCACCCATTCCTGAATTTACAATGGCACTATGTGAATCCTACGTTTCACATGCTGACTTAAGGTCCACTTCACCTGAATCTGTGTTGTCTGATTTGGACATTGACATTGAGTCAACTTTCCCAGTGATCATAGAAGACCGACCCTCATCTCCTGAGTCCTTAGCATCTCTCAATAAATACAGCAGCCTCTCTCCTGATTCTCCTGTTTCTGACTTCAGACAGTCTTTTCAAGAGACATATGCTGAGTTTCGTGCTAACAGGGCTTCATCACCTGAATCCGACACTGCAGAAATAGAATATGCTCCTTTAATATCACAGATGTCGGATTTTGAGGACAGAGCAGAATCCCATCAATCAGGCTTGTCTGATTCTGATCTTCGAAGTTTGTCTCCTGACTCTCCAGTGCCCCAGTACACTATGATTGCAAGCACTATGTTAGGAGTAGGATACAGATCCACATCACCTGAATCAGTATTTTCAGATGAGGATTTAGACACAGATTTATGTATCCCATGGCTTTTTGAGGAGAGAGCAGCATCTCCTGGTTCAGCTGATTCCAAAAATGAATTTAGACCTCTTTCACCAGATTCACCCATTCCTGAATTTACAATGGCACTATGTGAATCCTACGTTTCACATGCTGACTTAAGGTCCACTTCACCTGAATCAGTGTTGTCTGATTTGGACATTGACATTGAGTCAACTTTCCCAGTGATCATAGAGGACCGACCCTCATCTCCTGAGTCCTTAGCATCTCTCAATAAATACAGCAGACTCTCTCCTGATTCTCCTGTTTCTGACTTCAGACAGTCTTTTCAAGAGACGTATCCTGAGTTACGTGCTAACAGGGCTTCATCACCTGAATCCGACACTTCAGAAATAGAATATGCTCCTTTAGTTTCACAGATGTCGGATTTTGAGGACAGAGCAGAATCCCATCAATCAGGCTTGTCTGATTCTGATCTTCGAAGTTTGTCTCCTGACTCTCCAGTGCCCCAGTACACTATAATTGCAAGCACTATGTTAGGAGTAGGATACAGATCCACATCACCTGAATCAGTATTTTCCGATGAGGATTTAGACACAGATTTATGTATCCCATGGCTTTTTGAGGAGAGAGCAGCATCTCCTGGTTCAACTGATTCCAAAGATGAATTTAGACCTCTTTCACCAGATTCACCCATTCGTGAATTTACAATGGCACTATGTGAATCCTACGTTTCACATGCTGACTTAAGGTCCACTTCACCTGAATCAGTGTTGTCTGATTTGAACATTGACACTGAGTCAACTTTCCCAGTGATCATAGAAGACCGACCCTCATCTCCTGAGTCCTTAGCATCTCTCAATAAATACAGCAGACTCTCTCCTGATTCTCCTGTTTCTGACTTCAGACAGTCTTTTCAAGAGACATATGCTGAGTTTCGTGCTAACAGGGCTTCATCACCTGAATCCGACACTTCAGAAATAGAATATGCTCCTTTCATTTCACAGATGTCGGATTTTGAGGACAGAGCAGAATCCCATCAATCAGGCTTGTCTGATTCTGATCTTCGAAGTTTGTCTCCTGACTCTCCAGTGCCCCAGTACACTATGATTGCAAGCACTATGTTAGGAGTAGGATACACATCCACATCACCTGAATCAGCATTTTCAGATGAGGATTTAGACACAGATTTATGTATCCCTTGGCTTTTTGAGGAGAGAGCAGCATCTCCTGGTTCAGCTGCATCAGAAAATGAACTTAGACCTCTTTCACCAGATTCACCCATTCCTGAATTTACACTGGCACTATGTGAATCAACAATGACTCACATGGACTTGAGGTCCACTTCAACTGAATCAGTGTTGTCCGATTTGGATATGGAAATTGAGTCATCTTTCCCAGTGATCATAGAAAACAGAAATTCATCTCCCGAGTCCTTTGCATCTCTCAATAAATATGGAAGACTCTCTCCTGATTCCCCTGTTTCTGACTTCAGACAGGCTTCTCTAGAGACATATCTTGAGTTTAATGTTTACAGGTCTTCTTCACCTGAATCTGAGTCAACATGTTCAGATATAGAATACATAGTTACAAGCCTAGGAACACTAGGTTATGAAAAAAGAAACCCTTCTCCTGGCTCAGGAGAATCTGGAGATGAATACCAGGCTCTGTCACCAGACTCACCTATACCTGAATTCACACAGTCACTTCATGAGTTCCCCATTTCACATATGGGCTTAAGGTCCACTTCCCCAGAATCAGTCTTGTCTGATTTGGACATTGACATTGAATCAATTTTCCCAGTGATCATAGAAGACCGGCCTTCATCTCCTGAGTCCTTAGCATCTCTCAATAAATACAGCAGACTCTCTCCTGATTCTGCTGTTTCTGACTTCAGACAGTCTTTTCAAGAGACGTATCCTGAGTTTCGTGCTAACAGAGCTTCATCACCTGAATCCGACTCTTCAGAAATAGAATATGCTCCTTTCATTTCACAGATGTCGGATTTTGAGGACAGAGCAGAATCCCATCAATCAGGCTTGTCTGATTCTGATCTTCGAGGTTTGTCTCCTGACTCTCCAGTGCCCCAGTACACCATGATTGAAAGTACTATGTCAGGAGTAAGATACAGATCCACATCACCTGAATCAGTATTTTCAGATGAGGATTTAGACACAGATTTATGTGTCCCTTGGCTTTTTGAGGAGAGAGCAGCATCTCCTGGTTCAGCTGCATCAGAAGATGAACTTAGACCTCTTTCACCAGATTCACCCATTCCTGAATTTACATTGGCACTATGTGAATCCTACGTTTCACGTGCTGACTTAAGGTCCACTTCCCCTGAATCAGTCTTGTCTGATTTGGACATGGAAATTGAGTTGTCTTTTCCAATAACCATAGAAAACAGAAATTCATCTCCTGAATCCTTAGCATCTCTCAATAAATATGGAAGACTCTCTCCAGATTCCCCTGTTTCTGACTTCAGACAGGCTTCTCTAGAGACATATCTTGAGTTTAATGCTTGCAGGTCTTCTTCACCTGAATCTGAGTCAACATGTTCAGATATAGAATACATAGTTACAAGCCTAGGAACACTAGTTTGTGCAAAAAGAAACCCCTCTCCTGGCTCAGGAGAATCTGGAGATGAATACCAGGCTCTGTCAGCAGACTCACCCATACCTGAATTTACACCAGCAGTGCCTGAATGTGTTATTGTGAATGTTGGTTTTAGATCATCCTCCTCTGGATCCACTGAATCAGAAATTGAGTATGCTTTGAGTGAGTTGTTGATGTCCATGAATTCTGGTGTTGAGGATAGACCAGTTTCTCCTGAATCAGCAGGATCAGAGGTACAAGAGAGGCCACTTTCAGTTGAATCCGTACCAGACTATAAACCCTTTTCTCCTAACGAACTGGTGTTACATGGAAACATTCAATCTATATCTCCAGAATCTACTCAATCACTTGATGAACACGAGAGGTTGTCTCCAGACTCCCCTCTTCCTTGGTTTACACAAAATGTTGATGTGACTATGACTGCAGAAACACACTTTGGGTGTTCATCCCCAGAATCAGTGTTGTCATATACTGAATGTGGTTTGGCTTTATATGATGAAAACGTCATTGATAGGCCACTATCACCTCAGTCAGAGAGGTCAGATGATGAATGTAAACCCTTGTCCTATGAATCAACAATACGAACCTTAGGCCAATTATGTACAGAGGAGACTGAAGTATCACCAGAGCCTGTTCAATCATGTAAGGAAGAATTTCTCGGGGTATCCACATCTTTAGCTGGATTAAATGCCCAAATTTCCAATGAAGCAACCTTTGATAGTACTGCTTCATCAACAGCGATGGCACCTACCTTACTTGGAGAATCAATCATCATGGTAGCTGAGTATAATCTTGTTGAGGATGCAGAGTTGTGGAAGCTGATTTCTCAAGTACGTGATCCTCTGTATGCTGGTGAAACTTACGGCCGTAAAACTGGGTTTATGCAATTTATTGGCAGTACGTTGGAAAGGAGCGTTCCAGATGATGAGCAGGATACTGTAGTAAAATATGAAAATGGGCAAGATTCCTTTGCCATAGTGCCACCTTCAGAGGTTACACATCCACCAAGTACAAAGGACACAGCTTCAACAGATGATGGCATTCTTTGCAGTTCAAGTGCACATGTCATATCCAACTTAGAGTCACCTCCACCAATGATTGAACAGATTTTGACCTCAGGGGCAGTTCCATACAGACATGCTCAATACACATTTCAAGTACCTGCCATTGAGGCACAGGCAACAGATTCTGATGATGATTGGATGGCTGTATCAGTATCTGACAGAAAGGATAAGGATGAACGGTATTCACCGGAATCTTGGACAGACTCCGGACCCATGTCCCCTGATTTAGTGATGGTGTTAGAAGCAAGAGCATCATCACCAGACTCTGTAACATCAGTCAATGAGCTCAGACCGCTCTCACCAGATTCCCCCTTACCTGAATTTACAATTGCGTTGCCAGAATGCATAACGTTCCTGAGGTCAGTATCATCCTCACCTGAAAGTGTAGCATCAGATTATATGTCATTTGCAAATGTGGAATCTCACTTTGTGGAATGCAGGCCATCATCTCCAGAATCTGCACTGTCAGAGGATCGAAATGTGATCGATAGGTCATTGTCATTAGAGTCAGAGCCTGAATATAGACCTATGTCACTTGAATCGGCCATGCATATGGCTGACAAAAGAGCGTCATCCCCAGAATCATTGCCCGAGTTCAATGAGAACAGGTCACTGTCTCCAGACTCTCCCATCCCTGAGTTTACAGTATCCTTGAAGGAGTACACTAATATGCATAGGTCATCATCACTTGAGTCATTGGTCTCAGATTCGGAGTGTGAGCTTGAGGTCACGTCATCAAGTGTTGCTGAGTGTGACAGACCATCCTCACCTGAATCTGTCAATGAGTTCAAAAAACTCTTGCCTGACTCACCAGTGCCTGAGTTTATGAGAATATTGTCCTCTTATTTTTTGGATGCTACCGACATGGATAGATCATCCTCACCAGTGTCTTTATCATCAGACTCTGAATTTGTTGCTTTACCCATTGATTGTTGGATTGATGATAGCCCGAGGCCACTAAGCCCTCAATCTGCTGAGTCAGAGGAAGAATTAGGCTTTTGTTATGAGAGGACTGACAGATTTGTCTGTAAACCCAAACTTATGAGTCATGTGACATCTCCTTTATTGCCTGATCTGTCTTCATCATTACCTAACATAAGGCCTTTGGCTACCTCACTGTTGCTAGTTCAAACTGCTAAGACAAAGCCAGAGGAAGGACAAAATACAACAGGATTGAAATCAGAAGTCTTGTCATATAATGAATGGATGCAGCATGAATCAGAAGCTGAAGGGAACTCAGCTACACAAACAACTGTTTGTGAGGAAGACGTCCAAAAAAGCCTTCCTGTGAAGCCATTGCTTGTTCAAGACTCAAGAAAAAAGACCTTACACATCAGTCCTGGAGAACTTAAGAAAAAGACGGAACGGGTAAGACTGAAAGCATGATGACCAAGCAAAGATGCTTATTTTGGATGAATCCGTTAACATGTTATTTGGATGGACTAAATAACTGTGTGGTTTGACAAACTAATAACACAATGTATTGCAGTGAAGTCGTTGAATTTGCCCGGACATTGCTAGGATGCTTAAAAGTTGCATGTCATGGCTTCACATCTATAGCTCTAAACCTAATGAGATATTGGCTGGATGGAAAAATCTGTCACTGCGGAGTTATGTGATGCTAACCTTATGAAATGTTAAGGTCAATTTGATGGTGCATACCAACCTGTGGGTTTTTGTGAACTTATTTAGATCATGTTGATATTCACTTACAGGCTCTTCCTCAGACGCCAGAGGAAACACATTTTCATTCAGACGATGAGATGCAAAGAAAACTGTTGACTGCCACAACAATGACACAAGACACCACTAAAGTAGATTTTCTGTTCACTACTAAGAAACCGACAAAATCAGTTCCACTACAACTCCCTGACCAGAGCCTATACACAACCCACAGAGCTGTTACTCCAGTCCTACCTGAGAAGACATCCTGTCCAAATTCTGAAAGATCTTATGGGTACTTAGATTTAGAGTTCTCCCCTAAGAAAGCACAGATCAGTGAGCTTTTTTCACCCATGTCAACACAGTTTCTGGTGCCACCAGATTATGAAGCAGTATTTTCAGGACATCAAACCCTAAAGGTTTCTGAATGTAGCCATGCCTCCTTGAATGATTTGAGTCCAGTGTCTCCAGTGTTCAGTGACTCCACTTCAGCTCAGGTTGTGAAGGAAGCAAACACCAAAAGAGAGTCTGAAAATCCTGAAGACTTTGAGTTTTCCCCAGACTTTGACAGAATCCTCTCAGAATTTGAGAAAACAGTCTCTGAATTGGAATCAGAGGATCCAAAGGACCTCAGTAAGAGAGCAGAATCTCCCGAGCACTCTGACTCTGATCTGGAATTCTTTGACTGCAGACAAGCCATCTCGGACTTCTCCGAACCAGAGGAACTGAAACTTGAACATGAGATTACCTATCATATCTCCGAACCCCCATCCCCAATGCCTGGGAGCAGCCCAGATGTAGGCTTCCTGAAAGAGAGCCTTCTGTACACTGATCAGCCTTACCTCCGCGTGAACGATTCCAAGCGCTTCTCCTCTGGCAGTGAAAGTCTTGGTGAATTTGCTTATGATTCAGAAGGTTCACGGGAGTGTCAAACAGAGGACGACGCCCCCGTGTGTGAGGAGCTTCCCTCCAGAGATCAGGCAGGGTATTACGATGATGATGACTTCCTGGGAAGGGTAAGAGGTAGAGCATGAGCACGGTGCTACACTGGCTGGTGTTTTGCCTGGCCAGGCCGGTTGCTGTTGTGCATCATCCGAGACTTTGAAGATAAATCACACAAGTTTGCACTGAATGGACTAAATGAGGCTCATGAGTGCTTTTGTGTGCATGTGTGCCTAAGCTGTTGAGAAAATAACACAATATAAAAAACAGTGATGAGTTGCTGTAATAAATATTGCATCATGAGTGACTGCAAAAATGCTTTTGATGTTGGTGTTGAGGTGTTGGTATTTGCAGTTCCTCATTATGAGGTTAGTGGTGACATTTAAAAAAAGCTGCTGTCAAGAACTGATCCCATAACATATAACTCTTTGTTCACATCAGCACCTGCACTTCTTTGATTTCTGCTTGTTGTTGTTCCCAATGGTGTGCAAAATATCATTTGGACATTATGACTCTATCTGTCCATTATAGGCACAGGGAAATGAAGTGACTCAAATAACACTGTACTACATGTACAGCTTTCCAAAAAAAATTACAATTGCCTCCACCAACGAGGTTATGTTTTCAACAGGATTACAAAAAACTTTGTACCTGATTTTCACAAAACTTAGATGGAGGTTGGGTCATTGCCCAGAATAGACTCCCTTAACTTTTAGTGCAGATGCGGAGTAAGGGACGGATCCAGATTTTGTTCTCACTTTCTTTAACATTCATTAACGTCTCAGGAAATAATGCATAATAAAAAATCAGGCGTATTGAGGTGGCTGGTATCTATCTATGAGTGAGTACAAAAGGGGTATTTTAGGGACCCTGGAATAGCCATGTTGACTATTTGCATTCGGGTCTACATCCGGAGATGTTTTTTTTATCTCTGTTAAGAGATGTGAAAACCTGCCCTGTTACACTCAATTGTCTCTAAATCAATCCTGACTCATGACCTGACCTGTAATCATATGTACTTCAAGCAGTCTGAAGGGCGAATGGCAAATGTCCAAATCTCATTTGGATTAATAGCTTATTATCAGACATAACAACTATGCTCAAGATTATTCTGTTGACTAATAAGGAATGATATTTTGTAGATGGTTTTGATTATGTGACTTTAAAGTAATAAGTAAAACTTCTCCAACATGGGGAAGGAGAACTGCAAAGGCTAAATGTACGATTCCACCTCTATTTAATGCATACTTTGCAGAACTATAATTTCATAGGTTTCTTCTTAAGCATCTTACCAGTGTACATCAGCTGTCTTGTCATTGTCAGTGCTATATTGTTTAGCCTGCTCACCTCTCAATATTTTAAAATCCAATCTTCACAGTAATGATCCACATAAATATCTATCTTATTGCTGTGACCCCAGTTTCAAGTTCATTCTAGGTGTTAATTGGGGGTCTGAGATTCTATGTATTTCGCACACCGCTTCCCATCCTTGCATGTTTACTTAATTTGAAAGTTTTTTGCATAACTGTGCCTTCTCTTCCTCTCACTTCACTATTTTTGTACAATTTAATTTTACACCCTCATTCCCATTTGTCCGTACACATACCTTTTTGGTAAATGAACATAAGAGTGAGGTAAGGCGAAAAAGAAGGAACAGCCAAAGTCTACAGGAGTGTGCTAGACTAACACTTTGCAGACCTGATACATTGACCCATGCTGGTTGTGTGCTGTCTCCCAGGAGATAGCAGAGGAGCTAGGTGTACTGTCCTCTGATAGCTCAGAGGAGGAGGTGCTGACCACCAGAGTGGTCCGACGCAGAGTTATCATTCAGGTAAACAAGCATGATGAAGCTGTGCAGCCACAGTGCTCTTTGGAGTAATGCAGGGTTAGTGGGTAGCAGAGTTTATGTGATCTTTGTTATTTTTCTTTTTTCTTCCATGCTGGACTTGACTTTCTGGGTTAATTGTATAGAGTGTCCAACACTTACATTTCCTTGGCACAAATGTTACTTTTTGCAATAGAGGATAGAAGGGGAGCTCTAAACTACATTGTATTTTGTCATTTACTTTCCTTTCCTAATAAATTTAATTTTTTCATTTCATGTCATATTTTTGTCTGATGAAGATTCAGTAGTGAGAAATGAAAGCCACAATGTTTTACAATTTTCCACGTTTTCGATATGGGTGTTGGTCATTCTTAAAATACTTTCTGCAATAAAAAACAACTTGTTGTTGATTGTTCCCTGCTGTGAAGTACCACGTGAATTGACAATATGTGTTTTGTCTTCTTACAGGCAGATGACCTACCAGATATCCCATCACAGACGGTCACGGAGGAGAAGTACACAGACGAGCATGGCAACATCGTAGTTAAGAAAGTAAGAGAACACTCAAAGATATGAACAACATCAAAATATCCAACATTTGCGCTGTCATCACAGAAAAGATATTTTCTTTCTGTGTTTCCCACCAGATCACACGGAAGGTGATTCGCAAATATGTGTCACCTGATGGCATGGAGACACAGGAAGTGACCATTGAAGGCTCTCACCAGGAGACAGTGCAGATCGAGGAGGGAGACACTGTCTCTAGGGTGGTAAAGAGAACTGTGCTTCGCAGTGAGGGAGATCAGAAAGAGGTTAGTGTAATAATTTAATAGCGGCAACATTTTATGATGAAAAACGTTCAGTGCTTTTAACAGTTAGAATCCTGCCATTGTTCATTGCACCTGTGGTCAGGAAGAAAGTTCTCTGCTGCATTCAAGAGTTGTATGAAGTTTGTAAATGTTGACTCTTGCCTCATAAAAATGAAACAAATTGTAAAGCTGTGGCCAAAACACACAAACATACACTTTACCTGTAACACACTGAAAATACATCTTTTAAAAATACCCATGTGGTATAATGGCAAACCCATACACCTGACAGATAAAATAAAAGCATGTTAAATTGCCAGAGTTCTACAGATGCGAATTATCTTGAAGCTATAATCTGGCACAGTTCATCAAATGGTGACATTTATGTTTGAGCTGCACACAGACCCGGTCCAGAGAACTAATAGTGATCAGCCATGCTAGCAGCTCTGTGAGGTCACACATCCAACACAATGCCCAACAATGACAAAGCTGATGTTTACCATGTGTAATGCTAACCATGTTTGAATCTTAGTTTAATGTGTTAGCATGCTACAATCCACAGTTATTATTAAAACAAAGCACACTGGAGGCTGATAGGAATGTTATTAGCTTTGCAGGTATTTCACCATGCTAGTATAGGATAAACTGACATTTTTACCAAATGAAATATACAATAAAACTTCACAGTACATATATACATTGTACATGCCAAGGTACATAGCATTTAGTCCCTTGACATCTTGACATCATCTCTGCAGTTGACCTTCTTGGAGCCCTTGGCCCTGGGCGCCGCCACATCATCAGAATTTGAGGTAGAGCCAGTTCAAGGTCGAAAGGTCAGCAAGGTTGTCAAGACAACGGTGGTGAGAGGAGAGAGGATGGAGAAGCAAATGGGAGACACCTCACTGGCTGCAGATCTCCCTTCGGCCAGAGAGGACTTTGAGAAGGTCAGTGTGTCCATACTAGAAGAAAATTTTAAAAATGATTCTGTCAACTACTGATTTCACACATTAACTAGGTATTTATATAAGTGATGAGAAGAACATTTAAATAAATGGAGGTGTTACTGGTTTTTATAAAACAAACGCTTTCACAACACGCTAATGCATATTTTTTATAACTTGTCAGTGACTACTGTTGAGCAGATCTTTACATTTACGTGTTTCCAGCATCTTCCACTCCCTCTGATCCCTCTGTCCTTCCTCGTTCTTT
The DNA here is from genome assembly GCF_900880675.1 of Sparus aurata. NCBI lineage: Eukaryota > Metazoa > Chordata > Actinopteri > Spariformes > Sparidae > Sparus > Sparus aurata. The sequence continues at coordinate 22,349,002 of NC_044196.1, read as the reverse complement.
CCCCTCCAGGCATTGAGTTATGCTGGAGGCTTTGGGAAAATGCTCCTGCCTCATGTAGTAGAGAAAGAGGTTGTGCAGGACGACGGCTCTGTGGTTAAAAGGTCGGACAGCAGCATGGGATTGTGTAGAAAATGACCACAAAGACACTGGTGTTTGCTAAGAGGGCACTGAGCAGAGCTTAACATGGACGCATGGTGTGATTGCACGCTATCCTCTAACCATTAATGTTACAGTCCAAACTCTCATTCTTGAAGTGGCAATTGTCCAAGGAAAGATAGATGTAAATTGTACTTACCAGGATTTCTGCTGATATCCAGTGACACTTCCCACACACTACCTTCTAGGAAAAATGTGAAGGTTTTAAAGCCCAAATATTTTAGATGTTGTATCTGTGTGTAGAATTGTTTGAATCCCAGTTAAAATAGTGTGATGATTGTATTGCTTGCATCACATTTTTCATTGTGTCCAATAGTGTAGATACTAGCACTGGGGGGTGTCAGTATATTATCTTCTACACTAAAATATTTTACCCAAACCGTTGCAAATTTAATTAGATGCTTCAGATCTACCTTTTAATACTGAACTATGTTTCAAGACTAAAGCAGTTGATTGTTCTTCAAATGTTATAGATATGATGAAGTGTATATCTTACAGCCAGGCTTGGGGAGTAACAACATTACATGTAATCCTAAGTACCGGTAATTAGGATACAAAATTTACTTTACAGTTTTGACAATGGAATGATATACTTGTCTTATGCACATGTGCACACATGACAACACTTCACATGCTCACACAACGTCACTCTGGTCTTAAGTGAAACACATTAGTGTCGATTCTTGCTGTAGACACACTAGTTGTTAAGATAAACAAAAGTAATCTTGTCTTTTTTTGCATGTGTTTGGTATTGAGGTAACCAAAAAGTAATGAAAAGTAAGAAAGTTACATTACTTTAATATTGTGATACTAGAATTGGCCATATGATTGTGTTACTGACTCTCTCATTAAGATGTTTTTAGTGGTTTTGCTGCTTTACCTTGTCTTTGGCAAAAAGTTGTACATACAAATGTACAAAAATGTTTTCATAACCAATTGAAATGATGGCCAGATGAAAACAAAGCCCTAGAACATCACTAACACTGCATAAATATTTTCAGCAGTGTGTTAGTATGAAATGTGGAAAATGTTCCATGGGTTGCGTTCAGTTTTTTGACATACCATATTTAAAAATGCTTGTTTAACACAACTTTTAAGTTGCTATGTATTAACATGTGTTAATATGTGTTAAGGTATTGATCTTATTGGTCCATTAATGACCATGGAGTCCTCTCTATTCGCATTTCGATCAAATTAATGATTTGTAGTTTCAAGGTTATTTGACTGTACCCTCGGGTTGGTAGTTTGCAGAATATTAATTTATTATATTATTTTGTTATATATTAATATACCAACTGTAGCTTTCATATTTGGCAAATGAATTTATCTCAAGGTGCCGCTTTAATTTAGGGTCGGTTGGAATGCAAGTCACTCTGTCTGTCGCTGAGTTGGGTTGCAATTTGATTACACAATTAAATATAGAATATATAGATTACACAACTGAATGTTAAATATTCATTGACAGCCCTTCTTTAGCATGGAAATGTAACCAACATTATGCCAAGTTACGATGAAATTATTTAATTCAACTAAAATTCGAGTCCAAGTGATGTATGACAAAATCAAAATTAGAATTTAGAAAATCCACATTTTAGATAGCAGATATAATGTTATGTAATGTTTTATGCAATTGTTTAAGTATGCATAATGTATGAATTGTTCACCTGCCCAGTTCATTCACCTAATAAATAGACAGCGGAGTTTCACTAGAGTATCCGTTAACTGCTGATAAATGTGGCTGCCATGAGCTAGCTAGCTCAGTTAGCAGTGCAGCTAGCAGGATCTATTAGCTGACTTGACTCTGCTCAGACTTAAAGTTTTGGGCGTGTTGGTGTTTTTTACCACTAGCACAGGAGCCTCTGACCACCAGAGGGAGGAGGTTTTCAGCCTTGATGTGAGGGATGGGGTACCCATGCTAGGGGCTAGTTGGTTAGCATGCTACGTAAGCTCAAACTTGATATTCTGTTGAAAATTTTAGTTATTTTTTTAATCTTTCAAACTAAAATTACCCACAAAATGTAACTACATCATTTCACAAATTATAAAGGGATCTTTCGATTGTTTTATTTTGTATCACATCATGTGCAGTCAAGTGGCACATACATTTCCACAGTCAGAAATAGTGACTGCTAAGATGTGGCTCATTCAAGCCCTAGGAGAGTGAACTTGTAGGTGACCAGTGTTTGGTCAGTCCACACCTATACACATACCCAGTGATGACAGTAAATCATAGTTTAGATGTGGTGTAAAGCTTTTTTGTTGTTTTTTTTTTTTTTGCTCCCACAGAAGCCACATGCGTAAGTCACGAACCCAGAAGAGGACTGTGATGAGGGATGCCCAGGGGAAGCACGTGCACTTAGAGCGTCTGGACGACACCCCAGACGCCCTGCAGCCCGACGCACTGCAGCAGCACCTGCACCAACTGCTTCAACGCTACTGTGAGGACGACAGGGAGGAGGAGGGGGAGGAGGATGGAGATGAAGAGGAGGAAGGAGATGACGACGTTGACGAGAGTTTTGACTGAGCAGCTGCTTCCCCACTGATCCTCTCCATACATCATCCGCTGAAGCCTTTGGTGATGTACGCTTCCTCAGATCAGGATGTTCCAGATCCCCTTCCTGTTATCCTCGCCAATCACTGGATCAAAGTTTTTCTATCGTCCTCTTTTTGTCGAATGATGGAACAGTATATTGTGCTTTAACACTCTTCCTTCGCTCACATTGTGTTTCATTTGCTCTTTTTGTGACCAAAGATAGCACCCTTCATTTTTTTTTTTTGTCGGATGATGGTTTTTGTTTTTACCTTTTTGGCTGCTGCGGTGTGATAATGGTACGACGCACCAAAGGTCGATCAAAGTCTAAGGGGGGCATCTCGGACGTTTCGCCTCATGCACGGCCTCTTCTCGAAGAACTCTTGTAAACATTTGTAAATAGAGGAGATGAAAAAAAGTCATGCTTGGACCGGGGGAAAAGAATTCCAAAATTCAAAGCATTTAATACATTAGCCCACCTTAACCTGCTGTACATGCACCGATTCAGCTGGAGAATGGCCACCGTACAGATGAGATTAATGTTACATAGAGAATAAATTGGGAGGAGTGAATGTGTGTACTATCATGGACTCTTTATACAGCCAAACATCACCCTGCTGATCTGTTTACAAAGGCTGTGTGATCACACCTTTTGTCATCCCATGATGCATCTGCCTGTATTTTTTGATTCATGTGTCTGCCCTTCCAAGGTGTGTTTGTGCATTGTTATCATAGCTGCCACCTCTGTGCGTGTATATACAATGTGTTTATTGAGAAAGAAAGTAGTGTGGAGGGTTATTCTGATGCAGTTCAAGCACTTACCCCACTGTCCTTGTAGCTCTTGTCCTACACCTTCACATGTGCTGCTTGCTCATATTATTGTCCTACATGAAGCCTCTCAAGGGATAAGGCTGGCCGAATTTTTTTGTCTTGTCAACGAATCCCATGCGCAGAACCAAACCAACAATTAATGGATCTTATTAACTTGTATTGTGTATCTTCATCCTCTGTGCCATAGAGCCCCATTGTTGTCCAAAAACTATTGAAAACACATCAGGGGTTCAAGTTTTAGGGTGTCTTCTGTGGCTCTGGAGGAGCTTTGACAAGTCCTACAAAGTAACCCTGATGATGAACACGGAGACATCAGACTGTTCGAGGTCATTAAACATCCTCTTTGTGTGTCTCATTATTAATGTTTTATAAACTACTATTTCTCTTTTATACCGCATCATGGCTCATATCAGCGAGAATAGAACAGTCTTTATTTCAATGATATTTCTTTTGTTATTGCTGCCTGTTGTCTTTAACCAATTAACGTGATTTACCTGTGCTTAATTTCTATTTAATCATGTGTGATGCTGTAAATCAGTCACTCTTTGTCTTGCAGAAACTATATTTTGATGTGAGCTTTATTTATACAATTTACATTTCCCCTAAAGCATTGAGGATACTTAATTATTTCTTCAAATTACGAGGCTTTGACCACTGTTATTTATTATAAGTCGACCCGCATACGCTGTCCTGCTGCCCAAGATACCCACGAGAGCAGAACATGTGAAAAATGCGCTTCTTGAAATAGTCCCCAACAAAAGCACTTTCTTGTGTTTGTGTAACATTTGTTTTAAAAAGTGACTTAGCTTTTTTTAATGATGCTTTATTTGTTAGGTGTTTGTAAAGTTTTCTATCTTCAGTAGGAGCCAGTGGCTCTGGGGCCGAGTGGTAAGGAGGTCAGAAAAGTATTGGAAGATGCATTATCACTTGGTTGGCTGGTTTTTGTCTTTTCATGGGGTTTGTTGACAATAAGAAAATATGAAATAACACCAGACATATCCTTTAGGGTTATAGACACCATACATCACATGCAGACACTTTCCTTTCATTAATGTTGTCGATTTTGACTTGTCGATTCTGACCACTGCTATCCAAGGAATCAGCTTGAAACTCCAAGCAAAGGCAGATTTCCACCAACTTCACTTATCACATACATACCTATTTATTTATCGCCATCAATTTGTGATCCCTGTATACTCTGAGCTGATATAAGCTGAGAGTGGCTTAGCGTGTGGTGTGTGTGTTTGGGTGTGTGTGTTTGAATGTGTTGACAAAAAGTAAAGTAAAACAACAAGTCAAGACTTTTTTTTTTTTTCTGCCTCCGTAGAAGAACAGGATTTGATTGGAAATCTGGTTGAATTGTGTACAGACTTCTGTTTTTGTGTTCATCTTACAGCTGAGACTTTACCTATGTAATAACACGATCCTCACGTTGCCATTTACTTTGAGTGTGATCCGTTGGAAGAATAAAAGAAATGTCAAAAAGAGACCGTTGATTTGATAAATGAGCATCTTGTTTCCATGGTGATAACAAATATATTAACAGTGCAAATATCTATGCGGGCATGTATGACTTATTACTGAAAAAATAAATAAACCTGAAACGCTAACAAGGCATAGCAGCTGCAGTGTGTACATGGCAGAACAATAAACTGTAAATGTGTCAAATGTGAAGCGACGTCATTCTTTCTTTCTAACAGCAGCCGGAAGGAGTTTAAGGTAAAAATATATGAAATTCACTGCCAAGGGTTATTGTGGATAGTTTAAACATTGAGAAAATGATGTCACATGTGAGCAGAGCATTGTTTTGTGAAGTTGATAAAGGTTCTCAGTCATCCAGGTCAAAATTCGTAATTAGGTCATAATTCATAGGTCGTAAGGTATAAGGTATAGGCAATTCCAACAAGCCTGGTTGCCTGTGATATTTATGTTTTGGGGGACCATGAATGTCTGTACCATATATCCCCTAAAATCAAATGTACACTTAGACCAGAGGGGTGGACCAACAGACCAACCGACAGATGGTTCCATCAATGTTGCTACTTTGCTAATGTTAAAAAAAACCACAAGGTCCATTAAAAAAAATTATCCAGATATATGTGAAAGTAAAAAGACTAGATACAGGCAGTAGTTTCACATCAGAATCCTGCGTAAGGACACTTGTAGAGCATGGGAATCAAACCAGCGACCTTCCAATAACAAGACACTGGCTCTAGCCCTGAACTACAGCCGCCATGATATAGCACTTTATATTGTTTTGTGAAGCAATATAAACCATATATATTGTTATTGTGATATGAAACTATACATCGTCTTGATTTTAGATCGTTATGTCGGTTTAAATTTACCTGACTCTTCTACTTGTTCCAATACTTGTCTCTTCCAACTTAGTCATTATATCCACATTACTGACGATTATTGATGAAAAATCTCTTTGTGCAAGCATTCTGTGACAGTGCCAGTAGTCATCCCTACAATATCGTTGTAATATTGATATCAAAGTAGAGCTGATTTTGTCACATGGCACATGAACTCTTTACATGTGAATTCCTAATTTATTTATTTTTTACACATTTTTACATATGATTGGCTATGTTCACATGTCATCTAAGTCACAACATGTGAAAATAAAATCAATGTCAGATGTGAACTGGATATCTTCACAAATGATTGGCTTTTCGAATAACATATAAAAATTTGAATATGGACTTTCCAAAAATGTAGAAACAACAGTAACACCATGCTTGTGCGTGTTTGATGTCACCCTTTTTTTTCTAAGGGTGACATTATTATAACACAATAAAAAAACAGACCCTTTTGACTCCAAGTCATACAAAAGCAATTCAAAACATTAGGTATGACCTGAACCTCAGAAACTAAACAGAAATATTTCCTGTGGTTTTTTATCACAAACGCATGTTGACTGTTTGATTGTGTCAAAATTCATTTCTAGTGAGATGACTTTGACTTCTGGGAGTTTCTCTTCCTGCTGCCAGCAGCCTGTTAGAGAGTTGGACAGAGGGAGAAAGTAAAGGACCAGACCAAACAATTGCAGTAAGAGTCCTCTCACACTGGTGCCGCAACATCAGTGGTTTCTCTGTGTGGTCATTGTATTTCATCCAAAACGGAATAAAGAAATAAATCATTTGTGACACACTTCCGCTGCACACTTCAACACCTCTCATCACACAGTAAAAAATGTCCATTTGTTCCGGTGATGTTCGTGTTTATTTGCATGTGAAGCGAATAACAGTTCTACACATTTAATATATACTAAACAGTCAAATTACAAGGTACACACTTTTTACATCAGCAAAAGACAGGTATGTTACCTGGAAGGTGTCGGTGCTCCTCTGGCTCCTGCTAGGCACCGTCCTGCAAAACAAACATCTGGAGTGACAAACACACAGTTTAGGAATGGACTTGACAGGACTTTATTCAGCTGAACGCTGAATACTTTTAAGGTAAATTTACACTTTTGTTTCTATCTAACCTGCTCAGCTCATTGATTTTCCTCCCTTCAATATATAAAAAAGCTATTTTCTACTTTGGTTGTATGTGTTTCTCTGTCTTTCAGCAGTAGTATCACATTACACTTAACAGCACCAAAACTAAAAGGAGAATTTAAATTAACACTTAATTTAAGACTAAACTAAGAATGGGGGATTCATCTTAAAAGAGAAATATCAAGCTAAAACCTCTGAGTCTCCTTTAAAACAATCATCAACTTATTAATTTCTAATTAATCTTCTTTTGAATATGAGAGCTCACTATATATATATTTATTCAAGCAATATTCATATTTCTAATAAGTAATATTATTATTTCTCATCATCCTCTCCTGCTGAACATTTCTGTGTTCGTTCTTGCACATCATAAAGCTACTATAGCCCCATCAGGTGGGCTCAACAGAGAAATGCATGTAAAAGTGGAACAATCCAGAGAACAAACATTATTGTAGCCTACACATCAATCATTATTGTACTATATCTGCTACAGGTTTATTATATTGAAGTTCATTTGAGGCTTTGGGCCCCTGGCTGACCTTATTGTTGGCACCCCCACCCACCCATCAACACCCCAACAATCAGCTGATTGCTACAGATAAAACAGATCCTGAGGACACTCAGGTGACGGGTGAGGGAAAGAGGTAGGAAGAGGTTCTGGTCATGATTTGTGGCAGCACAGAGCAGTTGACAACGCCTAATAAATCCCTGAAATGAAACTTCAGGCCGTGTAAATACTATGATGATATGAACAAATATGGTAAATATTTGTTATGTCTTCATATATTGGTGATATGTATCTACGCTCAGGAAATTGATAGAAAAATAACTTTTTAATGTAGATGCATTGATATTATGAATATGTGTGGCTTTTAACTGTTGCAACAGGAAACGTGCCACTTGAAAATAAATGAAAGTTCAAAAAAGTTGAATATTGTGAAAAGTTTTCCAGAGTGATTCGGTCCTTGAGTTGGGACTCTTGTTGTTTTATATATTTATCCTTTGATTGTTGAAGATGCAATACAGTCCTGGGTTTCTATTATAACAACATATTATTCTTTATATTTATTTTTTAAATAATATATTTATTGCTTTTCATATCATTCATATTTTTCATATATTTTTAACACTGAACACAAAACAGAGGAGCTCTTTTGACATGACAAAATAAAAGCATGAGAGTAAAAAGACATGGTAAAATAAAAATAATATAAACTCATGAAAATAGTGGGCATGATGTCCATCCCCAACCTCCCCCTTCATGTCAAACACCAAAAATGATGGATAGCTCATTCACAACACCAGATCAACATCTTGGTAGCTTCACACACGTCCAGAAACAGTGAATACGATTAATCTCAGATTTACATTTACAATAAAGAGGAGACTCATTAGCATCCATTTTGTTCTTAATAGATTTGGTTTGATTATGAATAGATCTCTCTGTAGCCTGTATCCACACTTCCTGCCAGTCCGAATCAGTGGCACCCCCAGAACATTTTCATTGGGGGGGCCAGATGGGGCCAGTGAAAATCTTAGGGTGGCACACCAAAATGGTCCTTCTTGGGCAACTCAGATTCAGCTCCAGTCTGTGGCTGCGTATTGCATTCCCCTTGACTCTTTTTCATTAAAAAGACAATATGCATCCAACACATTTACCTCAAGTTTGAGAAACACACAAACATTTCAGAAAAACACAAAAATGTTGTTGTTTCTTCTTCTGCTTCTTGCGATGACTTCCCATAAGACTGCACGCCTTTCAGCACATTAGCACCCCCACAGGTGGAGATTTAAAGTACAGTTCCCTATTGAGCCAGCGCCTCAGTCAGTCAGGGAAATTGATGGGAGCACTGGGGGGGGGCCAGTGGGGTGGCCCCCCTTGGGGGTGCCACTGGTCCGAATGAATAATTGAAATACCAAAGTTTCTCTTTCATGCCTGCTTTGTGTCCTGGGATGTTAGGGATGAGTTAGAATTTAGGTCTCTATAAAATACACTGAAGTGTTTCTTGGATACTTGCAAAGATAGGGCCCTTTCTGTGTTTGAGATTTTTGGTCTGTAACGTGGTGTCCATCATGACTGGGACTTCTGGTGTGGCTGTGTTGTGTGTTTTGCTTTTCCTTTTCAGTTTGGAATGATTTTCCAGAAGATGGAAGCCATACATGACGGCTGGTTTAAGGTTTTTCTTGGTGAACTGAAAACAACGGATTCTAATACAACGTAGGCCGGGACAGATTGTACATTATCATATATTGAGAATCATCCAAGTGCAACCTCTGTCTCCATGTCTCCTTCCAGGAAGTGTTCCAAAAACTGGTCCCGTCTGCTCTCCTCCAGAAAAGGAGGGTAGTCTCTCTCCATGAGTATGTTTGTTCTGTTGTAAACCTCTGAGCAGTGCTGCATATATCAGCAGGGTTGGGAGGGTTACTTTAAAAATGTAGTCCGATACAGTTACTAATTACCTGTTAAAAAATGTAGTCAGTAACGTAATCCAAGTACCACAATATTAAAGTAATGTAACTTGATTACTTTAAGTTACTTTTGGATTACCTCAATGCACATGCAATTAAAGAATTCCTCTAAGGAACACATAAAGCAAATTAAATATTTAATTAATTGTAGGGTATGTTAGATTTATTCAGTTTTATTCATTGACTACTAACTATTCAGCTGTATTCAAGAATTACATGACATATTACAATAATAATAATAATAATAATAATGATGGTAACAGTTATTATTAGTGTTACTGTGACTACTAGGCCTATTTCTAGTAATAGCAGTAGTAAAACACCCCCACATATAGGATGTGTGTCACTTATTTGTCCCCCAAAATTACCCATACAATTTCCTAATATAATCATGCTATTTTAATACGGTGTTGTGATCTGAAGTTTTAGTGACCCATTTCAGTCACTGCAGGTGTTTCAGGCAATTTTATAACGTACAAGCCTCACAAGGTGGCAGTAGCTACATTTCAAGTGCCTATGGGGCCCTCGAAAGTCAACGAGTTTTCCACGATGAAGTCCGTGCAAATTTTCACAATAAAAGCCTACTAAGCTATTTATGCTGGAGGACTTTAAATTTGAGACGGACACAGGAAGTGTTGAGTTTGTATTAACAATGTAATGTCTTAATTTTAACAGGGCAAACGGGAGCGAACAAAAACGAGACTTCAAAACTACCAAAAAACCTAAACACTTACCATCCCAGTCACCAGCAGCACCACCACCCACAGACCCAGTAGTAGTACCTAGTAGCAGCAACAGCAGTAGTAGTTGTTACAATGACAGTCTGGTTAGCAGGCTAACTAATGTTAACTTTAGCTAACAGAATTTCTGTGTAGCTTGCTAACGTTCGCAGTTTCGCTTACCATTAAATGTTTCTTTAAATTGGATGTGGTGTCCTTGGACGATGACAGTGTGTTGTACAGCTGGGAGGCATAGCTTGCACTGTACAGTGATGTTGTTCCCTCTTACTTCTTTAGAAACTAAGTAATGGCGAAATGTCCACGCAGTGAAAGCATTTTTTTCTCTAGCGCTCGAGTCCATAATGAGCCGCCTGGCTTCACTTGAGAGCAGAGCGTCGTTGTGACTGACTTGTAGTGAACTGTAAAAGTAATGTGTGCACGCGTGCATACGGCATTGCCGCATTGGCAAGTGTTAGATTCATTCATTCACATTTATTCATCTTTTATTATCATATATTTTAATTGTAATCCAACTAATAATCCCAATTTTTTTCCAAATGTATCTGTAATCTGATTACGTCTTTTTTTTCTGTAACTGTAACGGAATACAGTTACTGTTTTTTTGTATCCTAATTACGTAACGCCGTTACATGTAGTCCGTTACTCCCCAAGCCTGTATATCAGTCACGACAAACAAAATGGGGAAAGTGAACATCTGTTTGAAGCTACATCATCGTGACTTGTTTGATTGTTTGTTAGTCGTTTTGTCTTAGGCAGCTGAAAAATAACTCGGGAAAACAATCACAGTCAGAAAAGAGGTGAAAAGGTTTGTGAGTGAATCATCATTTTAGCTTCCAACAATCAGGATGTTGTAGTGAATTACTTGACTTGCATTTTTGGATTTGTGGAATAGACATTTTGGAAAAGACATGATGCTGTAGGCAAACAAAACTCTGCAGGACGAGGAAAGGTCCATCCATCCATTGTCTGTAACCGCTTTATCCCTTTTATGGGGTCGCAGGGTTTTTGCAGGAGCCAATCCCAGCTGTTTCCGGGAGAGGACAGGGTACACCCTGGACAAGTCGCAGGGCCCTAACTGTTCAGAGGCTGCCATGCAAGGTGCCAACTGCACATCAGGAGCAATTTGGGATTCAGTATCTTACTCAAGGACACTTCGACATGCAGCTCAGCTCAGCCTGGAGATGGGATTTGAACCAGCGACCTTTCGATCATCAAAGTAATAATAATAATAACAATGTAAATAGTGAAGTGTGCCCCCAAATCCAATTGGTTCATTTGTTAGAATAACAGTCTAAATCCACATTTAGCTGTCCAGTTGGCTGCAAACAGCTAGCCTGCAGCATAATTCTTTCACTGGGTAGCCAACATGCAGAAGAATGTTCCAGACAGATTATGTCAGAAGCCTGTTGAATTTTTAACAATAAAATCCAGTTAAACATCGATAAAGGAACAATGAGAATGGACGTCGTCTGAGAACTTTTGTAGATGGCTTGTTTAAAATGAATAAACAATTTTCATAATGTTGGCATAGTTCATACATATGTGGTGGACCCTGCCACCTTTCTGTCCTCAAACAGTGTTCCAGGGACCTTATTTTCCTCTGAGAACAGCTTGTTCATTCCGTTATGGAAATGATTGATATTTCTGAGTTTGTATTGTTACCTCATTGGTATCGTTAATATTACCTTTCTGAGTTTCTGAATTGCTTTCCAAACCTACACAGTGCCTCTTTACAACCAAAAGCAAAAACTAAACCATAAAAGGGAATGTAGAAAAAAAATCCTTATGTGCACAGTACTCATGTATGTGACCACAGGAATGTTTCAAACTCCTGCATTTTGATCTCAATTACAGAGATCACAATTAGACATGTAGGTCCTGTTAATGGAACATAAAACAATTAATATTATGTGCATAATCCACCTCATTAAATTTTTTGATTGAGGGAGACTGGAATAAGGAGAAAAGGTGTGTAGTGAAAAAGGTTCAGTGAGCTTGGCATGGGAATGACCAGTAGAAATGTCCTCTGTACTTTCTCACTTTTACTTGAGTAGAATCAGTAGGTCTACTTTTGCTGTAGTCCATTTCACATGAGAGTGCCACAACTACTTTTTTGTTTTGTTTTGTCAGTTGTCAATATGACATCACAGGTGATATCACAAGTGACATCACAGGTGACATCACAGCGTGATGAGTTTCAGAATGTCAGAAGACAGCAGCCATTTTGGAACATCAACTACGACAATGTCTTTCAACTTCAAAATCAAAGCCATTTTGGAACAGAATTCCATATTCAAAAGTCTACAGCTGGTTCTCATTCACATTGGTCTGACATTCGGTTCAGGATCACATTGAGGACACAAGCTAATTCAGACAAGTATTTCTGGAAAGTATTTGGATAAATTTGACTGAAAATGTCTAACTCAACTTCAACATCAGACGATTCAACTGTACAAGCAGCATTTCTGTTGCAGAAGAACGACATCCTTGTCAGCAACTCAACCCGTTACCTGATAATGGACTTTATTGGAGAGGGATCTTTTGGCAAAGTTGCAAAGTGTCTCAATTTAACAACTTGCAATACGGAAGCGGTAAAGATCCACACAAACAGCAAAGAAAACATCATTCAGAAGGAGGTGAAAATGCTTGAAGCAATCAAAGCTCTTGATCCAGAGAAAGACAACATTGTGAGATTCATAGAAGGTTTCAGGTTCGACGATCTCTCCTGCCTGGCCTTTGAGATGCTAGACAAGAGCCTTTTTGACCTGATGAGGGAGCGAAGGTTTATGCCGTTGAGTCTCAACGAAATTCGCCCTGTGATTCACCAGCTTCTAGTAGCATTTGATGCCCTGAAGGATATCGGTGTGCTTCACACAGACTTGAAACCTGACAATATAATGCTTGTCAATCACAAGGATCAGCCATACAAGGTGAAGCTGATTGACTTTGGTCTGGCCGCTCCAGTGAGCCAACTGAAGGTTGGGATGGCAATGCAAGCTCGTTCATACAGAGCTCCAGAAGTCATGTTGGGCCTCCCACTGTCTGAAGCTGTTGATATGTGGGGAGTCGGATGTGTCGCGGCATTTCTGTATTTCGGTATGAAACTCTTCCCTGGAAACTGTGAATACCATTGGATGAAAATTATGGTGCAGCTACTCGGTCAGCCGGAGGACCACTTACTGAGTACTGGAATACACAGCTTGCAGTATTTCAGCAAGGTGGAGGGTTCCAGCAGTCCAGGGTGGAGACTGAAATCACCAGAGGAATACAGGAAGGATGCAGGTGTTATCCCCATAGTAGCACAGAGGTTTGGCGAAAAAAATTTGGAAGATGCAGTACAGGGAGGATCAAAGAAAAGAGATGCTCTTGCGTACGAAGATTTGATGGCTTTTTCAAGCCTCCTAAAATCGTTTCTTCATCTTGATCCTACCAAGAGAATCACACCCAAGCAAGCCCTCAAACATCCCTTCTTGACGATGACTCACCTGGTAAATGAGAAAGACACTAACTCATATGCAGGTGAGGCCCATAGGCTCATGGCTGTTTGCCGCATGCAGTATTCAGATGGAGCAGGCGATTGCCCCACCCACTCTAAAACTGACATGGAGTCAGACTCTAGAGCTTTCAAAACGTATTTACAGAGAGATTCATCAGCTGCCAGTGTCTGTGAATACAATTCATTGACAGAGAGTTTCAGTTCTTATGACGGCGACAATGAGAGTGTCAATGATGAATCTTCAGACATAGACAGTTACACTGCTCAACATTCAGGCACTAGGTCCTCCACTGGTTACAACGCAGACATTGGGTCAGAACCAGCCACCCTGGGCGAAAGAGACAATTTCATCAAAACGCAGAGAGATCCATCTCCTGCTAGACTCTGGGAAGAAGATGCATTTACAGAGAGTTTCAGTGGTAGAAATGAAGCCATTGAAAGAGACGCTTTCATCAAAACGCAGAGAGACCCATCTCCTGCTAGTCTCTGGGAAGAAGCTGAGATCACTGGACCTCACAATACAAACAACAGTGAGGAAGACATTATTGAGCCAAGCAGGACATTTCAGATACAGAAGAATGACGTACTCGTCAGCAACTCAACCAGTTACCTGGTAATGGACTTCATTGCAGAGGGATGTTTTGGCAAAGTTGCCAAGTGTCTCGATTTAACAACGAACAAAAGTGTTGCGGTAAAGATCCACACAGGGAACGACGAATTCGTCATTCAGTGCGAGATCGAAATGCTAGAAGCAATCAGGACTCTCGATCCGGAGAAAAACAACATCACACGATTCTTGGAAAGTTTCAGGTTTAACAACCTCTCTTGCCTGGCCTTTGAGATGCTGGACAGGAGCCTTTTTGACCTGATGATTGAGGGGAACATGATGCCAATGAGACTTAATGAGATTCGCCCTGTGATTCACCAGCTTCTAGTAGCATTTGATGCCTTGAAGGGTATCAACATGGTTCACACAGACTTGAAACCTGACAACATAATGCTTGTCAATCAAAAGGATCAGCCCTACAGGGTGAAGCTGATTGACTTTGGTCTGGCCCGTCCAGTGAGAGAACTGGTGATTGGGGACATTGTGCAGGCTACTGGATACAGGGCTCCAGAGGTTATGTTGGGCCTCCGGTTGTCTGAAGCTATTGATATGTGGGGAGTCGGATGTGTCATGGCGTTTCTGTGCTTTGGTCGTTTCTTGTACCTTGAACAGTGTGAATATGAAATGATGAAATTCATGGTGCAGGTGCAGGGTCTGCCAGAGGACCACATGCTGAGGGCTGGAATATACAGCTTGCAGTATTTCAGCAAGGTGGAGGGCTCCAGCAGTCCAGGGTGGAGACTGAATTCACCAGAGGAATACAAGGAGGCAACAGGTCTCCAACCTCAGCTTTCTTGCAATTTCTTCGACATGTTCAGGGATTTGGAGGAAGCAGTAAAAATATGTCAACGAAGCCAAGAAGGTCTTGAGAATGAAGATGCAATGGCATTTTTAAGTCTCCTAAAATCATGTCTACATCTAGATCCTAGCAAAAGATTGACACCAAAGCAAGCCCTAAAACATCCCTTCATTACAATGACTCACCTGGTAAATGACAAAGACACTAACTCATATGCACATGAGGCCCATCAGCTCATGGCTGTTTGCTCCACATGTCATTAAGCTCAGACATGAAGAGCGTTGTTACCTAGGTGATGCACTTGACTTTCTAAAGCAACTGCCAATTGACCACGTCAGGACGGGACAAAAGCAGATTCTGTTTCTGACCACCTGTAGAGTCTGCTGCAGAGTGACAGCGACCCACTACCTGGGTGCCCTTCTCCCTTTCAACGTGGAGAATTAATGATCCTCATGCCTGCTTTTGGTTCACTCCGGGTGCTTCGGTTTCTCCAATTTCAATGAATAATGAAAAAAAAAAATGTCACTGACATTCAGTAGCACAGCATGGCGGCTCAGGGGTCCCAGGGCCGTGTGGACAATGAATCTTCTCCCAATGCTTCGTGGGTTTCCTCCGGGTGCTCCGGTTCTCCCACATCAACAAATATTCAATAAATTAGAGAATAAAAATTAAAACATATTGAGAATGCTTCCGGGTCATGGGCACTATATATATCCATGACATCCTTGACCTCTCCTCTTTCAACTCCGACCACTCCCTTCTTTCAAGAGCCAGTCGTTTCAGAGAAATCAACATGAGTTTCCAGTGTGCATCTATGAACGTTCAGAAAATGGCGGGGGGAGGTTTTTACGGCCGGATGCTTTGTGGTGGGGAAGAGCATATGGCCCTGGTAAAATATATTATTTGGATGGCAGATCATGGCTTTCCCCTGACGAGGACCATCATTAAAAGCCTCACTCTGGAAATCCTTAAGGACAGCGGCCAGAAGACTCTGGTGAACACAGAGAGGTGCTTCACTGACAACTGGTGGTCCCACTTTAAAGCCCGCCACCCAGAGCTCACCACCCGGATCCCGGACTCCCTTGATCGGGCCAGGGTCCTTGCTGCCACACCTGTGGCAACAGAAAGGTTTTTTAGCCTACGCACAGAAAAATAATGGTTCTTAAATGGTTCTTCAAAAGGCTCTCTGGTTCTTTAAAGAACCATCACCAATTGAAGAGCCTTTTATATAGGGGATGGTTCTTAGCATACTTTATGTGGTTCTTTAAAGTACTATAGGTTCTTCATTTTTATTGGAGTTATTTGCTGGCATGTAATGGCATGAAATTAGGGCTGCAACTAACTATTTTCATTAATTGATTAATCTGCAGATTATTTTCTTAATTAAGACCCTGAAATGCAGCAAATTCTTACATTTTACTTTTTCTGCTTAAAAATTACTCAAACGATTATTTGTGGCTCCAAACACCTCTTGATTGTTTGGGGTAGCTGGCCGACTGATTGTGGAAACAAATAAATACAAAAAATGTCCAACAGATAAATAAATACAATAAATATCAAGCATGAATTTATGACTCTTTAATGTGTTCTTTGACCTAGATCTACTTGTTTTATTGTCAAGTTACACTGATGATAATTTCAAAGAATTTATGTTCTTTTTCTCCCTCACTCAATAACACACACACGTGAGGACGCGCACACACACACACACGGAGGATCTGAAAATGTCACAAAAAAGTAAAAAACATTGGTTTATGTACCACTTTATGCACTTTATATAATAAGCGTAACGTAGTATAAAACCCATTAAAAAGGTTAATAATAATGTTATGTTCATTTAGGTGTCTTTTTATTCAAGAATTAAATATTAACCCAACATCCAATTTGCCATCTAGTCTGAGATACGTTGCAAAGAGATACCTGTGTTTTTCCAAACCTCATAACTATGGGGGGCAGGAACTAAAACTCATTGAGGAGTGCGCACCACCAATCCGCACACAGATTAAAAGCGAGCACACCTCCTGAACTGCCGTCAACACCTCTCTGGGATATAAATAGCTGTCAGCGTCGGCAACAGCGAGCTGTAGTCATCTTAGCTTGGACCAACATTTCTCTCTCCTTGTGATGCTGTATGAACTAATGTTACCAACGTGGTTCCTGGGGCAGAGAGGCGAGGTAAGCATTTTCACTGTGACTGTGGCTGAACACACAGATTAGGTTTCCCAACTAGCCTTCCCCCACTGGAGAGAGATGTACATTAATGCTAATGGTAGCATCGACGACATTTCAATGCTGTCTGGTTGTTAATATCTCTTATGTCGTATTTGCAGAGGCAAAGTTCTGTTATCTATTACATTGCCATCTGTTTTGGAGTTAAGTAAATTGGCTGAGTCCCAGTAGGCTAAATTGGCTAGCTAACGTTAGCACTGCAACCGTTAGCGCGCTAAAAACGTAAGCTACTTCACCAACCGTTGGTAGACCTAACATTATTTAACTTGACCGTTAACGCTAAATTTTTAGTGTCTGTGGCTTGTAATATGTCAGTTACTGTTTTAACGGTGCGAATTAAACGCTATGCCGAAGTTACATTTGACAATATCAACCACTTTGGTGAGTTCTTTTTGATATTTTATTTAGAAGTTTCTAACACTGGCGCCCAACGCTTTTTTCCGTTTCCTATTTTGCCTGCTGAAAAGCGAATGTTGGAGAGACATTTGTATTTAGCTATCATGTATTTTGAATGCTCACATGAGCACAGTGCCTGTCTTTTCAGTTGTTTTCGGATACTAGTAATGTATTAAATACTGTATAATTGGCCTTTTTAATTATTATTAAGTTATTAAAATCATATTATCATATTGACTAATTTGAAGTAGGTATATTAAGAAACAAAATATGTCCTTGATCATTGATTAAAAGAGGCACTTTTAAGATTTACCGTAGCTTCAGTTTTGGGCACGTTAATTTTGAACGGGAGAGCTAGGGGCATGACACGCTAGCATCAAAATCGCTATTTTTAGAACACTAAGAAGGCTCGACACAACATGAAACTTTGCTCGTAGCATCACCAGGGTCTCTACTCATGAACAAGAGCATTGAGAACATTGTTTGTGTACACAGAGTTTATGAAAAAGAAGGTTTTTGAACTACTCACGTTAGCTGCTGCATCTCCTGCGCATCGCCATCATGGCAGGCAAAAGTGTTGATCCCCGAGTGTGACCTGTCAGGCAGGAGAGTAATGGTGAACCGCTCCTCAAGCGTGCCTGTCAGGTCGCACTCAGGGATCGACGCTTTTTGTCTGGCATGACGGCGACGCGCAGGAGGTGCAGCGGCTAACGTGAGTAGAGCGTTTTTAGTGTTCTAAAAATAGCGATTTTGATGCTAGCGTGTCATGCCCCTAGCTCTCCCCTTCAAAATTAACGTGCCCAAAACCAAAACTACGGTAAATCTTAAAAGTGCATCTTTCGTCGTAATTATGCTTTTACACAAAGGTTTGACTCATATTCAATCCCAAATAAAGCCTCGGTTGCTTTTTAGCTAGAGTTTTTCTTTAATCAATGACAGATGCTTAGAAAGTTATTTGTAAACACCACTTAATCTTGTAGAGTACAGTTGTAAGCCTTGTATGTGTTGTTTCAGGATCCATTGAGCCCAACACCCACTATCACCCTGAACAGCAGTGAAGGGAAGCCACTCAGTGACTGCAATTTAATTAATGTCTAGATGAATGGGCACAAAATGATAATGGACAATGGAGAGGTGGACATTTCCTTGGCTGTGAGTGTAGTATTGGCGATTAATCAGATTTACAATGTTGCCTACCCAAGTCAGCTGAAGAAGACATTCTCATTTTTGGAGGCATTCATCTTGAAGCTTGATACTCCAACTACCAGAGTACCAGTAGCTGTGCAGAGGGTGGCAAATGCACTTAATGTCGTTAAATGGAGCCACAGTAGGGGTTTTTATTCCCTGAAAGATACTGAAAACAGGTTCTTGGTCCAGCCCTTTGAGGTCCTGCATCATTGTTCTTTTGGACACTTCAAAATGTCTGGCAGTTGTCATGTTTTACACGCTACATTTTTGTCTCTTTTCTTGATGGCTTGTTCTTTCAAGTTTTAAGGTTTGAATATAGCTTTGAATTTATATGAACTTCTTTGGGTATCTACAGGTCTTGAAAAGCAAAATTCTATTAAAAAAAAAAATTAAAAGGTATTTTCTTGCTTGCTGTAAACAGTAATGTTAGTTATATAAAGGTTTTTGTGCCTGATTGCTGAGACACCTATTGACTAAAATAACTGTTTCAACAGTGGATTGTGTGTGCAGGAGGCTGTTCCGTTTGTGTAGTTTCAAAGGTCTTACAGTATTTTAACTTGAAACCCTGCAATGTCCATGTTTTGCACAGAATGTATAATGTGTCTTGATAGCTGGCAATGAAATAAAAAAGAATGTCAATACAAAACGGCCAACAACTTTGTTATTGTACTTGTTTTTCAACGTACCCATAATGATTTGATTTACAATGCTCAAAGAACCATTTATTCTGAAATATTACTGAAGAACCATTTAAAATAGGTTCTTTACTGAACCAGTTGGGTCCATAAAGAACTTTTTTTAAATGGTTCCTTAAAGAACCTATTTATGCTAAAGTTCTTTGAAGCACCATTTATGGTGCCTAAAGGAACCACCTTTGTTTTTGTTTTTTTTAAAGAACTGTTCGCAGGAATGGTTCTTCGAAGAACCTCTTGCTAAAAGGTTCTTTGTGGAACAAAAATTATATGGCATCACTCCAAAGATCCATTTTTGGTTCCCGTTAGCACCTTTTATTTTTCTGTGTGTATTTAAGAACATCCTCGACACAGTTTCCACGATAAACCCCACCTGATCTGGAACTGTGATGAGAGTGGCTTTGGGGATAAGCTGAAGTCCAGGGATAAGGTGATGTGCCCAAAGGGGAAAAGGCATGTCTACTGCTGGTGAGTGCAGCTGGTGCACATGTCCCTCCCTTCCTCATCTATCCATGCTGCCTTCCAAGCATTTCCTATGCCTTGGATGGACCAAAGGACAGCTTGTATAGGTACAGTGAGAAGAACTATATGATCACTGAGCTGTTCAGGAAGTGGCTGGATCAGTGCCATAGAGAGAAAGAGTTGCGACACTCTATGATGTCGCTGCCAGGACAGTCACGTGGTTCATGTAAGCCCCAACAGTTCCAAAACATACGCTGGCTGTCATGTTCTTCTAGTGGAAAGACAGCAGAGATTGTGTTATTGAACGGTAAATATTAAAAAAACACACACACCCAGGCAATTTTTCAGCTGTTACTGCATTATTGCATTTTTGTTAATGTCAGTTTTGCATTTGGAGAGGCAGTGTTACAACGAAAAGCTGTGTATTACTTAGATAAGTTTTACATTTTTGGAGGGAAAAACGTAGTGTTCATGTTTTCTTTTCCGTATCATTCATCTTAGGATAGACGTGTCATGATTTTCATTTCAGCGCAACTGGGCTGTATTATTGATTCTCGTGATTTTGCTTATAAAGTCCGATTCAGCCATTGGCTAGGGCTAAGAGGTCTGCCGTGGTCTGTTCAGCATTCACCTGGCAGCTAGCTCACTTCTTCTGATGAAAGTGGCCACCCCCAGGACCACAACATGAAACATGATCATGTTAAGACTAAGAATATAATTTTAAGATTAAGCCATACACATATTATCAAAACTATTTCAGAATAAAAACTAATTTATGCTTGTATATTTGGGTCTATAGGTAAGTACAGAGCTATTAAAATGTTTCTCTATGGCTCTGGGTTAGTGCACAGAGTAAGAGTAAGGGTAGCATTAACTCAACCAATGTAACTTAAGCAATTAACTATTGTTTAATAACTACTATTTCACATTCACAAGTATATGTTGATTCTATTATTGCACATTCATGGGAATTGTTTATTTCTTGTATAGTTGTATAGATTATCATTGTTTATAGTATAGTTTGCACTGTGTATATACATTGTACATATTTTGCTTTCTATTTATGTTATGTACAGAGTGTTTTTCTCTTTTCTTGCGAACCCACTGCTGCTGTGCCAAAATAATTTCCCAGTCTGGGATCAATAAAGTAATTCTGTTCTATTCTATTCTATTCTAACAAAACACTTGTAACTCCTGTTACAGCTATTGAGACATCAATGTTAGGATGGCTGATACAAATGAAGGTTTTCAAATAAAGTATTTTTTATTAAATAATGACAGACAAGAATGTGTGCTTGTGTGTGTGTGTGTATGTGTGTGTAGTTGATGATTGTAGGAAGAGGTGGAAAAATGTGAGGGACACTCACAGAAGGGAGAGAAAGAAAGAGAAGGAGAGGTGCAGGAGCGGGGCCGAGGCATCCACAAGTCGACCGTGGCGATACAGCCAAATTATGGCATTTTTAAATCCATTCATGGAGGACAGGGCCACCACCAGTAACTTCCCGGCAAGTCAGGGGCAGGGAGATGCAGGCAATACAGGGGAGGATGCCGCCACCACAAGCCAGGCCAGCAGTGAGGTAGAGGGAGAGGATATGTTTACTCTCTTCTTGGAGCCCATGCCCCAAGAGTCTGAAGCCCCATCACAAACATTCACAGCCCTGTCCACATCCATACTCACACCCACATTCACGTCCACACCCACACCATCTACCTCCAGGGAGAGGTCGAGGCCAAGGGGACAGAAGAGGCCACATGAGGAGTCCCTCTCTCCCTTTGAGAGGCAGCTGATGGGTGCTGTGGAGAAGGCTGTGACCCAGACAGCACCCCCTGACCCAGACAGGCAGTTTTTTGAAGGCCTTTTCCCTGACCTAAAGGCCCTGTCAGCCAGAAGGAGGGCTGATGTTAAATTTAAAATCCACAAAATTATTTTTGATGCCACCTGCCAGGAATTTGCTGAAAAAGAACAAGAACAATCATAAATTTTGTTAAGATTTTTGTTCCAAATTGTTCCAAGTTGTTTTTCAATGTTTTACATTTCATAAACCCCCTCTTTTTTATTTTTGTTGTAATTGTTAAAACCGTTATTTCATTTTATAAAGCCTGTTCCGTTCTACTATAAAAATTAGTGTTGTCAACAATAATCGATTCGGCGATGCACCGCAATGCGGGGCATGCACGATTCAGCATTGATGAATTTCCGGCATTTCCGGAGCAACGTTGCAATGACATGCGCAGCCTGTAGCTACATGCTAAGCGGTAGCACTAGCTAGCATAACAACAACAGTAGCCTCTTTCACACTGCCGTTTGCATGCAGGGATCCTGCGCCAATTCTCCGCACCGTCCTCTGTGTGAAAGTTTCAGATGCGGAGAGGGGGGAAATTTCGCTCCGGCGCTGATCAGCCTGTGGAGGTATCAGGGCCGCATTATTGGTGAGCCGCCCCAGTGTGAACAGATAATCCGGAGGCGTGGAGCGAGGGCGTGTCGGTCGTGCAGTCTGATAACTGCACAGGTCCTTCACTCAACAAAATACAGAGAAATGTCCCACAAAGCAACGTTACAGGACTGAACAACAGTAACGTAGTAACTGTAACTGTCTTTGGCAACTTATATGAGGAAAACAAATAACACAGCTGTACGTGGAGAAGCGCCTGTCCTCCCACCTGTCCTCCTGACTCTTCCTCACATTTTTGCTCAAAAAACAGCGTCTGTCACCGGCAAAAAACTTTAACTCACCAAGTGTTGGTGACGAAAATAAATCACCACGACCGTCAGCCCTCCCGACCGAGACTTCAGGGAACTTTCCCCCAGACAACAGCCTCCGTCCCCGTGAGTGACAGAGTCAGACAGTGTCCTGTTTACTGTTGGAGATTATGTATAATTATGTAATTTAACACGAAAAACTTAACTTCGTCACTTTCCAGGATGTTTGGTGGGTCAGGATCTCAATCACTTCACACTATAACAGCATCTAGATGATTATAAACTGTCTGCGGGTTTGGATTAACAGAAGGGAACACATTGGGAAACAGGAGAGTGATAATACACACATAGCAGCCAATAAAATCTGTTGTTCAATATCTGACTGCTTGTATTGCCTCATGACTGATGAAAAGTTTGCCTTGTTGTGTGCAGTAGAATTTTGATGCATCGCAATGCATCGTAGAATCGAATTGAATCGAATCGTTACCTGGTGAATCGTAATCGAATCGAACCGTGAGGGCAGTGCCAATGCACACCCCTAATAAAAATGTTTAATAAATACTTCCTCTTCCAAAAAATGTTGGTTTTTTTCTGTAAAGACTTCAGTCACTACAGTACCCAAGTAGTGGAAGAGAGTGAATGATTGAATTAGACAATTTTATACATTCATATGCACACAAGTGTGGTAATAATGTTGTACTCATACTACCTGAAGCAGAGAAGGTTGAAAATATGACTGCATTATAAATTGTAGTTACTAGAATCAACACAAGGTCAATATTTGCAATCACAATGATGCTTGTAATGTAACTCTGAGATAAATTATTATAACTATTATTTCTGAATGAGACAATGAAGAAAAAAATATCACCAACAGGAGGAGGAGGATAACATGCTCTTTAGTTTAATGTAGTTGGTTCTTAAAAGAGCCTTTTTTGTTGATGTGTTTCCTCGACTATAACCTAGGTTGCCATGGAACTGCACCCTCAGCTGAGAAGTAGGAAGCATAGATCTCCCTCACACGGATGGCCTTCCGTGCAGCATTGTTGCTTCCCACTCTTGTCAGATCCTGCAGCACTGAGACCTCCCCCTCTGACAGTGGCACTGGTTCCCTCCTGGTCCTGGTGTTCCTCCTGATGTAGTTGTGCAGGATACAGCTCACCTTCACACACGCATCCACATTTTCAGGGCTCACACCAATGACCCGACGGTACATGCGCCACTGACTGGACAGGATACCGAAGGTGTTTTCAACGATCATCCTCGCTCTGGACAGCCTGTAGTTGAAGACCCTGTTCCTTGGAGGGAGGCTGGTTCCTGGAAAAGGCCTCATGAGGTCCCGGCGGAGGGGGAAGACTTCATCTTCCACAAACACATGGGGCTGTGGTCCCAAATGCTCCGCTCCTGGAAGCAGGGCATCTTCAGGGAGCTGGAGAGTGTGATCCATGAGTGCCTGAGTTTGCCAGGGTCCCTCCATCCCTGGTCCTCCCATAACTACTGACATCTACCACACGGAAGCAGTATTTTGCATCCACAACTGTGCCAAGAGGACAATAGAGAATGTCCCCTTGTAGTTGTGGAACAGTGAGCCGGAGTTGTTTGGAGCCTGGATGACTACATGCTTTCCATCTATGGATCCCAAACAGTTCGGAAAGTTCCAGCGCTGGTAGAAGTCGGCAGAAATGGCTCTCTAATCTTCGGTTGTTGGGATAGACATGTCTTCCTCCCCCAGGCAATCCCATATTGCCCTGGCCACTTCTGCCACAATGCTGCACACTGTGGAATGCCCCACACGATAGCTGTACGCTATGGTGCGAAAAGAATCCCCAGTTGCAAGGTATCTGTTAAATGAGAGAGATTTAGATGTTAAGGATAAATGATTAGGCTATATTAAATTCACACACACATTCACATACACACATAATCATATATTGTGTACAGAAACAACACATTCATCCACACACTAATAAGGTAAAGGTGAACAGACATTCAGGTTAAACTTCATTAACCTAAAACTAAAAAGAAACAGAGGAACATAAGCTACTTTAGCTTAATCATTTTTAATACAATTTAAATGCCATTTATTATTGTTCAGACAAATTTAGGGAATAAAGTATAGTCAGGCAGTCCTCTCTCTCTCTCTCTCTCTCTGTGTGTGTGGTTTCTCACCGCAGACAGATAGCCAGGCGCTCACTGGGACCAATAGCTTGACGATAGTTCGTGTCTATCTTGTTGATCCGTGGACCAACCTTGGTGAGGAGATCATCGAACTGGCTTTTATCCAGCCGGAAATAACGCTGGAACCAAGCGTCATCAAAATGGACCCTGCCCCAGCCCGTTGTGTGTGATGCGTGCAACTATGCTGTTAAAATTGATTAACCTAGCAATGTAACGTAAGCAACGAGCTTGGCGAACTGTAATGTGATTACTACATTCAGAACAGTAATGCCTTACACTACTCATTGCTGAAAAAAGTAATGTGATTACAGCAATGCGTTACTTTCGAACGCGTTACACCCAACACTGCATATGTATGGCTTCGCTAAGAACGTAGAGCGAAGGAAGAGATGGATGGCATTGGTCAACAGACAAAACCTGTGTCTGACAGAGGACAACAACAGCAGAAAACTCCGTCACGTAAGTAATGTTCACAGAGGTGACATGACTTAACATTTTAAAGGGCATCATATTTCCACTTTGAAGATGACCAATTTATTGCCAGCAAATCAGGAGGAAATTTGAGGTTGAGGCCAGATGCTGCGGCACCTGTACTTGTACATCGGCCTAAGCCGAAAAGGAGGAAAGCCACGTCAAGGAATATGCCTCCACCTGTTAATGTCAGGAATGATGACCACACCTATTATGGCACATCAAACATCGGTATGATATACGCAGCTAACAATGTTTCCCATGTTATAAAATTCAAGGATAGACTACACTCCTAATGCAACTTTCAGATTAGTGCATACAGCTTCAAAACAATTGATTTCAAAACAACACGATTTCTGGAAGATTCATATACCACATGTAGAAATTCTACAGATTTCTTAATACTTTACCATTTGCCAATAGATGAACTTAGATGAATGTCACTATGGGAGTGTAGTATACCCTTAAATGACAATAGGTGCAAATCTAAAGGCAGCATACACATATAACAACAAGAATACCTTGTTATTGTTACAGAGAATGAGGGAGAAATTGAGGTGGAGATCGAAGGGAATGAAAGAGACATAACAGACAGAGAGAGTGGAACAGATGTCAGCAGACTGCCAGAGGCCAGTCAGTCAAGGGTCAGCAATGAAGAGGCCAGTTTGCCAGGGTCAGGTGCTCCAGGGACCAGATTGCCAAGGGCCAGTTGTGACCGACCGAGAGATTACTTAGAGGGAGAGCAGAGAGGGCTCTGGTAAGACAGAAAAGAAAAGAAAAAAACACAATTTGATTAATCAAAAGTTTAAAACAATCTTCAACACAGACCAACTTAGAGCACTTGGGCATTCTGTTGTGGCACTACAGGATATAAAACCTTCCAAGCCATCAATATGCCTCTGCCTGACATCAGGACCATTCAGAGGAGGATGCAGAACATCAAACTGGAACCAGGAGTGTTGGGAGAGGTGTTTGATATGCGGAGGCTGAAGTCGTCTGGGGTGACCTGTGCCAAGCTGTGGATAGTACATCCTGGCGAGCCACACCAGCACCTTTACTTCATAGCTGATGTGCCACACGTGGTAACTTGAAGAGTGCCTTGGTCAATGGTCACGTCATCACCATGCCACAAGATGTGGTGGACAAGGAGAAGCTGCTGTCCAGTCAGGTGTCTGTTGGCCCTCTGAAAGATCTGGTATCATACCAAGAGGGCATGGCCCTAAAGCTGGCACCCAAGTTATCTAGAGGCATCCTGGAGCCTAGCCATTATGAGAAGATGATGGTCAGTTCAGCGATGCATGTCTTTAGCAAGTCAACAAGTGCTGCCCTGAGGTACATGGTGGCGGAGGAGCACAGACCAGAGTACTACCTTACCACTTCATGGTTTTTGGAGAAGGTGGACCACTGGTTTGACCTCATGTCGTTGTTATTGCCCTAAGTCATTTCAAGATGGAGGAGTACGATAAGGCCATCAGCTTCCTCTGGGACTCAATCCATTTGTATCGGGGCCTGAAGATCGGTCCCCAGGGCAGCTGGAAACCAGTCCAGACAGGACTGGTGATGGCCACAACAACAATCCTGGAGGTCCAGCATGACTAATTGAGTCAAGGGCACACATTTGTTCTCACAAGCTACTTCACCCAGGACTGCCTGGAAAACACATTTTTGTCCATTCGTCTGAGGAACTCTGTCCCAACACCTGTAGAGTTCCAATATGAGCAGCGGGCTGTCACCGCGGGCCAGTTCCTGTCACCAGTGCATGCTGGCAGTTACCTGGAGGATGGATCGGACCACTTGGCAGACTTCCTTGGTCCTAATTATGGACCAGCATGAAACACACTGTGGTCACCATGATAGACATGTGCAGAGCCAATGAAATTGAAATTGTGCTACTCCCCCCACACACCACACACATGCTCCAGCCACTGGACATCAGTGTGTTCAACCCCCTAAAGGCTGTCTTCAGCACCCTGGCCAGTCGCATGGGTCTAGTGAGAGAAGACATGGTGATTGGCTAAAAGCATTTCTCTTCAGTACTGAAGCATGCCCATGAGAAGGCCGTCACAGCGGAAAACATCATGGCCGGCTTCAAAAGGCAGGCATCCATCCTCTGTCGAAAGAGGCAGTGTACATGACACAGGTTAGGTTCTTTATTTTATCTCCTATAATTATTCATATTAATTTCATTATGCAACTTAAATCTTACCTAATGTGAAGAGTACTAGTTTCTAACCTGAGAAATCATTATCTAGATTGTAAAGCTCGTGCCCCCCTCCTCCTCTGCTGCTCCAGAGGCCGTCCTGTCCTCTGCTGTGTCAGCCTCCTCCACTCCACCACCCAGATAGCAAATATTTTGGCTGTATTATGGCATTCATTTGGAATTTTTGGCTTCCTTTTGGCATTAAAGCTCCTGTTTGTAAGATGGTAAAACTGACGCTTTGGGTTTCCCAACTCGTCAGATACTGACGCTCTAGGATTGTAGGTCGGGTCGGCCACCATCTGAAAGCGTCAGTATCTGACGAGTTGGGAAACCCAAAGCGTCAGTTTTACCATCTTACAAACAGGAGCTTTAAGAAAGCCTTTTGGGTTAACTGGGGTATGATTAAGTTTGTCCATAATAGATAAGTAGGCGTCAGCAAACGAGCTAACTGGTAGCAAACTAGATTCTTGTAAAACAGGCAGACACAGCCTATTCGATTAAATTACAATATCAATGTTATAACACAGAGAGAACTTAATATGAAGGAATAGGAAAGTATAATTGATAGCTTCCTAACCTTTATGCAGATAGCTAGCATACCTAGCATTGCTCATTCATTTCTCCGCTCCGTTTGGTCTCCGTTGCAGTTTAGCTTCGACTCGGATCAAACTCTTTTCCACTGCATGCATCTCCACTCCGTCTCTGGAGCCCAGAGCAGCTGGAGACCGGTGAACTACGAGCTAACATGCTAACAACCGTGTATAAAGTCAGATTGAAATGTAAACAACGGGTGACTTTGCCTTTCTGAAGTCGAATTACTGTTCAACATTACTCGTCCGTGCGTTGCTGTGCACAAGGTACCAGTAATGATGGCAGTGCCAGTTGCCGGCAATGGGACTGTGACGACCGCTGGTACGGGCACCGCCGCCATTAGCGGCGCCGAGGAAAGTTCCAGAGCTGGAGGGAGACTGGTCGTGCCAGTCGACCCAGCACAGGGCACTGTGTGTCGGGGAGAGAAGCAGGGAGAGTCGGGGTCTGGAGCTCGGCAGAGCGACCCCGCTCAGGCTGCAGTGGCGGCTGTGTGTCGGGAGACTCGACGCGGCACCAGTAATAACGGCGGCAACACATTCTGTGCTTCAGTACTGTGCTTCTCTGAATCCTGGTGGGGCTTCCAGTGGCAGACCGGTGGTGGTGGGGGGGCGGGCGCTGAATTCATGGGTTTGTGTGTCTGTGGCTGAGCAGCTCAGAGCGGTTACAAACCAGTTGTAGTTTCTAAGCAGAGAGGGGTGGGGACGAGGCGGTACATCTCCGGACAACGAGGAGCCAGGAAGTCGAGGGGATTGGATGGAGGGTACGAGAGAGAAATTGACCAATGGGCTGCATGGCTCCTATTGGTCAATTTCTCTGCAGGCCTGCAGCCGCTAGAGAGAATGGATTTTTTTCGTTCCTTTTGCTCTTCACATTGTGTTGGTCGTACTATAGGGCCATAACCACCGTCTAAATGACGTTAATAATAATGATCAATCTTTCAAATCGTAGACTATAGCTTAAAAGCTTTTAATGAAGCATTCCAAGGTTATAGTAGATTTAGTAAGTCTGTTTATTTTGTCTTTGTATATGCTATCACTTTAAGACGATGTGAGAAGAAACCCCACCTGCTCTTCAGCCATTGATACTGAAATTGCAAAAGCAATTAAAAAGTGGTTTTACTGGGCTGGGGATAGAGACGCTGGGAGTAGGAAGCACCAGGACCTAGCCGGGACCCAACCAGAACCCAGCCAGCACCAGCCAGGAGCACATTGAATGGAGGCGATTACTGTATATAGCCTATGTTATATATGTTCTATAACATGTTTGTGACTGTTGTCTGTTTTTTTGCCTGCATTCTAAACTGTTCTTTGTGTACCTGTCAGACATTTCCAGGGCCATGCAATTAATAAAAAAAAATTAAATGACATTGGCATTGACTCCTTTTTGGCTGGGTTGTGGGGATTTTGGGCTCTTCAGGGACAATTATGGCTCTATATTGGAAGTCCACAATTAGTCTTGGGTGAAGTTTGGCTACCTTTTGGTGTGATTTTGGCTTGCCTAATTTGGGCCATTTACCATAACCTTGCCAAAATTACCAGTCAGAATTGGGCCAAACTGATGCCAAAAGGTTTTTGTTATCTGGGCATCTGTGTCCCCTGCCAGTGACAAATGCCCAACATGCAATCAACACACAAAAAAAAAAATAATAATAATAATAATAAATAATACATTTTATTTAAAAGCGCTTTTCTAAATACTCAAAGACACTGTACAGAAAACAAACATCAAATCAGCAAAACAATAGAAAAGAGTACACTAAAAACACATGAGACTGAGCTAAACTTTAAAAGCCATTTCAAAAAGGTGTGTTTTTGTCCATGATTTGAATGTTTGAGGGTCGGTACAAAAAAAATTAGCTGGTTGATGCTGGCCTCATCCCACACTCACTTGCGAAGATCCTCGCAACAGGCTTGAGGCAGAGGAGAGGAAGGGATGAACAGAAGAACAAAAGGAAGGCAGAATTGGAAAGAAAGAGAGGAGAGAAGAAGGCCAGGCAAGAGAGCTCCAAGAGAAAACACAGCCCTTCATTGGACAACGTCGGTCACTGTGCAGTCTGCTGTAACATTGCACTACCAGGGTCAGATGCAGATATTGATGAGTGGGTTCAGTGTGAGCTCTGTCAACTTTGGTTTCACCTGGTTTGTGTGGATCTGGATGATGTCCCGGATGGAGAGTGGCTGTGTGAATAGTGTGTGAATGTAGTGTCAATGTATTTGTTGTGTCAATGTGGCACACACACACACACACACACACACACAGATTAAATAATGTATATAATA
Source organism: Sparus aurata (assembly GCF_900880675.1). Classification (NCBI taxonomy): domain Eukaryota; kingdom Metazoa; phylum Chordata; class Actinopteri; order Spariformes; family Sparidae; genus Sparus; species Sparus aurata. The sequence goes on along the minus strand of NC_044196.1, from coordinate 22,318,481 downwards.
TTCTCACACACAGAATAAATAGTGAATAAATAATGTATAGCATTCTCTCTCACACACATTAGTTTAATGTATACAGTACTATTCAAAGAATTAAGTTAATTAGGCTTATATGTTATATGATGTTCATTCTTCTTTGTTCTTGTTTATTTGTTTTGTGGGGAAAGAGTTCAATAAATGTTTTCAAATTAATTAAATGTTTAATTATTTAAATCTACCAGAGTTGTGTTTATTAATCCTCCACGTGGTTTTACATTAGCAGTATTGACATAAAGTAATTTATCAACGTTAATTAGTTTATTTGCAGCTCTTTTGAGTGGCGCACAGCCATTTTGAACACATGCCCATGTCTACGACGCCACACCCCGTCACTTCATATAAGCATTTTTCAACAAAAAAATAATGTAGAAACACTTAAAAATAAGAAATATACAATATCTGATTGTTTTTCAACTAAAATGTGTGTTTTCATAATGGTAGAAAATGACTCCTTCTTAGCTGTCCAGAATACTGTGCGTTGAAAACTCCAGTCGTCCGGATTGTGGTGAGAAATCATGATAGTCCAGACACCGTGTCTACGGAGTGTTTTTTCAAAATTTCTCCCAAACACAATTGGCTCAAAGTGTGACCATGCTTTTTACTGTGATTTATTTTAGAGGTCATTTTTCTTTTCACTGGCACATTCTTAAAGTAACACCTTAAACCCAAATTTCCACTGGATACGTGTCCGCTGCATTACGGCTCCGATACGGTTTTGGTCCGCCATCCGGCAATCCCCAACCCTATCAACTCTGTGCTGATATATAACACCCGGGTTTGACTAAAATAATTAAAATTTGGAGTGGAGATTAATTACTTACTCAAAATGATGAGATTAAAAGCTAAAAATTAAAATCCCTGGTCTAAAAAAAAAAAAGACATATCATGATGCGCGTCTCCCGTTCTTTTCACTCCCAAAAACGCCAGTGTCACAGAGGAGTTCCGTTGAAAGTAGCATTTATTCTTCTTCAGAGGGACAACAAGGCCAACATGACAACCAGATTAATCTGTTTACCCTAACTTCCTGCCGCAAATCTAAAATATAGACAAAGACAAAACCCCCAAATCAGTATAATCAGGAGACAAGGGTAAATTAAAAAAAAAGGTCATCCCTTCTTCTTGGGTCCATCACTGAGCTGCCATGGTAGTGGTGCTGTTAGGTTTCACTCATGTCTATGTGTGTACTTCCACTGGCTCTGCTGCAGCTCCGGCAGTCCGGCCCCTCCCATAACAGATACGCATGCTTCTTTGTCTACCAGATGCTGGAGCATGGCCCATCAATACAGCCGAATTCAGCACAGAGCAGAAAAGAAGTCAGACACTATGACAACAACATAACATCTGGTTCATTTTCAGACAAAAACACTCGTTCAAATCTTGAAAAAATTTACAAATCCAAGCTCTTCTTCAAATACTGGTACAACTTTTCTTGTGTTTACCACACATACGTATAGCTGCAGTCACATGAGGTTATGTAATCTTGTAGGAACGAGGGAGGACAGAGCAAAACTGTAGCAAAGCTGTTCCGCAACGTATGTGACAAATGGTGTCTTGGAGGTCAAACCATGAAGGAGGGGAAACATGGGCAACTGTTTCTCCTCCTCTTCCACCTGGGTTTTTTCATGCAGTGAGTTCAGCTCAGCTGTGTCTTGTCATCAGATAACAAGGTGAAGTTGTTCAGTGCTGAATTTAGAGACATGCCCTCAAAGAGCAGGCCCAGCTCCTACTTTTCTTGCAATGTGTTCTCAAAGATTAGGCTCAGCTGTGTCTTTTCTGCAGACAGCAACCTGAAGTTGTTCAGTGCCAAATTTGGAGACATGCAAAGCTCTTTGTCCTTCGCTTCCAGCTGTCTCTTCTCTTGCGACATGTTCTCTAAGAGCAGGCTCAGCTCTTTCTTTTCCTGCAATGTGTTCTTCAGGTCCAGGCTCAATTGAGCATTTTCCTTGCGATATATACGTTCTTCAGGAGCAACATAGCCACATTAATAAATCAAAACGTATATATTTATGGTTCAAACACTCAAGATTACGTTACCTCACTTGGATATCTTCTGTGTGGCCCATTTCTTGTACGATTCAGTGCCTTTATTCAGTATTTTTTGTTTATCATTCAGCAGGTATAAGTTGTACAACTTCAACGAGCAGATATTCCATGTGTATTTTTGAAGAATCAAATCATTCACATGAAAACTGATGATGACCCCAAGATCTTCTGTACGTTTTTCGTCAGATTTTTCTCCTACAAAATTTGAGCTACAGAAACCATTCAACTATCAAAATATTCATCTTGTTAAGGACATTATTGTATCTACTTTCAGCTTTTCTATGTATTATACTTTGTGAAATATTCTGCTTTTTCTGCCAAATTTTGCCTGTTCATTCTTATGTGGAATTTTTTCAATTTTACTTCTGCTACTTATTCAGCATACGTTCAGCTAGAGCATAGGTCAGTAACAGGTAGACCGTGGTCCAAGTCCAGACGCCGTCCTATATGGACCTGGACCCACTGTTGCTAACTCCTCAGTAAGGAAAGTCACTATTGGCTGTCCTAAAAGTCCCTAAATGACTTCATCGCCTAATTTCCCTAACTGGCCATGTGCATTTAATTGTTATGCGCTGTAGGAAAGAGGAATAATGTGGTGGGAGGGACAAAAAGGGAGTAAGAAACACCCTTATTATGTTTAGAACTACAAATAAACGTATTAGTGCAGTGACTAATTTTAGACAGAAACATTTTTACATTTACATCAGATCAGCCGGCGGTGGCTTCGCGCATGCACAATTTGCATTATGGGCGCGGAGAGGTGAACATCCCCTCCAGCTCTGACTACAGCTGTGAGGGACTGCTTAGTGAGGACTGGGTCGCCTGTGAGTGCTTTGGCTAGACCCATATTCGCAGCTTTTCTAGACTTTACAGTGCTGGTTTAGCAGCTCTGGAAATCCACTGACTAATTGCAGGAGAGTTAATCCCACGTGATGCTACTCAGCCAATCAAATCTGTGCATTCCAGGTGACAATGATTCTAGACAGATGAGAGAGGTGAGAAGCCAGCGACAGACAGAAAGACGAGTGAGACGGAGACAACTGAGAAAAATAACTACACATGGCGCTGTCTATGAAGAGAAAAGTGGACCACGAAACAGTTTGGAAGAACTGACCCTGCCACTTTCTGGCTCCAAATGGTCTCTGAGACAGCTTTCCCAGGTCTGACGAAAGTAGCCCTGTGCATCTTGACCATGTTTGGCTCCACATACAGCTGTGAGGCAGCTTTCTCCACAATGAACTAGGGCTGGGCGATTAATTGAATTTCAATTTCGATTACGATTTTGGCTTCCTTTGATCATGAAAACAAGATAATTGTAATAAAATGATCATTCTGCCGCACGCCGTGTCTTGTGTGGTAAATGCAGCGAATCCTTCCATCTCCACCTGTGCACTCCGCTCCGCCCCACCAGAAAATTTTCGCTTTCAGCCACGCCGGTGCGTATTGCCAGTGCGTGTTTTGAAAAAACGTGTAGAAGAAGATGGCAGAAATGCAGCCTTTTGGTCGGGAAGAAAGGTAAAGCGAATTCTGTGGTGTTGAAACACTTACATTTCAAGGAGTCTGACTCGGAACTAACGAAGATATTGTGCAAGATATGTCACGCGACCGTGTCTGCACCTTAAGGGAACAAGACCAATTTATTGAACCATTTAAAGTCCACACACAGAGTAATACATGACCAAGTAGTGAAGGAACAAAAAACTCAAAATGAAAAGCTCCTCGACTCCTGCCACCACCACACAGTCCTCAATTAAGGACTCACTTTACAATGCCACCACATATCAACCCAGCTCCCACAGGCATCAAGAAATAACGGATGCCGTCACATACATGATTGCCAAAGACATGTGCCCTATCATCCCCCTTAGCGGTTACACCCCGCCTTTCCGAAACCCTGCTGTTCCGAACATAGACTTCATTCCATCGTAATGGCGGGGTTTCCCTTTTTTTCAAAGACCCGCTATTCCGAAAAGGCTATTGGGGAAACCCCTCCATTCCGAAACCCCCCCACTCCGAACTAACCCTTACCTTAACCCACTTCAGAATTGTGTGAGTGCGGCTGGAAGTGGGGATTTCAGCACAACGGATAGCGGTGATTAATTTCGGAACAGCTGTGTTTTGGGGGGAGGGTCGGAACAGCGGAGTTTCGGAGTGGGGGTGTTTCGGAATGGAGGGGTTTCGCAATGGAGGTGTGTTGGAATGGAGGGCTGTCCCCCCCCTGAGCGACCCGGGGTTCAATAAACTGATTAATACATTGGACAAACGGTATGTGTTACATCACGTCACCATATCAGCAGAATTGTGCTGCCTGCCCTTTATGATGAATGTTGCGGAAAAATTGCAAGAGAAGTGTCAACAGCATTATATTTTGCCACCAGAATGGACCTATGGTCGAGCCACACCAGGATAGTGTTTATTTTTTATTTTTATATATTATTTAATTCATTTTATTGATATATTTTTCTTTTATTTATTTGCATTTTTCTTGTTATTCAGGTCAAACTTATCGTGTTAAAAGAAATACCAGAGTTCAAAGTTCCATAAGTGCTTATTCTCAAATCAATTAATAACCGTCTTTAATAATCGTGATTACAATATCAATCAAAATAATCGTGATCATGGTTTTTGCCATAATCAAGCAGCCCTTCAATGAATATAATTAAAACTAAATATTTTTCCAGGCTCACCAACGAGCACCTGCACATGTGTATGAGAATGACCCTAACACCATTCCAGCCCAGATTTAAAGTCCTGGCAGGAGAAGCTAGAGCTCAATTCTGAAACTGTAAAACTGTTAAATTGTTAAGATGTGTAGAGATCTGAGGTAAAATTGGTTCAGACTTTCAAGATGTGAAACATTAACAAATAAAAGAGGGAAATTCAAGCTGCTGCTACGCATTATTTTATTTCCCAAGAATTACGTACTTTATTTTAAGATGCACAATTTTCAAAAAGCTATTTTATTTATTTTCACTATTTTTAAATACCTTCTTTTCCTTAAAGAGAGAAGAAAATAATATATGTCTAATATATGTCTGTATAATTAAATGTTTAGTGACAGTACATAGTCAAAATGTTTTTGAATTATTCTTTATTTATTTGATTTAACAGTCAGCTGTTGATTGCATGCAGACATTGAAACAACTGCTAGACTACTTCACTACATATCAAGATAAATCACAACGCATGTCCAGACCTTTGTTTGAGGAAATTTTCTCTGACTTGAATTTAAGTTGAAACTGAGCGAGAGAAACCGTTCACCTATCCAAATTTTTCTTTTAGCCTTGAACTTTTCAGCATTTTTAGGCTTTTCAGCTGTTTCAAATATTCAGCTTTTCACACACAAAGATTTTTCAGTTTTCTCCACATTTTTCTCTTCATGACACAGCAACTTCCAGCCTCAGCCAGGAATTCTAGTGGTTGCACGTACGTTGCGGAACAGCTTTGCTACAGTTTAGCTTCTTGCTCCCATGTCTGTCAACCCCAACCAGCTCCATTTTGGGTGCAGCACAGCAATGTCGAAACGGCTGGAGTTGCAGGACAAGCAATAGTCACAGAAACATGCGCGACTGCAAGCTCGACGTTTGTGTTCATAAGACCAAAGGTTAGTGGATTTAGAAGAAGTGCATGGATTGGTATGTTTACGTTGTGGAATGGCTTAGCTACAGCTTTGCTCAGTGTTCTCACGAGATTACAGAAACTTAAGTGATTGCAGCGATACGTTTGTGTAATAAACTCAACAAGAAAAGGTATCCAGTATTAGAATAAGTGCTTGGATTTGTCTCTCTTTTGAGACTTTTGTGCTAGCGTCAACATGGAGTGTTTTATTATAAAAATTGTAATGTTTTTTCAGCATCTGACTTCTTGTATGCTATGTGCTGAATTAATGCTCCGTGCACCAGCATCTTGCAGAAATAAAAGCCTTGCGTATCTGCCACGGAAGGGTCCGGACTGCGGGAGCTGCAACAGAGTAGATTCGTAACCCAGTAGAGCCAGTGGAAGACTAGAGTGAGATGCCTTGGAGATAAACTGAACACATATCCGATACGCCAATCATGTTGTTCACATCAAAGTCAAACCTTGATCTGTTTCAGATTACATTTCAATCGTTTCTTCATCCGTCTCGTTTGCCCTTTCTTCCTCTCTCCCTTTATCCCTCTCTCACACAGACACACACTCCTCAGCTGTGTCCCAATTTGGGCTGTGAGTCTGTTTGAGAGACCTTCGAAGGCCACATCAACTATTATTAGTAATCTATTTTAATAACTATGCATTTATGAATTTATTTATACATATTTTTTTACCATGTATTTACAGATATAGTTTGACCTACAGACATAATTTGTCACATACGTTGCGGAACATCTTCATTACAGTTTTGCTCCGTGTTCCCATGAGATTACAGAAACTCAAGTGACTGGAGCTATATGTATATTTCCCAATCATTCTTATGGGTAATTTTTCAAATTTCGTTATGCTACAACTTCAGCTAGAGAAACAGTTTACGCCATGAAAATATCCAGGTCTTTCAGCCTTTTACTTTTCAGCTTTTTTCAATAATACAACTTTGAAGAAGTTAAAAGACTTTGAACTATTCAGCATCTAATCAGCTTTTTCACAGGGTTTCCGCGGGGTCTTCAAAAGTCTTAAGTTTGACTAGGACTGTGTCCGAAATCACTCACTACTCACTATATAGTGCACTATATAGTGACTACGCCATTTTGTAGTGCTGTCCGAATGTCTAGTGGGTAATATTATACCCTATCCACCTGTTTCCTCGGAAGACTATGGAGGCTGCCATGACAGATAACTACTTCCGCCGACGGTTTTCTGTTTCCGGTTGCCTTGCAACTGCATGACTGACCGCTGCCGCTAAGCTAGCCCTAAACAACTAGCGTTAGGTCATAAGTGCTAAATTGTTTTTAAAATGAGCTCAGGTACAACATGTGCCATTGTTGGTTGCCACAACAATTCATGAAAATTGAAGTTTTTTTCAGAAATGTCTCGTGTAGTACATCAGCAACTTAGACAAACATGTCCGTGCCCTGCGCCCTACACGCTATGCTGAGGAAGGAGGAACGGAGACTAGCACGGCTCGCGGCTTTGACACTAAAATAAGTATTTGGGTTTATGAATATCTTCCACAGTATAGCTGCTGCATGACTGCATGACTTCCCTAACCCGGCAATGTCTGAGCAGCCGCCTGTCTCCACGACTCCACTTTCCTTCAGCATTATCCACACAATATGTTTAGCTTGATTGACACTCAGACTGGGCGCTACTGCTGCCTTCAGAAATATAAACTCGCTGTGTTTCTTCAACGGTACTTTCCCTATTTTGTTACTGTGCAGGTAGTTGTATGCTTCTGTGCGTTTGTAACTGCGTAATTCTCCGCCATCAACACCTTCAGAAAATAAAAGATAAGCATTAGCCCGACGTTACATCGCGGGGCGCCGTGACATTCCGACACACCTCCATTGCGAAATACCACCCTTCCGAAACACCCCCACTCCGAAACACCGCTGTTCCGACCCTCCCCTCAAAACACCGCCGTTCCGAAATTAAACACCGCTGTTCCGAAATTGATTTTCAAGTTTACATTACTTCCTACATCAAACACTGCCGTCCGCTCACCGGCCGCATTCACACAACTCATCGTTTTTTATTGCTAATAGGCCTATGTCACTATCTTCATTTATTATATAGTATATTTTCGCTTGCAGCAAACACATTTAAACGTTTGTCTAATCTTTTTACACGCACTATCCGTGGTGCTAAAATCCCCACTTCCAGCCGCACTCGCACAATTCTGAAATAAACTGTGGCCCATGGGTGCGATCTGCCGGGGAATGACCCCTCTGCTCGTTCGTTTTAACATAACTTGTCTTTGTGGAAGGTTAACAATGTATGAGTGGATTGAGCACTGCTGCTCAGTTTGTCTTTGAAAAAAAAGCAATTCAAAAAAGCATTCAATAAACATTACATGAAATTGATTGTGTATCCATCTCTTATAGCCATAGACTATCATGACCACGGGCCTACACACGCAAACTGTGCGCACGCAAAGGCGCTGTAAGGCAAGGGCGCAAAGGCTGTTACATAATTACATTGTATGTAATAATGTCCGCAAACGTAATAAACCTCAAACACCTACTAATAATACTGACTGTGCGTGCAAAATCCAGCTGCTGACCCTCCGCTCCGCTGTCACACAACGGATCCCCGTCCGCGCTCCCTCTCTCTTGCCCGAAAAATAATTTCCATGAAGAAAACATCGCCTGACATTTAAATTTAAATTCCCATTGAAAGTACAAATCTCAAGAAATCTGGATGTATTGCTCATTTGTAAACACAACACTTGTCAGTCTATAGGCAAGAATCTAAAGGTTTATTAATGCAATTCATTTCAAATTCGCTTTATTGGCATGAATGCCACAACAACAATATTGCTCCAAGCACCAAGAACCACGAAAAGAATACCTAGCACAGTAAATAATAATAATAATAATAATAATAATAATGATAACTTTGAACATTATCACAATTAAGTTATCAATCTGCACTGTAAACAAAATGCAAACATTACAGACTTCTAACCATTTTTCTAAAAGTGTCTGTATTTTAATTGAGAATAGTTTTTATATAAATTACACAAAAGGAAAAGAAAATATGATTTGTTTTACCTATTTCAGCCATAAGCGGTCATATTGACCGCACATCATTTTGCGGGATTTCATACATTGTCTCTCTTGTCTCTGACTTTGTTAGCGGTCTCCAGCTGTGCGACTGTAACACAACTTTATATGAAGAAGGACTAACACTAATAGCCTAATTGATTGTTATTTCTTACACTTACAGAACTGTTTACGACTCGAAACAATGTTATTATATATGACGTTTCTGACCAAATGTCGCGGCTTCAAATGCATCAAATTCCCACATCCAGTTACGCAGGCAGCTGTCCAGGGTGCTGAACCTGGTGACAGACAAAGGCTGCACTCTGCGTTCTGATGTTTGCTGGGCAGATCTGTCCCCCTTGGTTTCTCATCCACTCTGTTGTGGGATATCTCCCACAGAGCAAAAGAAATACAAATTTTTTCTCTCCCCACTCGGCTCGAGCCTGGCTGAACTCTGGCTTGAGCCCACTTCACCCAGGCGCGAGCCTGCAGCCCCCGCTCCTGCTGACAACAGACCGGGGGAGAAAACAGACATTCCTTTGCTCAGAACCCATATCAGGCTGTGTTTGAATATGTCTGAAGATCGGTATAACGCATTGGAGCAATTTTCATATAATTTTGGATATTTAGCATGATAAAGTAATTTCAATTCAAAATAGCCATTTGTCCAGCTGAAGCATAATGAGCATTATGTCATTTATATGAAGTAGGCTTGTTTTGCGGTTAATCAGCCACCTGATCCGTTTGAACCCACAAAGAAAAAAAGGATAAATGTGCAGCCTCCGTTTCCTTTCTGATTGAGTCCGTTCGGAGTGGGGGGGTTTCGGAATGGAGGGGTTTCCCCAATAGACTTTTCGGAATAGCGGGGTCTTTGAAAAAAAGGGAAACCCCGCCATTACGATGAATTGAAGTCTATGTTCGGAACAGCGGGGTTTCGGAAAGGCGGGGTGTAACCGTTACATCGACATATGCTAACGTCGGGCTAATGCCGGACTAATGCTTCATGTCATCTGCCCACTTCGTGAGAACTGACGGGTGAGGCACTGTGAGAACTGTCCTCACTACTTATTAAAACATCTGTACTGTGTATTCACCTCCGATTTTTATCCATTCTGTCGCTTTCTTTGTGTTAAAAGCCGGTTTTTAGGGCGAGCATGACAGCTATGTTAGCGTAAACACAGAGGTTAGCCAGTTCAACCGGAAGAGCATAACCGAATACCGCTATGAACCATGGGTAAACTCACAAAGTCAGGAATAAGGTGGATATAGTGCACTCAAAGTATCCCACAATGCATCGCGAAAAGTAGTGTACAACCGATGGTCACTAACCAAGCAATATTTACCGTCATGCATTGCGCTGAGTGAAAAATGGCGGACGGACGCGTAGTGGTCGAGGAGCGGGAGCTGATCTTCAAATGTGAGTAACGTTAATTTTAATATAATTTTCGGATAAACATTTGAGGGTGTGTTGAAGTGTGTGTGTTAACAGTTGCTTAGTAGCATTTATGGCATAATTTATGGCATAATTCAAGGCTAGCGACGGTCGCTAATGTTAGCTGACTGTTAGCTAACTGTTAGCCCTCCTTCCTACAGTAATTTGTAATTCCAATTAGCATCGGCGCTAAGTGAAAACTAACTTTGATGAGCTACATTTTCCTAAATCGCTAGCAGTGTAATTATGTTCGACATTAGCACTAGAGAAAATATCCTATTTTAATCTGTTCAGGGACTGACGAAGATGTGTCCAAATTGATCCGCCTGAGGAGAGAGAAGGAAGGACAACCTCTTCTCAGGCAAACGCTTTGCCTTGGCATCTGGATGGGAGTAAGTTATGTCACATTATTGTGAAGAAACATCTTATATTGATGTGCATTCTTAATAAGGGTTAAGGGTTGGTTTTATCTTGTGACTAAATTACCGTCTATCAAAATTGAATGGATAGATTTGACTGTTATCTACTTGTTATTACATCGTGTAGAGCTGTGTTGAAAGAGATGGGATTGGCTGGCTTGGTGAGTCCTGCCCGAGCAGCCAAGAAGTGGGAGAATCTAAAAAAGACCTACAAGGTTTGTATTAAGTGTATTCTATCACCATAGTCCTTATTTTATTCTGATTATAGGATATGTATGACATCACAGTGTAAAAACAATTGATGATTCAGGGGAGATGCTTACTAAATCTGGTTTTATTTTATTTCAAAATTACCTCATTACCAACACACAGGTTGTAAGATTGTAAGATTGTTCCTTTATGATTGCGGGAATAATTAACTAAGTTTAATAGAAAACATAGGTCTAGGGGACAGTGTATTGTCATGAATAATGTCAGCCATAATTAATACCAACCTTTTTGCTACATACCCTGTAATGATAGAATAGGTACTTGGTAGATAAAAAATATAACTACAGTGTACATTTTTTTATTACCCCCTTTATTCCATGACTTAACGTCTTGTTACTCTGTACCTACATATATGTGTTGGTATGTGCTGTACTGGTACACTGTGGGAATAGAAGATTACAAGGTAAACTCTGGGGGTCAAGTTTTACATTGCAGGCTGTAAACTAAAGTGATAATTAAATGTCACATACTTTGAAATGTGTACAGGAGCTAAGGAAGCCACCGACAGGGAGTAGCACAGAATCAGGGGAGACCACTGCTGCGACATGGAAGTGGTTCTCCCTCATGGATGAGGCAACTGGAGGCAGGCCATCCATTCAGCCTCCATGCCTCATTGCCTCAGCATGGGGAGAGAACCCTTCTGTGTCTCATTCAGTGTCCCCTGATTCAGTGCCACATGACTCGGACAGTGACACACCAGAGCCAGGGAATCTGTCTGGCACAGAGGAGCCAGGGCCACCAAAAAGGCAAAGGCGCGATGCCATTTTGGATTTGCTTGAGAGAGAGGAAAAGAGGGCAGAGGAGAGAGACCGGAGAGCTGAGGCCAGGGAGGAAAGGCTGTTAAATCTTCTGGAAAAGATTGCGGAAAAGATTTGAGAGAGAAAAAAAGAGATTTTCCTTAATGAAATGTTCATTAAAAAATGTATGAACACTGACTGAACTCATATCTCACATACCAACAATGCAATAATATAACAAAAACTATATTTACAAGACAAATTAATAGTATTTAGACATTTATCAAATTAATCACAATCTTTACAATATCATTTAAAACTATTTACAAGAAGTATAACCTAACAATAACCTAACCTAACAATAACCTAACTAACTAACTTTTTTGGGGTTTTTTTTGGAACCGGCGGATTGTTGTCTGGTGCAGACAGCTCAGCAGCGATACGCCCCCGCCGCTGTTCCCCACAGTGCAGATCCTGCTGAGGCTGCTCACGTCCGTCATCTGGAGCCTCTTCTAGAGGCTCTAATATGTCCCCATCCCTGATGCACAGTTTATACAGTATGGCACAACAGGCAATCACCCTCACAGCGAATGCAGGATGCACCTCAAGAGCCTTAAAGAAGACTGAGGTGGCCATTGGTGGTCACACACTGCTTGCAGTTGGATAGAATGAAACAATTTCCGATTGAAATAGTCCTGAGCATCTGCACCGAGTGGCTTTATGCGGACATGGCAGCCATCGATGCTAACCCTGCGACCCTAACCCTAACCCACAACCCTGGCAAATGCTGGTGATCCAGCCAGGCGTGCAAAGCCAGCACCAATATGTTGCAGGTTATCAGGGGGTGGAAAGTGGATGACCCTGTTCTTGATTTTTATTATTTTGTTCACAACCCGGTGGATGACATCATGCACTGTGGACCGTGGGATGCCAAACGCCCTGGACACAACACGATAGGACGTCGCACTCGCCAGCCAAAATAATAACACCAGAACCTCGAGGGCATGACCCCAGTCATGGTCAAACGGACAGCGGACGACATGGACAAGATGGGCCACTGTTGGTCTGGAGAGGCGGAAGTCCGGGCGGAGGTCACTTTGGCCATCGAAGTACAATGCCAAAACAGGGAGCTGGTGGTTCAGCCTGCAGTACTGAGTTGGTTGTTCATGCTGTAAAATAAATAAATAAATAAATAAATGAATAAAATAAAAGTGATAATAGAGATATAAATATAAAATGAAATGCGCAATAACAATTATGTATCTTATTATGAGCTACTGGACACCTTAATTTCCTCTAAGAGATGAATAAAGCATTTATCTGTTTATCCATCCATCTAATCTGATTTAAGAACACAGTTGTGCCATGTCTGTTTCCACAGGAGGGGGCGTAGTCTAAAAATAGGAGTAAATTATTAATTATTGACACTGACAATACAATAATGATTTAGATGTCTAAAATCCTTCATCTTTATGCTACGCAAATCTCACTCTTCTTCTTGTTTGCTCCATTCTCAATCTTCTTCTGATTAAAATCATCTGGATGATGGGGTAAGTACATATACAGATAGATTTACGTTCCCGTTTGGGGGCATTTTCAGGAGATCTTTAATGAAATACGAGGTAAACGGAGGTTTAAATATAACTCTTTGATCACAGTACGTACAGTACAAGACAACGAATAAAGAGACAAAAGATGTTGCGAAAATGGCGTGTGTACATAATATTTTATATATATATATATATATATATATATATATATATATATAAAAAATCGGGATGTACATTAAAATGCTTGTGTTTTGACTCAATATTAATTGTAAACCTTTTAAATACTCATATAATTAAATATTGATTATGGATAGTCCATAACTGGCATTGTAGGTTGATGTGTGACATTTCAACTGCGCAACAGCAGTGACGTCATTATCGGCGCCTGAGTAGTGTTGGTGAGATCACAATTAGCTCAGTGTGTTGTACTTCCTACTGAAGAATCCACGTAAGTGGCATTTTGCCAACAGCCCAGTCAGAATTTGTCGGCGTACACTTCACCAGTTCCGGAAAGACTTTGACTGCGGAATCTGCCAGAGGACCCTTAAATTGAGCATACTTGGTGTGAAAGCACTGGTGTCACGCACAAAAACACCAGTTAACTTCTGAAAGTCTCCAGTAAAGTCATGCTATCACACACTAACGTGCGCCTTTGTCACCAGTTCCAGGTCCAAGTTAATCCAGTTCTGCTCGACCCGAACTCTGCTACGCCTCGACCATCTTGCAGTCAAGCAATATTGAAACCATCTTCAGCTCAACTCCGACGTTGAAAGCAGAGGTGCTTTGGAATTTTTAACACTGTGTGGCACCAGGGTTATTATAGTTAATGATATTAAATTAAATTCCTAGATAAAAACTAAATTAAAACTCTTAATCACTTGTTAAACTAATTCAAACTAAACTGAAATAAAAACAAACTGAAAAACTAAAGTAAAATGAAAAACTAATGAAATTTAAAAAATATAATAACTTTTACAGTTTTGAAATCATCACAGTTATAGTTTTAAGATTTTTTAGCTCGTGTTCTGATTTTATAATGGGTGTGTATTGCATGACCAAGAGTTGTTCACCTGACTCTTAGAGTGGAGAGCAACTGGAAAACCTTGAGAAATATTTACTTCAGCTTGATTTGGATCCCACAGTTTTTACTTCACATAGACAATATATCCATAGAAATAAACGTAGGAAATCTTTCTGGCTTTCAGTTGGTGTTCTTATTTCAGTAGGACTCACACTTTTGGCTGTAGAAGCCCAAAAGTGACAAGCACTCCAGCAACTTCCCCATAAACCACAGTGATAATTTTTAGCCTAAATTTGCTTAATTTCTGCCTAAACAGCAGACGGTACCAGTTTTTGTTTCTTGCTCTAGCGCCTTCAATTTTAACTCTATAGAAAGAAAAAATACATCCCAGAGTTCAGCAATGAACTCCCCTGTTACTCACTGTATACACATTTTGGCCATCATAACCATTATACTTTTTTCAGAACTCAGAGGAGTTTGGGAGGCGTTTCTCTATGTAATTAAACATTTTCCCATTCATTCTTATGAGGAAATTTTCAACTTTGGTTCTGCCACTGCTCCAGCATACATTCAGCGAGAGAAACCGTTCAGCTATCAAAATATTCAACTTTTGAAGCTCTTTCAGCCTATTCCTTTCAGCTTTTCAACCTTTTCAGCTTTTGCAAAATTCTGCTTTTTCTTGACCATTCATTCTCATGGGGAAACGTTCAACTTTGGTTCTGCTAGTGCTTCAGCAGTGTAGTGCAATGCATTATAGTTTTATGCATTTCAGGCAAGTATTTTACAGTGTATCCAGAAATCACTTAAGCTGTCAGCATGCGCGCTGTTTTTTCGCAGGAAACGCAATTTTGCTAGTATTTTTATATCTTCTGGGTCTGATATTTTGGCCTCTAACTCCTTCCACATTTGCCAACGTATTCATGCCATTCGAACACCAAAATATTCATCTCAATTGGGAATGGACCACATTTATTTTTCTCATTGATATCAATCATAATTTCAGAGATGCTCAGTTTTTTTCAACTATGTTTTCCCATTCGAACAGATGTTGGAAAAAATAGCACATTTGAAACATTTTCAAGCATCGTCAAATCTAGTCATTCACACTTCCAGATAGAAACTCCATTCAAACTCTAAATTGTTTAAAGATTAGGACTTTATCACATTAATTCAACTTTTTCACAGCATTCATACTTTTTGCACAGATAACCGCTTCCCTGTCTAAAACGCATCTTACCTCCAAACAGCCGCCTAACAAACTACATCAACTGATATCACCATTTACACCACATTTATTGAACAATACAACATTGTATGAATAATAAACATGTCCAATTTAACAAAAACATTTTCAACTATTAACATTATAAATTGATTTAAATTGAATAATTACTAAGCAATTTTTAATAAAGCAAAACCCAAAATGTAATTTGAGAACAACAAATAACTATATTTAACTGTTATCACCTTATCAAACAAATCGCCTGTGTGTTTGGGGAGTTGGGCCTCCCCAAACACACAGGCGGAAAAACCTGTTGGACCCTTCCTTCCTCAAAGGTAACCATTATTCTCTCTGGTAGAGCTATAGTGTCATCTGGGAATGTTTTCAACCAGACATCAGCCGATATAAAACACTCAGTGTCCTTGTCATCTAGGATCTCTATCCCTTCCGACATCACTCTGATGCCTTTGACAACGACCTCCTTTAGTCCAGCAATGACCTTTTATAAAAAAGACATTTTCTCGTTATCGTTGCATAAACCACACTTAATTTCCTGACAAATCAATCACCAATGTGAAATACATTGGCAGGTTGGCAAAATGAACATCATTTATGACTAATAATGGGTTTGTGCAAGCTGTGTTGCTATAGAAACGTGTACTTTATGCCTACTGATATTGAATAATGAACATGTTGGCTATCTTCAGACATTTTTCAACAAGCACAGACAGCCATGGCACACCAAACAAACATCTGTATCTGTCTGTGGTGGAAACATCAACATACTACACATGAAGTACTTTACTCTCTTTAACTTCAGTGTAGCCAGACGACTGGAGTTGGAAGCCATAAGATGGAGAGTCAAGGTTTCAGGCGGCTGATTTTGACTGGCACGCTGATACTTTATGTTGGGATTAAGGCCTCCCTCCAAAAGGACCATCTTGACTTCTGTCTCTCCCTGCACTCTCACAAATAGACTGCATAAGCACCACGGATCACTGAAATGTAATGCCTGGACAATGTATCTTTAACTTGACTGACTTTAATGTATGCTTTAGGTATGACATACAAATAAAATGTACAGTAATTTAACAAAGTGACTGGGCATATGTGAAAGATAAACATTATTTTAATAATCCCCTACCTCCTTTATGCTGAGTGGGCAGCTGCTCCCTACGTTCCCTGAATTATTTTTGGATTGGATCCAACTAAATGTACAGAAAAATTGGTCATAGGCACTTCTCTGGAGTATAATGTAGATTCAAAATTATAAAAAGGTTTTTGGATAGAGTGTTCAGATGTATGTTATGTATTTTATAACATAGAAACTTTAAAAACTATGTAGGTATGTGTAGGCTTCTGTAAACCTCAGGCTTCTATTGTTTATCTTGTAGTCACTTAATTTCTTGCAATGTTGGCTACTGTTATCTAAAGCCAAGGTAAGAAAATGACTAAATGTATATCAGTGCATGCAAAATAATGTCTGTGAGAAGGCTTGAAGATTTTAAGGTATGTGTCTTGAAGTTTGATCAATGTTTTCCACTTATAAAAAGGGATCGGAGGTTGGGTACATTCTTGTAACTTACTCATATTATGGACCCCTCCACTGTAATCCAGTCTTGTAGTTCAGCCTGGAGATCTTTGAGGGCAGCAGACACAAAATTGACTGCATAAGCAGGGGGATATCAGCCTCCTGGCTTGTTCCTACAGGTCCTTTGAAATTTCAAATGGAGCACAGAAATACATGGCCGTATTTTTGCGGCTTAGCATGGAGCAGTGCCATATTTTCCAATATCATATTTTCGTATTAAATAGCTTTTACCTGCCTCAGTTTGCTTTGCAAGGTCTTCAAACGTTGTGAATTTGGCTAAGGGATTTTCCATCCGTAATAGCTGCCATTTAATTTTTGTGCACCTGTGATGGTCTTACTCCCTCCTCTGTGAAGTCCCATTTCTGAACTGTAACTACCTCCTTCACACAAATGACCTGGATTGTCATGGTGGGCAGGCAGTTGTATGGGATTGCAAAGGTTCCAAAGGTTTTCGAAAATGCCATTCTGCCAAGACAGACAAAAATACAATTTTAGGAGGCAACAAGGAGTGAAACACCATAACTTATTTGTTATGTCCCAGTACTTTAACGTTTGTCAATATCATAACTGATGGGATTAATAATTATTAGTAATAGCCGTATACTAAAGTCAGGGATGTTTATAAAGCTCTGGTCGGCCAAGAGTAATCTCTAACCGCATGGCAGTTTACGTTAAGTGACAGCTAGCGTTAAGGCTAGCTAATCCTGGTTAAATTAAAATGACGTAAACTAATCCTTGAAGCAGACTGAAAAGAAATGCACAGATAAACAGTGATGCTTCTGTCACAACAGAACAAATAAAAGTAGAATACTCCATAGCAGTCCCAGTACTTGACATCCCACAAAGTCCATGTCACTATTGCTGCCAAGGATGTCATACCTTTCAACATGCGGAGTTTACGAGGTGATAATGGCTGCCTGGTGGTTTTTGTGTTGGGGCACTCCCTCCCTGTATGGCTCCTTTTCCCCAGCGCTTGAGTAGCCCAGAGTGCCACTGACAACTCCTTCACAAACGTGGAATCTCTGGTGTTGTTTTGGATCCTGGACCAGGCCTCTTTGCGACAAAAATCCAAAAACGAAATAATCAAGGTATTACATTGTACATATGCATATAAAAGACAGAAACACTTGTGTGTTAACCAATACACAGGATACAGAGTTCTTGTTTAGTCCTGTGTACTATATTTTTAGTAGTTTAAGTTTTGCAGCGATGCTTGCATTGGCAATGTATACACATATTGTAAACAGTAGAATTATTGTACCTTGTCTCTTTTTGGCAATACGGATGGATCCACCGCATTGTCACTGCCAGATTCTGCAACTATATAGAACATAATGTAAACATACCCACTTATATCAGGGCCTTAACTTTGACTATTTCACTTGTAACGGTAAATGGTCCGCAGGTCTGCTAGCCTAGCATGTCAATATACAGCTAAACACCTCTATTTCCACACATTACCGCAGAACGACACAACTCTAAACATTACACGTCATCACCAAGGATTCACAACACTGTTATCCACCCTATGGGGGTACATGCTTCTCCTCACAAGTAATTAGTAACACGGGATGCTACTCATTCAGTTTTGATAGTTGAGTACATATTAACTGAAGGTTTAGCCCATCAGCAAAATGACTCAATTTTGGATATTAACGTTATTTTGGCCTATGTTAAAATACAAATGCTAGCTGTAATTTCTTTCGGTGCCAACTGGAAAAGTTCTTAAATTGATCTGGGTAAACAGTTTGCTGGCTGGAGGCATAGTATGCTTATTAACCCTCTAAGACCCACTGTTGTAATATTACAACGTTACCTTTAGCCACCCTAAAAAACAACCTGTTGTAAATGTTCTTGTTTTTTACCACATTTACATAGTCATTAGGTCCTATTGTTCAGTCTCACGATGCTATTGGATAGTACATTTGTTTATAAGTCCCACCTCATGGCCATGAACTCACACAACCTCTCATGGTTTCCTTCGGACAACATTGCTTTGTTTAATTGGACTAAATTCATCAGATTCAAGTAAGTAAAATGTCTTTTATATTTTTTTTTGTTGTTATTACAATGTCTAGAACATGCACATATGTAGTTTTTGTAGAACAGATTCATCAAATTTCATTTAGAGCTTGTTATATAATTGTTGTAATATTACAACGTTGGGTGAGTGTGGTAGTCAAAATAGCAGGCTTGTTGCAGTGGGAACAAACAGGTTGTATTCCCTCCACTACACCACTGCCTGAAACAGAGTGTTTTTTTTATACATGGAAAGTATACATACTACCCTTGTGTTGTGTTCTAGTCAAATTTGACTGATTTAAAAGTTTATCTCTAAAAAAATGTAGTTAATTTGATCAGACTGACCTAAAATTCCACAACTTTGTCCACAAAGTGGATATCAACAGACAATTCTGAGAAAGGTGAACATTTTCCTGAATGTGGATGTGTGGATGTAAGTGGGGGTATGCATGTTTTCCCTTTAGTATGATAATTAGAGGGCATTACAAGCAGTATTGTCATGTCAAGGCAGTATTGTGTGACTTAATGGCTGGTGATTGGGATGCACATTTCTTTTAGCATGATAAGTAGAGAGCATAGGCTAAGCCATTTACATTTACATTTAGGGCATTTAGCAGATGCTTTTGTCCAAAGTGACTTACAATAAGCAGACAGTATTGTCTGCCTGGAAAACATTGGGGAATTCATTACATGGGAACAGCCAGGCAGGTGCGCCTGCCCAACTGTGACCTTGAAGACGAGAAGAGCTTGAAGAAAAAGGGGAGAGGAAGCGATGACGTCAGAGTGGAGGGGAATCACAACATCTGTGCTGTCAAATGGTCTGACAACAGGGCCATCACACTTGTGTTATCCTTTGCTGGACCTGAACCTGTGCAGAAGATTCAACGCTGGGACAAAGCCAGCCGAACCAACACTGAAGTTGAGAGGCCTTACATTGTTGGTGCCAACAACAAGTACATGGGAGTTGTGGATTTGTTGGACTCATTTACAGCCAAATAGAGGTCCCCCATCAAATCCCGTCGCTGGATACATGTACATCTTCTGGAACACCATCATCCTCTCTCAAGATGTCTAGCAAAGAGACAATGAACAGGAGACAGTTTCAGGCACAGCCAGCATCCTCTCTCATCCTGGTGAACACGGCGCTCCAAACTCCAAAGAGAGGACGACCATCTTCAGGCCAAGGGAACCCAGCAACAGTGACATCAGGAAGCTCTCTGACTCCTCAGAAGAGACCATCCAAGAGAAGTGCACACCTCCCATTGGATGTATGCAAGGACCTAGTTGCGCATTTCCCAGTGAAGACAGGGAGAGGAAGCTGCAGACACTGCACTAAAGGATACACTAACATGCAATGCAGCAAGTGTGATGTTCACCTTTGCTTTTCAGAGGACAAGAACTGTTTTTGGGACTTTCACTATGAATGAAAGTCAGCCATGAAAAGAAAAAAAGGAATGAAGAAGTCACTATAAAAAGCTATTTGATAAAACATTTTTTTTTATAATTCTTCATAAAAATATGAATGTGTGATTATTATTAATGTTATATACCTTTATGGGGCTAAGTAAGCAATCAACTCTGCAAATGAACCCTTAGTTGTTCTGAATTGTTGTTCAGAGAACATGAGTACACATACAGAAATTCTGCTCCCACCTAAGCCCAACGTTGCAATATTACAACATTTCTCTAAAAACGTAAATAAACATTTTTTTTTAAAAAAACTCTTTCATTTCTGCATCAGAGGCCTCCTACAACAATATCTGAAGGATCAAATTTTTTTTTTTTTAGGTTTTTCTATATTTGGGTCTTACAGGGTTAAAGGATAAGTGATAGCATTAGGCTAGTGTCAACTGCCAGTCAGCTCTAGGTTGCGCTGCTAGTTGAAACAGGATTCTGTTTGATTACACATCTGTGTACAATGTCCATTCTTCTTGAAATTTTGGGGAACAACGATCGGGCTGTGAAGAGTTCTCACTTCAGAGGCGCCTGTGTCCGTTGCTTACCTGTCACCCGTTTAGTAGTTAGCTTAGCCTGACAGATTAACTTAGCAAGTTTAAGCCATAAAGCCATAAATGGCCATAAAGATAAATAAACACGTCTACAAAATTCAAATAAGAGGAGTATAACCTTCTTGAAAGTAAGATCCATGGCTGCTGTGGTGTGGATAAGTGTTATTTATAATTTTGTATGTACTCTGTTGCATTTAAACATGTTGTAGCCTCCTAAATGGAGACTTTCTGAAACAAAGGATCCTCATAGGTGAGTTTCTGTGAGACATAATTTTCCTTGTACTTCTACTCCTCGTGACTCTTTCTGCTACTATGCCTTTTAAAAATATTAAGCTTGGTTCAACTCGTTCTTCTCTTCTTTCTTCAAATGTCAAAACTTTCAGCTCCTCTGATAATTATGCCACTGACACATGTTCTTATTGTTATGCCTTTTCAAAAATTAAGCTTTTTTCCACTTTTGATTCTTTCCTTCATTACAATTAAAACAATTAAGCACTGACAATAGACTACTTAAACTGTATCTGAGTACCAGTGACTTCATAAAAACGTGGAATGGGTAGAATGTTTAAGGTTCCATTTAATAACAAAATTGAACATTTAATGTGAACAGCTCCATCTGGATCTCAAAGGTGTTCGAGGAGCAGCTGTCTTCTCTGCTGTACCCCCAGGTTCTCTGCCTCCGTCACCACTTTTTCAGACAAAATAAACATATGGCTTGATATCACAATTCTCGTTTTCCTAAACAGAATCACAAATTATCCGGAAATAAATTGTGTGTTTTAAAACTGAGTTAAAACAGAAACAAGACAGTACCTCAGAGGGTGTGGGAGTTGTCGACTGCAGACCAGCATTCTTTGCAGGTGTGTCGCGACAAGTCTGTCTCCATCCTGCAGCTGTTGGACAGCCACCTCCCTCCACAGGCACACCTCAACCCTGTCAGTGCCCTGTTAAAGATAGTCTTCTTCCTCCTCCTTCTCTTCCTCTCCCTCCCTTTTCCTCATCTCATCTGCTTCCCTTCTACATCCTGATCTCCATGTCCTACCTCTTTCTTTTCCTCCTCCCTCTTTAATTCCACCTCTCTCTATTTCCCCTTCCCATCTCTTGTTCATCTTCTTCTGTCCTTCTTCCCCTTTCTCTCATCATCTCCTCTTCCTCTTTCCCATCTCTAGCTGTCCATGAACCATACCTATGTCTTTACAACTTACCTGCTGCAGAAGTCCTTCCCGGTGATGCTTGAATGACAAGAACGTCACATGTTTTATAATGATATTCCAAACTCAAGTTTATATCATTATGATAATATTTTTAATTGTGAAAAGAAGTCTTGGTCTTATAAACTAACAGACAATCAACATCTGAACACGGACACAAAGGTTATTAGTATCAAAAAACCCATGTGTTAAAGGAATAAATGTAAAGCGCCTGCCACAGTACTGTGGACCCTCACTGCCACTTTACCATCTTAATAGGAGAAGCCATGAAAAAAAATCTTGCCTCCATCAACAGGCCCTCCACAGTCATGACGCCCTGTCTGGTGTAGCACTCACGCAGGTGAATAAGAGGTGACGCAGGGTTCAGCAGTGCCTCTGCCTCTCTGCGGAGGTCATCCGTCACAGAGATGTCCCTGGTTCGGGGGAACATTGTTCTTCCGTCCACATTTATATAGTATGGTGGTTCATTGCCCCTGAGGCTGTGGCCCCTAATAATATCAGTGTTTCCTGCTTTTAATTTGGAGCCAAATTGTTCGAACAGTGGTAATTTAGTTAATGTCTAGCCATCTTATACTACCGCCACCTTGTTGGCTTTGGTTATAGCTATTCCACTCTACTCCACTCCACTCTATTCCGAGTTGAGTCTGAATTCTGTGCCGAGCCAGCACCACGTAATTGCATCCTCTTACTTATCTATTTTATTTATTGTCCCGTTTTTTTGTTGTACTGTTGTTGTTATGTACAGTGTCCGTGAGTGCTTTGAAAGGCGCCTTCAAATAAAATGCATTATAATTATTATTATTATTATTATAGCTGGCCAAACGGTACTTTGGTTTAAAATCCCATGAGATCACTTTTGGTTTATCAGTTAATTACAGGATGGCAACTGTGAGAGGGGCTGTGCTATAATATGGATTGTCCCTTTTTGTTATTAGTTGTTCTTTAAGAGCGTTAAAAAATAAAAAACACGACAAGACATATGCGTTTCGTAAGTGTCAAAAGCCCGAAAGAAAATGGAAGGCCATGTTAGTGCCTGTCCATATATAGCTAGATAGCTAGCTTCCCAGTGAATTGAAAATGGATCACTGAAGGTTTTTGTGATTTTTAAAAAACTACCTCTAGAGAACATCACCTAAACATTTTTCCAACCTCTTTCAGATGAGACTTCTCCTTGAATGAGGGAGAAGTGTTTAGCTGCTATGGTGTTCATGTGAAATGCTGTTAAATGTATTGACAAGACAGTGCTCCTGAAAAAACATGATTTTTTAAAAAATGCCTAAAAATATGTTGACAAAATGTACAAACCTTGAACGTAGTCTGCTCATTTCGCATCAAACGTACGTGCCTTCTTCTGACCTCTGATCTCCTCTGAGCGTAAAAATGGCTGTATCCCAATTCAGGGTCTGCATCCTTCAAAGGCTGCATTTGAAGGCCAATTATGCCACAGTGCCGCACAAAAGCTGCCTCAATTTGAAGGCTCCTCCAAATGCATCCCACAAATGTGGCCTTCTTTTCCCTCCCATATCCCAAGATTCTTTGCACACCCCAAAAGAGAAGAAAGAAAGAAAGAAAATGGTGACATCGCGTAGCGTAGATCGTCACTTTCGCGGGCCTTGGCAGCAGAAATTGTGATGTAAGGGTAAGGGCGTCAACATCTGGTGACGCAACCAGGAAATGCTCCGAAGGCTAGACCGTACCATTTAGCAACGGTTGAGGGCCTGTGAAAGGTCTCTCTGAACTCGCCTTCGAAGGCTGCAAAAACAGGACTCTTCAAAGGACACAGCCCCTGAATTGGGATACAGCCAACGTAAGTGACTGACGTCGTCGAGATGTGACGGACACAAACTGCCGATGCGCATGCTCAGAAAATACTCAAATCAGACAGTGACAGCGTGTAAACGGTGCATCATAGACATATATACATAGACACATAGACATATACACAGTACGTGATTTGAGGGGGGATGCCGTCCCCCTTGTTGGCCTCGTTCAAACCTGCAGAAACCCTGAACTAAGCATATGGACACAAAATCCACTGGTATTGTTCATACAGAAGTGTTATCAATTTCATATCAATTCAATTTCATTGAAGTTCCTGTCTGTCATTACTTGTGTAGCAAGTAAACAGTCAGACAGCAGCAGCAGTAGGGCAACAAGGTGGAGACGAGTACGCAGACAGATCGACAGCAGCAAGGCCAGAGAGAGATGATAAATCAGAAGGTTCAGGGAGTTCAGATTCTGAAAGTGAAAATGACAAAGAAGAAATCATGATATCCCAGAATGCTGGACAGAGAAGCAAAGGAGAAAAGGGAGCTGTATCCATGGCTTACATATCAAGGAAAAGCACTCAGTTGTTCATGTTGCAAACAGGTGAACAGCAACAGTCTCTCTGAAAGAAAATACGTCAGCGCAGAACCTCAGACTTTCACAAGGCAGCTGAGAAAACTGTGGAAAAGGCGAAAGAGAAAACAGTGGAAACCCTGACCGCTGAGATGGTGAGGGATCAGTTTCTGGCCACTGACAGGGTGTTTAGAACTCTTTCTAAAATCGCAAAATCTGGAAGGCCATACACTGACCTAAAAAACAGACAGAGACACCCAAGTCCTGAATGGATTGGACAGGGGAGGGACTTTACATTCAGAAAAATGCTGTGCAAATGGTAGTCAGCACATAGCAACAGAAATGAGAAAGCAAGTCATTGCAAGTGTTCTAGATTGAAGCGATTCAAAGATTTCCATTTTGGATAATGAGTCAACCACCATCAGCAAAAAATCAGTACTAATAATCTATGTCAGAACATGTTTAGGCAACAGCAAAGAGCCACTGACATTCTTTTTGGATATTGTAGAGCTCCCTGCCACCCCTGCAGAGGTAATTCATTCAGCGCTGTTTAATAATCTATCTCACCATGGCTTTACAGAAGACATTTTAAAGGAGCGGCTTGTTTGTTCTGCGTGTGATGGCGCCTCAGTCATGCTTTGTGCTCAACCTAGGACTCATGTTTGATGTCTTGGAAGAACTGTCTGATTTCTCCCTGTCCCTGCAAGATAGAAGTATGACACTTCACAGGGCAGATGCTTTACTCAGACGACAGATTAGAGTTCTGAAATCCCTGGCTGCCTCCCCAGGTCTGAAGACACAGGAGGCACAGCAGGCAGAGGAGTTAAACATCTTTGAAACTGTTGAACTAGAGCAAAGAAATGTGAGAGGTGACTGTGCGATTAACCAGGGGTGATTTTTTAATACCCTGGCTGAAAGAATGGGGTGTCTACCAGGGAAGCTGCGCGACAGAGACAAATATCATCAGTTCCTCGAAAATATTAAATCCCAGCAGCCTTCCAACTGGCCAGAGGAGTTTGGGGTGAGATCTGCTGAAACAGAGGTGCTGGAGCGCTGCACTTTCTTCAAGCATGTAGGTCGAGAGGCACAGAGAGGCATGAGGGACTACATTGAAGTGAAGTCTTGGCTTCAGAAAAAACACGCCTTGGCTAGCAACCTCCAGGCAAGACAACGTGAAAACAAACAGCAAAAGCACGACTATGAGCCAATATGGAGTCTGCTATGAGCAGCTCTACTAATGGTAGTACTTATCGGAGTCAGAATCTTGTACTGTGTTCATAATGGTTTTCACAGAGTACACAAACTTGTTCTTTATTCATAGATTCCTCTCCCTTTTGTTGGTGGCTGGTTATGTCAGGGGGGAAAATATTTCATGTGTATTTTCAGTAATGTTCCAGTTTCAGTAATGTTCAAGTTTTACATTTTATGTTTTATATATTTAGTCTAAAAATAATAGTAAGTTTGCTAGGTGTTTTTAGTGTGTCTGTTCATAACGGGGTGGCTCATTTAATGTCGATAATTGTTATAGCTATGCTTATGTTATGGTTTATAGTTTAACCAATACTGAGGTAGCTGTTACATTTCCTAACACCAGCTGTTTTATCCCCCGTTGAAGCGCACTCTGCTGGACAAACTATGTAATTAAACACATGTTCAATTACCCCAAGCATGTTTTTCTGCATTATAGATTTTGAATATAAGGTTTTCATATTGGTGCATATTGGACAACATATACGCCGATACAGATATATCTGTGACAGACTAATAACAGCCAATAAAATCGTCCTACTGATAAATTCTGCCCACTGAAAATTCGGTCTGGCGCTACTATTTTGCACAATGTTCATTGTGTGTCCTTCAAGGGAATTTAGATGGTCAAAAATTCCAAGGGGTCATGTGGGTCATGTAACTTAAAATGACCCTGCTTGTAGTGTATTGTGAGAAACTTGAGAAAACCCTGCCTGAATAAACTCAGTCCACTGCATACAATTTAAAGGTGTATTTACTAATTACTTTAATACAGTTATAAAAAGACAATTGTAGTAGGGACAGAAAGAAGATAACTGGATGAAATAGATTTGTAGAATTAGAAATGTCACAGTTATGGTTAAGGCGTCCTGCATCGATGTCCTTTGGGAAGTGTACATAGGTGTGTCGGGGCAGGGTGGTGCTTGCATTGGGCCATCCCCCCTGTTGAAAATTAACGAATCCCCTACTGTATATACACATATACATTTGAATCAAGACCTGTTTGCCTATGGAGTGGCAGTGCCCACTCTTGCCCAGGCTACATAATTAGAGCTTGAGCTTATTGATTAAACTTCATATTTTTCGATTAGTTTCAAAGAAAGTGCGTTTGTGCCAATGAAATATAGTCTTTATGATATTAAAGCCCTTAGAAATGGGCATGAGGATGTGTAATTGTAACAGGAGTTGTGGTTCATGTAGACGTTTATCTTCTACCAGTGGCGTGCACAGACTTTTTGAAGGGCAGGGGCGAAAAGAAGGGCACTTTAGCGCGCGTTTTGGCTCCCAAGAAGGCACTTTAGCGCATGTTTTTGCTCCCAAGAGGGCACTTCAGCGCATGTTCTGGCTCCCAAAAGGGCAGTTTATCATGTTTTAACCAGCCAAGGGGGCAGTTTAGTGTGTTTTGCCAACCAAGAGGGCACTTTGGCATGCTTTTTTGGCTCCCAAGAGGGCACTTTAGCGCACATTTTGGCTCCCAGGAGGGCACTTTAGCGCGCATTTTGGCTCCCAGGAGGGCACTTTAGCGCGCGTTTGTCAACAATTGGGCAACGAGGAGGGGCGACTGCCCCCCCTTGTGCACATCACTGTCTTCCACCCTGTTTGTACATGTGTTTGTAGAAGTCTGAGGCATACTATTTCATAAATAATATTCTCCACAGATGCTTTTTGTGTTATTCTCACATCAAGTAACTTTAGGCTGTTACTGAATCTTAAAACAAGTTTTATTTTGGTGAGAGCTAGAGCTAGAACTAAAACAACCAATTTTAACATTTATTCACTCAATTTTAAGATTCCTAGACTAGTTGAACCACAAAAGCCATGTCCATAATCAGTTTAAGACTATCACATTAATGCAAAGATTAAAAACAAATTAATAACTTTTTAAACAAGATAATCAATTTAAAGTGTCTAAATCTAAGATTTTAAATCTTGACAAGTGCAGAATTACTTGCAGTGCACAAATAATGCATTTTTAACATAGTGAATATTTGTTATGTTTAAGACACACAAAGATGTACTCCAAAAGAACTATGCTTTGCTACCAGACCTGTTGCTGATATGAAGGATGATGCTGAGATATAATCATAATTAATGGAATAGAAAGTCAAAAGTATGAAATAAAAAGTAAATAGTGAGTTCTGACATTTTATGACATTCCTTTGAGAACAACCAAAGTTAACATCTTGGCCAGATGGTTTGAAAGAAGAGAAAAGGAATCCATCTTTTGTCATACTGGAACCACTAACATTGAACAGAGCAGGTGGCCGAAGACATTACTTATCACCCACCTACAATGCAGTACTGAGTTCCCTCCCTAGACAGCTTAACAAACATTCACACCTGGGCCCACCGAGTCCTAGCAACACACATGAAGGCAGGTTGGGTGAACGACCCACAAGTAGGCCTAATGTCTCAGACACTCAACGCTCACACGTGTCCTTAGCGTTTCTGTAAGGACACTCCCACCCAAAGTTTAAAAGCCTCCAGCTCCCTTCCAGTTATTTGGAACTGAAGAAGCCTCTTGGATGAGAGGTGAAACATCTTCAAGAAACTGAAACAAGGCCAGTTGCCTACGATACAGCCCTTAGAATTACCATGAACTGGATGGACGAGAACCTTCATCAGCAAACCTCCATAAAAGTATAAATACCTTACAATTGTACAGTATTAGATCCAGTGGTTTTGGGGGGGGGGGGGCAAGCTGGTAAGCGTAAAGGATATCACCATATTCCAAAGTAGATACTGTAAGATTTTTTTCTGTTATCATTAGCTAAAAAAAAATGTCTGTTTCTCAAGTAACAATCCAATTTAAGTTTTTCATTTTTTAGATCAGGGGTCCGTTTCACAAAGCAGGTTTAGTGAAAACTCTGAGTCTGTAACCCTGAAATGAGGGAAACTCTGAGTTTTCCGTTTCACAAAGGGAGGTAACTCAAACTAGAGAAAGAGGGGTAACTCTAGCCTGTTTCACAGAGAGAGGTAACTTAAGCTCTCGCTCAGTTACCATGGTAACATACTCTATGAACCTAACCTGGTCGGGACCAGGTTTTTCTAAACAAGCCTCGAGTTTCTCTCTGTCTCCGCCCTCTTTCAGCTGCACACAGTATTTGATTTCCTCATTCATTCAGTGAGCTGGCGAGTCTTGGTGTAGCATAGTTCTGCCGTCTGTTTTTTGAGAAAATCATTGCAAAAATCAGTCAGTAGGTCTACATTAGAAGTTATATTAGGTGGCGACTATTTTCACTACCATGGCATGTCCTGTTGATAATGATCCCGTGGATGAAGGTGCAGCATTACTGCGCAGAGAATTCAATATTCGTCGGGAGATGATTATCAGACCGCACATAGATGTTCTTGCATTTCCAGACAATGGGCCTCATTCATGAACCGTTCTTACGAACAAATTTGTTCTTAAGTCCCACTTACGAAGATTTTACAAAGATTGTGGCATTCATGAATTTTTTCTTATCTTGGATTTTTTCTTAGGCAAGAACAAATCCTACGAACACTCAGGAGTACTCTTACACACATTTCAGTGCCGAAATGTTGGCATGGTTGTGTTTTCTTCTCTTATGTAGTTCATATTTATTCATGTATTTATTTATTTCATATTTTTGGTAATTTACAAAGAATTTAAATTCTAAAATAAATTAAATGTGCCAATGATTTAAGATAAATCAAGTAAATTGGAAACATGCCATCAATTAGTAACCCCCCCAAACCCCCCCAAACCCCCCCACCCCCCCCACCCTATTTATATGTGGCATTTCTCCATCCAAGGCCCGCAAAACAATGGCATATATATTGCTCCTGCGGCTTTCATCAATGTAAGAACACAGCTGCGAACAATTCTGAGGCTTACGAACGAGTTGGTGAATCTGACTTAGGGTTTTCTTAAGGAACCTCTTAAGAACAACTTAAGAAAGAATCTAAGAAGATTCTTAAGAAGATATTGGTGAATGAGGCCCAATTATCTTTTTGAGCGGCACCGTTTCACGTCACAGTCCATCACTTACATACACAACCTAATCCGTCCTTACATTTCCAACATTACCAACCGAAGTCATGCTCTCACATCCCAGCAGATATTGTGTGTTGCGCTGCGTTTTTTTGCAAATGGGAGTTTTTAATACAACGTCGGAGATGCAGAGCACTTGAGCAAGGCAACTGTATGCAGAGCGGTCAAAAAAGTGTGCCTCGCCCTGAAACGGCTACTACCATCTTTATCATATTCAGCTCCTCTGCCTCCGTTAGAGATGACAGTGCTGGGCCACCATCCGTTTTACAGGCATCTGCTTTATTTCTGTTGGCTGAGTAGAAGTCTGTGTTAGTTTAAATAGGCTTAATTATTTAACAGAACATGATATAGATGAGAAGACATTTATGTGTGTGAAAATAGCATTATGTTGGGGATAAAACTACTGTAGCTACAGTCAGACAGCCACTTAATATTTACTTTACAATGTAAAACATGATCAAAATGAGGTACCCCCATGAGATTATGCCGAGGTCTTACCTGTTTGAACAATGTTTTTATGTTTCATCTTAAGCTGCTGCCAAGTGCGCTTCTCCCCCGCGGGATTGCACCTAAATGAAATAAATGAATAGGCTACCACTCAAGCAGTTTCCCCCTGTAATATTATTGTGATTGCAAAGGACTACATTTAAACTTACGCATTGACCCGAGCACCAATGTACTCCCACGCCGTCTCCCTCTCTTTTGCTGCTGCAGCGGTGTTACACTTCCTTCTAAAAACGTGCTCAAACTCACCGTATGAGCGCATTAATATTTCCAATTCCAGTGGGGTGAAAAACGTAGCCCTCCTCTTCCCCGTTGCCATGGTGACTCGTCTAATCGGGGCTCCATTGATGCTGTCTTTTTATACTTGTGGTGCACGTGCTTAACTCCAGGTGAAACTACTCCGAGTTGATCACACTAACTCAAATCAGCTGTTCTGGAACCGAAAACTCAGAGTTTCCTATCTCAGAGTAGATCAACTCAGAGTTCAGGGTTAGACTCAGAGTTTGTTGAACCTGCTTTGTGAAACGGACCCCAGGTATTCAACATGAGATTTAAGATTTGCACATCAGTAGTTTTGTTTCAGTTTTGTCTAAATTAGTTTAAAACAGGTTACAATAAAAAGCTAACTGTAACCTCAAGAAGGCTAGATTGCAGGACAGTCAATGGCGTAGAGGACGGGTGTGCCGATTTGGAAAATATATATAATTGACGTATCGAGTGAATAAAAAATGGCCCAATATTGATCCTTGTTCGATATCTTTATTTACAACCTTCAGCTGATGGTTGCAGTAAGTCTTTCACAACATAAACACATCTTGCTCTAGCATTTATAGGTCAAAATTCAAAAAAGAAGACAAAAGGAAACAAGTACAAAGTCATAGCATAAATCACACATTTTATTTGATATTTCATTAACATACATCAGGCTTGTCCCAGCATGGTAATGTTATTTCCCAGCGCCCCATTGGGAATTTAACGTATCTTAGATAAAAAAAACAAAAAAACAAAAACAAAGGGTGGCGTGTGAAGGACGAATGTCATTAAACCAAACAATGCAAGCGTTTTTCTGGACAGAAAATCTCAATATCCTCAACACATACATAATACCAATCTTTTAACCTATCTTTTAACGTGACTGTTGTCTTTCCCCTTGCTTTGATTCTGGAATTAAATTTCCCTTAAGTTTTTTTTTTTGTGTGGGTGACATTTCAAAACATCCTAATGTGAAGTGTTGTAAATATGAACCTGTAAGTGAGGCTAACAATCCCCTTTCCTATTAATTCAACAGTGACACAAAAATAACTTGAACGGTGGTTTGCTGCTTAATTATCCTGGCTTACAATCCAATTCCCCGTGACAACAAAACTAAATTAAAAATAGGAAACTTTTTTCAGAACTTAAGTTTAAGCTGAACACCATGATTCTGCTTTGGTCCTGTCCAGTGTAAAACATAGTGCAGTAAAACATTGGTGTACACCAGTCAAAGAAAGAACAAAGAAGGTAATCACCAGTGAAGGTTAATGGGGCTTACAGGAAAGTAATAATAATAAAATAATAATAATAATAAGTGGAAGTACAAGCAACAATATCACAATATAAAAAGTAAACAAGTTAGAACTGATAAAATTCACATAATTAGCTTCCAACTGTATGAAAATATGATTTAACTGGAGAGTCACAGAATGGCTTTAAAGAATTATATGCATCACTATAGTTTACATTCTATCATAAGAGACTGTTCTCACATGCTGCTCTGCGAAGATGGTGGTCCAAGGTAAAACATATGTTTTAATTTATTTTTCCCTTTTAAACATGTAGTTAAAATTCCTAGTAAACAAACAGATTTGTAAAATTAGCCAACTCAGTTCATATGGATACTGCTAAAGTTAAGAGAGCAATTTACATCAATTACCCAAACCTATACATCACCAAAAAAACAAAAGCAAGCTTGTGTCTGACCTTTAATGGATAGCAATTCAGAAAAGATACATGTGTAAAAAGCAGATTGGTGATATATTGGCCAATGTGCCCAAAGGCAAAAAAGATCACAACAATTCATGACTCCTCAATATCTGCAATATTGAAATGAAAAACTTTCACTACATGATGACTGGACGTTTCACATGTTTTACCAGCCTGAAAAAAAAATTTAAAAAATCAACTGGAACAACTGGCTCCTCTGAAAACCACTTCTATTCAAAACATACTGATCTAAAAACCTCAATAATAAAAACATGCTGCAGGTGGTAATATCCAAGAATAAACACCACACTCTCACTACAAAATTATAATGTCAGGAATGTTTTCTCTCGCAATGTTTTTTTTTTTTTTTTTTCAAACATGTACAATAATCTTCAGTCCAGCAGCAACAATATGTAAACAACAAACTGAGAGGGCAGAGCTGTAGCTATCATGGGCAGGGATTGGCTGAAGGAGCTGATGGACACTTGGTAGGCAGGGTCTGTTCAGCTGACTGCTGTTGGCTGGAGAGTGTTTTGTAGTCAAGGATGGTCCTCTCAACTGAAAACACAGATCACATGTGGAGTCATTAAATAGATCAAAACCCCTTCTGGAAAATACGATGACATTTAACTTAATTTTTTCCTGTAACTCAAATATTTTCAACCTTCTTTTTGATTGATTTTTCTTATAGAAACTCAGATATCTCATTTTCTCAACTGTAATTATTAAAGTTGAACTTCATGTAATACTAGTGCATGTAGTCGCCTTACTTGGTGGGCACTGTGGGCGAGCCGGAGCGGTGGAAGTGGATGTTCTGCCACTTGCTGTCGCGGCGGTGCCAGATGCGGGTCTCCTCTGACTGCATGGTGCGAGGCATGCCGCTGCCGTCGATATACTGGGTGAGGCGGATGTAGGCGATGCAGGCCGCCTCATCCCCGATCAGGTGGACGTGTGGGTTCAGCAGGATGGTGTGGATGGGCTGCTTTGTCTTGGACAGAGCTGCAGAGGCAAAGAGAAAAAGGGGGGCACATTTAGGGACTCTGTTCTTTTATTAGTATTCAATATCATCTTCAGAGACCTAATCACAACTTGGTCGTCTTTCCTGTCCACAGTTGACATGGTGTACAATGTTATTATTACTGAGATAGTTAGGGCAAAAAACATAACCTTGACTGATGGTATTTATTGTATTTGTGTGCACAAAGTTTTCCTGTGCAAAGAGGGTTTATTACCATCATTTGAGGGGCACTCACTTTCAGTCTGGCCACTAAAGAAAGTGGTTAAATGGTTAGTTTGTTTACAAAATGGTTTATGGGCAATGGACCCGGTTGTGGTGTGTCCCACACCTCATTCAAAAGAGAAGAATGGTGTGTTTGATGTTTCATTTCATGTGCCGTTCAAAGATATTAATGTATCAATATGTCAATGTAAGTAAATCTTATGAGAGGATGGCCGCTCCTTTTGGAAAAAAGGACTAATGCGCAGGGTCAGAAATACATGCACTTAATGAATTAAAATGATCATTTATGATACAAAAATGTTTCCTTTAACCATCCAAAGAGTTAGATTTATCTCCATCACACAGTTATCATCTAAACCTGCTGAACTAGTTTTGTAAAGTAATATTTTTTTTTGTTTTGAGGGATTTTAACCAGAACAAAATACTGTTACAACATTCAAAAACCCAGACCTGATTGTTTCCTTGACTAATCACAGCAGGAAATGGATTGGAACTGGGTGAAGCACAAAGCAATATCAGCTTTTGATATGGTACCAGTCAAATATGTCTGTTTAAAAGAACCAATTCATCCTTACAAAAAATTGGACTTTACTTTCTTACTGTGCAGAGTGTTTTACTGTCAGTGTTTAATGTCATTCAACTGTGTGAGCATCACAACTGAAACTCCACACACTTCATTTTACAAAGGGGGAATCTGCAGTTAATGGTTAATTGAGAAAATTGAGAAAGCCTCTCAATATTTAATTTGTCTAGTTCTATCATGGTCAATGAGATTGAATGCGTTGATCATACTTAAACTCAAGACATATACAGTACACTGTGTTTTGAATGCTTCATTCTACCACGTGAAACAGAAACCTACCATTCTCAAAGTAGAAGCGGTGGAAGTCGGTGCCCTCCACCAAGTTGCCCAGCGCCTCAGGCTCAAAGGATGTGAGGCCAGGATCACATATCTTCCTGGAATTGAACGCAACACATATTACAGTCACGGACATATGAGGAATTGCTGCGACAGGTAACTGTGTTTCAGATATTTGGGGTCAAACGAGTGGAACTAACGTGTAGGCCTCAAAGTCTCCATTGTTGATGGCCTCGATCAGCTGCTCGGTGACTTTAATGATCTCCTGCTTACGAGCTGAAACACAAAGACAAAGAAAAACAAAGGGATGATGTGACGTGATACACAGAACACATAAATATGAAAAGAAGCATAAATTAAGATTAAAATGGACTAAAGTGGAACATGACCACAATATGGAACCAAAATTACAACATCATGACGTCCAACGAATAAACTCCACGTTGTCAGACACAGGAATACAGCATCACGTAGAAATGAATGAAAGGCAGGGAGTTAGTGTGGTTTCGACTTATGACAACATCAAAATTACCTTTCATGCTAAGTAGGTAGGCTAGGAAACAATGAATGGAGAGAATAAGTGCTGTTGTTGTGACTCGCTTAAAGTACAGCCACTATTGACATTTACAGTATGGAGATGAAGCTGTGGAGCTGAAGTTGAAGGTGTGAAAAGATTTCACAGACACACAGACATACACACAGAGTAATACTGTTAATCTGTTTTTACCTTCAACAGCTTCAAGTCCACTGTTGTTCCAGGCTACCTGGACACTTACTTGCTGGCGCTGTGCAATGATTCCCTCAAGTGACAAGCAAACCAACAGACTAACTGCACAGAGTGGAAACATGTTCGCTCGTCACCTTGCCTATTTTTGTACGAGACTAAAACTAGCAGCTCTGGCCTCAGACAGGCTTATATAGCAGCAGAAAGAGATGCTGGACACATGTTTTTGAGGTTACCAGACAACCCTTCTCTGATTGGCTGCTCTAATTAAAAGCCTGACTCAGCTGAAACAATGTAAATAGAACTGTCCTTTTGCACCAGCTTTGGACTTTGACTATGTTTACAGACAGAATCAGATTGCTGATCAGGGTGGGACCGAGGATCAAACCACCAAAGCCATGATTAATGAACCATTGCTGTGCCACCAATAGAACCACTTGATTTTGGACTGCTGGCTCAGGGTTCAAGGTTCATTTAACAAATAAAAAAGGGATGTTCAACGAAACCCAACTTGTACTTCCTTTTATGCTACACAAGAAGAAAAATGGTGGAGTGCCGAGGATAAGTTCAGGGACTCTCAAAGCTAAGAGTAAAGAGGCTGCTCTGTTGTCTGGTGGTACAGCGGCAGATACAGTGGCAGGGTGAACAGCTGGGGTAGGTATACTGTTTATGAAAAGCCTTCATCCTGTATTGAGCCTGTCTGCTTGGTGTCCACAACCAAAAGTATTACGTTTGTTGCTTTAATTAAGTTAATTACAGTTTCAACTCAAACCTAAAAACATGTGTATTTTACTGTAGAACTTACACAAGCAATGTTAAGTGAGCGATTGTGGGTTGTCGCACACACATGTACTGTGACTGCAGGAAGAGAGAACTGAAACATGTTATAAAACAGGTTTAAACAACTAAAATAATTTTCATTCAAGAAACTCACCTGACATTCTCAGATATTAAATTGGTTTAGCATAGATCGCCTGGTGGAGGCGGGCAGTATAAACAGTATAAAAAGTTCTCTGGTATAAATTGTGGCTATACCGTGCTCACTGGTATGATGTCTCATTTTGCCACATTTCAAAATGTGAGAGCCCATGTTGTTCTGTTTTGGATCACAGCAATGCCGGTGCTGAGCACAGCGAAGAAGAGCAGCAGAAGGAGGTGGAGTTGTTGTTTAACAAAAAGACTGGTGCAACTTCCATTACATTGACATGGTTGGAGGTAAAAAAAAATAAAATAAAAAAAAAAGTCAGACCGTAACCAGCGAATGGAAATCTGCAAATCCGAGACGAGAAGATCTTTTCAAAGCAAAACACGTTCTGGAGTATGAAGAAAGCAAAAGAATGTGGCCTTCGCAAATGTCAAGTGAATCATCTTGCAGTAGTGGGAAGTAAAAAAGCTGTCTCTGCAGGTCAGACATCACTCTCTGAGGCATTTTCTACAAAACGATTGAGAGACATAACAAATGCCATAACCACATACTTAGATATGGATCCTTTTCAAACAGTTAAGAGAAAGGGGTTTAAAGACTACATACAAGCATTGGATCCAAGATCTGTGGTACCTGGCAGCAAGCACTTTAGCCAAAGTGCTGGGGTCATGGAGGTTAAAACGCTAGTATGCATAACCACAGACCATGGTACAAACATTGTCAAAGGAGTAGCACTTAAAGACTAAAAAAAGACTGCAATGCTTCTGCCACAGGCTTTACCTCACCATCAGTAGGCCAAAATAAGGCTGTCAAATTGAGAAAGTACCAAGTACATTTACTGAAGTACTGCAATAAAAAAAACTGTTTTGCTGAAGTACTTCCATTTTGATGCTATATTTTATATTTTATTACTACTTCACTACATTTCTAAGACAACTATTGTTAATTTTACTCACTACATTTGTATGTCAGCACAAATTATTAATAAATAAATTAGTTGAAAAAGTATGATGTTATAGATTAAGTTACCCAGCAGTGTATACAGTCATCAAAATGAGCTCCACTTTTACCAGCTTTTACAAAAAAACATTCATGAAGTTTGGTTCATGAATGAATTTATTAAAGGTCTTCTGAAAGTATGAGCTGATCTGCTGGCTCAAAAATATACACAGTAATTCTAATATTTGGTTAAATGTCCCTTGTCCATTTTCAACAGAGGGAACATTATTGATTTGAACAAGTCAGGAAAGTCACTCTGGGCCATCTCAAAGCAGTTACAGGGGCCATGATCCCCTGTGCTAACAATTGTAAGTATGAAGTAG
Source organism: Sparus aurata (assembly GCF_900880675.1). Lineage (NCBI taxonomy): Eukaryota > Metazoa > Chordata > Actinopteri > Spariformes > Sparidae > Sparus > Sparus aurata. Next base: position 22,281,102 of record NC_044196.1, on the reverse strand, counting down.
ATGGCCAAACAAGAAAAAATAAAGATGGAAACTGTGGAAAAAACAAATTAAATCTTTGGAAATGGTTGAATCCCCCAATCTAATCTGAGGTAGTTGGTGTGGAGGTGCATTACTAAGCAAAATGTGAGCATTACGTATACATCCCAAAATGTTTATTTTGAGTTCAAAACTGACTGAAGTTTAAAAGACTTTGGACCCCTGCTGTCCAGGAGGATAATGGCCTTATATCGGATAAAACTGGATATACATACATATAGTGAAGCGGTGTCAGGGTACGTGACCATTTTGTAATTGCTGAATACTATGTCTTTTGTATTAGTCTGGTTTTTGATATTTTTAGTATGTTATTTCGTTGTTAATTATGTGAAGTATGTGGATGGTTCAAATAAAAACAAACGCAACAATATTATACGGATGACTATTGGTTCATCAAAAAATATTAAAACAATTAGATTATGATAAATCATCATCAGTAATAGATATAATGACTAACTGGGTGAGGGTAAGTATTAGAACAAGTACAGCAGCCTGGTAAGTTCTGCAATGCAGCAATTAAAACCAAGAAAAGACCACTTTCCTAAAACTGTCAATTTTAACAGGCCATGGCCATAGCTTTGAGACTTGATTGCTAGGATACTTATACAAATATTATAGTTCAGTCTACACATTGTGAAAATAACTTCTTTGATTCCAAACAGAAGTTCCCCAAAAGGTCCAAGCCTCAATAAGCTGCTCAATTAAAGCACGGATCACAGTAAGATTGCAATCATAATGAGCAATAATTAAGGACAAAATACCCCAGAGTCTTTGTCACAAATCAATTTGCAGATGCTTGGTTGCTCCTCAGTCACTGGAACCCTTTTAATGAAACACCCTGAGAGACAAAAACCATTCCTTTTTCATTTTTAAGACCATAACCTGAAAGAAGAGGTAAGACGTTGTCTGATTTTAAGGGCTCACAAACCACAAAGGTTGGAAAGCACCTACAGTAAATTTGCATGAGGATGTAGGCTGTCGTGACAGCTTCTGACCTGCGGGTGGTGTTATAGGATAGCAGTGGTGTACTGTGACAAAGTGGATGAGGTGTGGTTCAGTTTTTAGCCCCTGAATCCAATATGTTTATGTGCAAGTGCCACATGAACTTGGAATGTGTTTAGCACCAATAAGTTATGATGACCTTGTCAATAAGCACCAAGTCTGGAGCTAAATCAAGGTTGATAAGCTGGTCACATTCCTTTAAAGCTGTAATAAATCTACTAAAAAGTAAATTTGCTAAATAATATATAAAAATTCCCCTGAACACCTATTATTTTGTCATTCTGCTTAAACCTCAAGCAAAGTCAATACAGAGTCCCTGAAAACCCAACAGTTTACGACTTAGAAGTTTGGAAAATAACCCAAAGTAATTAAAAACTGCCTAAAGCTGTATATTTTTTTTATTATGCATTATTGATGCAATCATGATCTGCGTGGTTTAATGTCAATATCAATATGCTGTCAAATGGGTCAGCTGTCCTATTCAAGCCCAGGATTGATGTTTAAGATGTAAATCATGTTTTGACCTATCAGGCCCTGCAGACCATGACAGGTGATACTATTCTCTACCTGTGACCTAACCTATGGCAGTGCCCCCCTCGGCAGTACAATGCGCTCTGCCGTGTCACGAAAACTGCCCAAGAATGACCCAGGGAATGTGGCAAAGAGCCCAATATGTTGACCTGGCCCCTAAATTCCCCAGATCCTAGCATTGAGCATCTGTGTGAATTTCTAGACCACGTCCCATTTTAATGGATGCCCCACCCCATCATACGGGACCTAAAAGAACGATTGCAAAGGTTCCTGGTGCCAGACACCACAGGACGCCCCCAGAAGTCTTTTGTCCATTCCTGGATGGATCAGAGCTGTTCAGGAAGCACAAGAGAAACTTGCAAAATATAAAGCAGGCATATTTAACGTTGTGGCTGATCAGCGTACATTTACATTGATTCTGCTCATGTTTAACTACATTAGCTGGCATCACTGGCTTGTCAGTCAGGCAGCATTGAAGGCCATGGTCACCTCACTAGTCTGGCTGTCATCCTTTCTTATCAAGCGCCACTAGTCACGAATCATTAACTCCTGTAGCATGAGGGAACTTTTCCATGCATGACTCATCAGTATCAGTATCACTGGTCAACCTTTTTAATACACCTGCCTAAATTACGCACTGATTTAAAGTGTCATTAAGAACTGAACTCTTACAAATACTTTCAACGTAAGTATACGCTAATCAGTCAAAATATTAAATCCACTGACAAGTAGGGTGATTAACACTGATCATCTCTTGACAGTGCAATGTTTTACTAGGAAACCTTGGATCCCAGAAGTCATGTAGATGTTTGATATAGCATCCATTGGATGTGCAAGAACAAGTCTGCTCCATGGAGGCCCCACATCACAACCGACAGGATCCAATTAGCTAATATTAAAACCACCGACATTGATCAGCCACAACAATGTTTTAAGTCTCCACCTGTGAATGCTGTAGCTGTGGGGAGGCTCTACTATCTCCAGCGGTCAGAAAAACATCCAGCCGGAAAGTCAGGACTCAAGGTTTTCCAGCAAAACATTGCATTTTAAAGACATTGTCAAGTGTGTTATACTATATATAATTATATAATAATAATTCAAAATGCTTGGTTCAAGAATGTAGCCAGCATTTGAAGGTAGCACCATAAATATATGGGCGCATATCACCAGAGTAACAATCAACTACTGCTCTTTGCTAGCTAGCATTAGCAAATTAGCAAATAAATCTTATCAACACACATGAAGGCCGGTTGGGTCAACGACCCACAAGTGGCCTTAATGACTCTGAATCTCAGAGCTCACATGTGCGTGGACACTCCCACACAGAGTTTAAAAGCCTCCAACTCCCCTCCAGTTTATTAGAACTGAAGAGGCCTCTTGGATGAACGTCTTCAACAAACTGAAACTGGTCCAGTTGCCTACAATACAGCACTTAGAATTACCATGACCTGGATGACCGAGAATCTTAATCACCTTGAATTCACAAGGTGTATTTTTTGGTAAAGAAAACAGATATGAGAGTATTTCCTTTCTTGACATTCTGTGAATGTATTTTGTCAATTTATTACAGATAAAATTAAGACCTTATAAGATGTAGTGACTCTCTGCTAGCATACAACTCCCGCTGAAAGTATGGTAATTATCGGACTATCTTCTCTTGTGCTACAAAGTGGTATTACGAGACAGGATGATCCAGGGCTAGCTGGTTAGAGTGCTAACCACAGCAGACATCTCTTTAACACAGTACACGTATACAGTACACAGATGCCTTTGGCATAACGTCAACACTGTTGTTTCTTTACATTGTGTTAATAATGTTAAGTGAACTAATCAAAACAGTAAAACAATCAAATATTTAAAAACTTTGGAGGATTTTGATGGGCCCAGTTATTTCGAAAGTCGTAACAATCTTTTAAACAGTATTTAAACAACATGTGGGTACGGTCCCCTGCCCAACTGACTATCCAGAGCAATCTCGAAAGTTTAAAGAATAATTAAGTTACAAAACATTCCTTGATTAATCTATACTTCCTCAATTCTTAGATGTTTTTAAACACATTTTATATAATATTTTTTCTAATCTTTAGTATTTTGTAAATAATTCATAATCCTGCTTCTTACACATGCCCAGTGATATCAAAAGGAGGGGAAAGCTTGCAGTTTCTTCCCAAGCACTGTGAAATGGACTTACACTGGGAGTTGGTGGGGCCAAGGCTGGGCAGGGGCCCCTGCGTGGGGGTTTGATGGGGGCTGCAGTGACATGTGGTGGCATGATCAGAGCAAAAGACCAGAAAGGAAGATGTAAAGAAGAGTAGCAGGTAGGCAGCCACCAGTGCCCACAGGATGTAGTGGCACCACTCCTCACCACTGGGCCAAACACAAGGAGAATACCAGCAGGAGGAGGAGAAGGATGCGGAGGAGGTAGATGAGAAGGAGGGGGTTGGGGAGGGGGTAGTTGGTTGTTGAAAGGTGGAGTCACGTAAGTGCTGAAGGTGGAAGATTTGGGAATGGGAGGAGTGAGAGTGTGCTGAGATAAAACCGAGTACCAGTGGAAGACAAAAGGACAGGAAAGATGGATGGATTTAAATTGGCGTGGCAGACGCATTGGGGGCAACAGGAAACATGAAATGGAGAAAAAGAAAAACATAAAATGAAGAATGAATAAAGAGCATGCAGGAAATGACAGTTTGTTCAAAGCCCTCAATCACTCTACAAGCTGAGAACAAATCAGTTTGGACACAGATGAAAAGAGAATAACAACAATAATGGAAGTGTCAACACCTTTAGAAGGAATAAGATGACATTGCTCAACACTAATTAAGATTTGTGTACACATATAGGTCTAAACTGTATGTATATGTTGGATTCACAGACCCTGACTGTTTAAAGGTGGCATGGTAATGTTTGGCTACATTCGCTACCACCACTTGTAAGGTTTACTTAAAGCTAGGGTCTGTAATGTTGTTCAGAAACACATTTTGTTATATTGGGTGAAATGATCCTGCTATCCTGAGAGTAGTCAATACATTACGTATTTAGAAAAAGGAACGAAAATAATCGGACCTCTGTGGCAGCTGTAGGACTGAGAAAAATCTGACCAATCCGTGCCGTCTGGCCCGGACAGCACGGATTGGTCAGATGCACAGATTGGTCAGGTGCCTTCATGTCTCGTTCTGTCCCTCCCTCCTCCGTGCGTGCACACGTTACGTTTCACAGTTGCAGGAGAAGACGTTTGTTTTGTTTCAGGGGGATGGAACTTAGAGGAGGTGCCACTTTCAAATCTTGCTAGCTCTCTAGGATTGTAGACCCTAGCTTTAATGATTGTTCCTGGGAAAGACCTGTAAGCACAGTTTGTAAAAGTTGTTGAGGCACATTTTAATAAACAGCCAAGTTATGCAGACTCTGAGCAACATTAGCATTAATTTGGACTCATATCACTGTCCACCCATTGAATCCAAGTCCAATATTATATCACTACACATATATGACTCTCCTTTTAGCCGTTTTCCTCAACAGCACCAACTCCTGAGGAAAAGAAACAGGCTCAATAGCCTCTTAATGCCCCACTATGTTCACCAGCTAGATCTAACGAGCCCTATTAAAATTGGCCCAGAAAATTCATCAGCTGTTAGCAATCATAATCATAAAACTGCTATGATATAAACTGCCCGGCAAAAAAAAAAAAAGTCACTACTTGGATTTAACTATGCAGATAGGTACAGGGCTTTCCATTGGATAATTACTGCAATGATTAATATGTTTCAGCTGGCAACAAGTCGCTTAACCCTAACTGATGCCGTGAGTAACTTCTCATTTCTTAAACAACCTGTCCTGTTGTTTTGGAAATTATGGTACTACTGTTTCAGAAGGGTCAAACTATTGACCTGCCTCAAGCACAGATAACGACTACGGAGACATCTGAAAATTGGGTTAAGTCCGTTGCATTATTAAAACCTGGAAGGATAGTGGTGAACTATCATCTTCAGAAAGAAATTTGTGTTTGGAGATCACTTAAATGTTTAGTGAAATCAAATTGTAAAAACTCAACAGTTTTGCTTCACTTGGTCAGGTTTAGCAACGTTATGTGCCCAAAAAATTTGGTCAGCTGACTATCTGAATACGCTGAATGACCAGGTTTTTTAATCAATGGATTGTTTTCTTCCCTAATGGCACAGGTATATTCCAAGATGACAATGCCACATTTCATCGGGCTGAAAGAGTGGTTCAGGGAGCATAAGACATCGACACATGGATTGGCCACCACAGAGTCCAGACCTGAACCCCATTCAGAATTTCTGGGATGTGCTGGAGAAGACTTCACACAGCGGCCCGACTCCCTCATCCTCAACACAAAATCTTGGTGAAAAACGTATGCAACTCTGGGCGGAAATAAATGCTGTGACTGCATCGCTAATCAAAACGATGCAACGGCAAATGTGCGCCCTAATCAAAGCTAAAGGCTGTCCGACAAAATACTAGAGCGTGTGCCTTTTTTTTGGCAGGGCAGTGTACATATTCTGCATATTGTGTGTGTAAACTTTTGACCGCAACAATAAGTTTATTTTTAGCTTCTTTTGAGAGCCCAAAAACTCTGCAGTCTCATCAATCTCATTTCAAACAGCAGCAGACATCTGTATCCAGTAAAGAAAGCCTTGGTACACTGCCTTCCCAGCTCTAAACAGCAGACAACATCAATTCCTCTCATGGAAAGTCAAACTTCTAAAACGCCAATCTATTTTCTCAGGAGTTAGAAGAGATCAAAACACAGCCAAAAAGTGAGTATATATTGGACTTACATGGATCGGGTGGACACGCATGCGAACCCAATTCATCGCTAAAGGCTTGTAAGTGATTAAATAGACAGCTGCTCGCTAACATGTTGGCTTTAACGGCTCAAACAATGATTGGTGTTATGTTTTCATCTTTCTGTGGAGTTTGTTTCCTACAAGTATCCAGCAAAATCCATTTATGAAGCATTGACATACTTCTTCCTATTAAAATACCTTCTCCTAGTAAAGTATGTCACTGTCATCTTTCAACACACAGAGAAAAAAAGATATGCTGGCTTCTTTATCTTTGTCCGTTGAATCAACCATCCATCATTCACACTGGCGCACATGAGTCACAGTTAAATAGGAAATACTAGTTGCTCTTTCATCATTCCACTTCCTGCCACAGACAGCTTCGCCACAAAGGGACCACTACTGAAATGACAAAAGATGTCATTAGTTATATACTCTACTGATTTCAAAAAGATTTCTAAGCCTCTTTGTTGGCTGAGGCTCTGATTAATGCCTGGGAAGCAAGAGAGAAGAAGAGCTGTATTCTAATCAGATGTCAAAGAATAGTTCAGAGTAGAGAACAGAAGAGAATAGAGGGAAATAATGAGGGGAAATCTCATCTTAAGATGCTTCTGAATGCTATCAGAAGTAGAGCAGTGTGAAGCAATTTTAAAGCTACGCTGAATAAGGTTATTGAAGCATTTAGCCATGAATAACAATGGGGGCTGATATAAAGAGCAGTACCTTGCCCCTAAACGGACCTGTGTATGTTCTGAAGTATAGAAGCACATACAGTGGTCTATAAAAAGTATTCGCTCCATTTATCGTTTTCCTCTTTTATTGCTTTTGTAAATGGAATCATGGTCAATGTGCAAAAGAATTCACAAAACTTAAAATTTACAAAAAAACCCAAACAAATTTCAATTACTTGTGTTAAAAAATATATGTCAAATAAGTGATTGCATAAGTATTCACCCCTTCAAGTCAGTATTTAGTAGATGCACCTTTGGCCACAATCACAACACTGAGCCTGCATGGATAGGTCCTATTCAGGCCTGCACATCTGGACACTGCAATTTTACTCCATTGTTCTTTGCAAAACTGCTCAAGCGTGAACAAATCTTTTCAAGTCCAGAAAAAAAAATGTCTCCATTAGATTGAGGTCTAGACTTTGACCCAGCCACTCCAGAACATTCACCTTATTAGGTTTAAACCAATTCGGTGGATCTTTTGCTGTATGCTTCAGGTCATTCTCTTGCTGGAAATTAAATCTTCTCCCATGTTGGAGTTCTCTCGCGGACTGAATCAGGTTGTCTGCCTTTAGGTGAACTCTAGTGGAGATTTAATGAGCTTTCTTCAACAGTGGCCTTTTTTTGCTACTTTCCCATAAGGCTTTGACTGGTGAAGAACCCAGGCAGCAGTTGCTGTATGCAGGCTGCTGAAGCTTAACTTGTTTATACTACGATCACTTGAGACACATTCACTGCACTCAGGTGATCTCCATTTCACTAACTGTGCGACTACTAGCACCATTTGGCTGGACCTCTGTTCAATTAGGTAATTTACTTTAAAGGGGGTGAATACTCACGCATCACTTATGTTACATAATGTATTTTTAATGAATTAAAATTACTTTGAAGAATTCTGAGATTTTTTTGTAAATGTTTTGTTTATACATGAGAGAGAGAGAGAGAGAGAGAGAGAGAGAGAGAGAGAGAGAGAGAGAGAGAGAGAGAGAGAGAGAATGTTTGTTTATGACAAAGGATTAATACATCAACAAAATGTGAACTCAAATCTAATTTGTTTGACAGATGGTCTATTCTATCAAAGGTCACTGCTGTAGTGAACAATCAGAAAACACATAGGCATACAATCACAAATCAATTCCTTCTCCAAAGAGAAACCAGAATTCAAGTTTTCACCATCTTTTTGCCTCTCTGTTAAACTCCAGCCTTTGAAGTGTGGATATTAGGTGTCTGTCTGCTCACGCTCATCAGAATAGTTCTATTTTGTGGTCATGGTTGTGCCTTGGTTGAGATTATGACTATAGAAGTCCTAAACTCTGCATTGGACACTGGAATACAGTACAAGACAATGTCTTGCCATCAAACTGGAGTGGAAGTGGATTTGTGTACTACATTGTTACATTTTTAGCACTTACGCTAATATTTGCCTGATCTGGTTGTCAACAACATATAGGCCTTTAAAAAGACGCACACACAGTATTCTCTCAATACATTCATTGTTGTGTGTGAGCTTTCCCTACCTGTGAACTTAAGTCTCTAAAGACTTCCACAACACTGTTTATTGGGTTTACATTCAACAGTTGAGTTTGAGTTAAATGATCAGTGTAGTGGAGGAGAACCTCCAGTGGATGCTAAAGACGCCAAAATGCCAAAGTCTCTCTTTAGAGCCATGGTTTAGTTTCGCTGTTCTGGGCTACTGTAGAGTGAAACATGGCAATGCAACATTGCAAAGAATGAGTTGGAGGTTCTGCTCCCTCTATAGACATAAAGAGCTAATTCTAAAATAAAGAAAAAACACAATCTATTTTTTAGATGATGAAAACATAATTATGAAAATTATTTTTCATTTCTGCCAATTGATCCCACTAAATCCTACAACTGTAGATGGTAAAAGTAGATACTACTGGAGAAGCCTTGAGATGCAAAATGATGCAACATGTTCACAATGAAGGACATTAAATAACGCAGCATGCAACACATTCATGCAACAGACATAGCCAGTAACAGGATGTTATCAGACATGGTTAAAAAAACATGGTCAGCCCTAACCTAAAAAATAACGTGAGCCAAATACGTCAAAACATTAAAGGCAGCACTTGTTTTTAGCATTCTGAGGAAAAGCCTTTTAATGAGGTGTGTGGGAGTCACCTTTGCTAACAGACAGGTTGTTTGTATACATTAGCCTGAACCTTCCTACCTCTCACATCCTCATCCTCAATGGTAGTGTTGGCGCTCTCACTGGACTCCTGTGAAATGACAAATAAAATGATACATGAGTATAACAAGCCTGACATGAAAGTGCAATGAAGCCAAGCACAGAAATTTAAGTTCAGCTGAGATCAGCACACTGTTTGTTCACAACAGCTAATTTCATCATCATAGCACACGTTATATCCTTACTTGGGATGGATCTTTGACATATCTTTTATTGGCACACTCATATAGTATGCATTTTACGTAGAAATGTCATATGTCCATAGCTACTTCATTTGTTAATGAGCTTGCTGCAACATTGTTCTGCTGTGAAGCTTCAGAAATATGTTGTGGACTACGAAACTTCACTGGACTTTTCATCGCCATGGGGTTGAGTAGATAATAACTATATTTTAATTTTTGGCTGAACTTCTCCTTTAATAAGTGTGGCTAATCCCACAGTTTGTCAAAGAACTGTCCAATTGCTAAACTAGCCACTTCTTCCTTTTCATCCCTTTTGGAAGGAGTACATTATGTTTCATGAAACATTACTTGCAAAACAAAGCAACCATTAATTTTGAATAAACAAATATCACATTTAAAACACAAAAAAGCAGAATATTGCATTGGTACATATAAATTAAGCAAATAGCTCTCTTCAACACCTTTATTATGCACAAAACCACACATACACTAGACTATGAGCTACAACAACATCATGTCACTACACAAAGCAAAAGATACAAGCATGCATATGGTCCAAAACTGTCAGCTCATGAATTGAAACATGATCATGTAGATCCACACATGATATTGAAACAGTAAATGGACTCCAGGCTATTCTGTGAAGGATTTTGCTTGGAACAGGTTTGGTATCCATGGTATTGCATGGTCTTTCAATTTGTTCCAACAGCATGCATAATCCCTTTGTCACACAACTGTATAACTGACTGTGATGTTAAAATGACAATGGTTGTACATGGTTCTCAAAGGTTTCAACATGTGCACGTAAGATGACACATAGATGGGCAGCATTAAGTTAAAGATTCACATGCAACAGCTGATAACAGCATGCAGTATTTTACAACATCCACAGTCCCTTCTTTTATCACTATATGACAAGTATCAATAACATCCAATGGCACACAGATCTCATCACCAGAAGCAACATTAAGCCATTAAATGGCACAAAACATCAGTAGCGACAAACTACAGCCTAACCACTAGCATCTGCTCAGCTATATACCTTGTTTCCATCAGCTGGGTTGTGGATAACAGTGGTTTGAGGCTCCTGATTTGAGAGGACCAACAGTAGGAAGACAGGTTGGTGAAGAACCAAAGTGAGTGAGGAAGAATGTTTCACGGAAAAGTATTTTGCAGGAAAGGAAATAAAAAAATGACTATAAAAGTTAGGAAGGAAGTGGGAGAGATTAACATGATTGGTATTTGGGGGAAAGCAGGTAAAGCGGTAAAAACAGAATCACCACAGCATACTACTGTTAGAGAAAGTTGGACGATGGAAGTTATGACAATTCCCTCAGCACAGATGATCAGGTTTTACCCAACAAGATTACCTTAAACACAAACATCATGGAATATGCCAGTTAACAAACTGCTGTTTCCCTCTCCCTGCAAACAGCTGTTAAATAAAAACATCCAAGAAGGGTTTACATCAAAGGCAGGCATCGGACCAGTCACACACTGCTTTATAGATAACACAAACATTTACCTGTACCACTCTAAAAGACATTAAAGAAATCATCAAAACTAGATATAATGAAAAGAGGCAGCACAATTAAATTGTCAAGATGGATTGCCCACTCAAAAAACATGCTATTGCAGAAGTTTGCTGTATACTGGTGCTGTATCATTGTGTCCCATATGACTGACTGAAACCTCTCAAGTACAAGGCTGGGCTGTCTGTAGGTGAAGTCTGTCACAGTGATGATTGTGCCATCTGACCGAAGTATTATAGTCTCTACACCACCTAAGGATAATGCTTCCATTTCCACTGCTGGATTTGTACAGGTGTGCCCATGACCTTTCTTTGATAAAGAAGTGACAGGGAACACATTTTTTTAAGAAGAGTAGATGGTAATGGAACGCTCCTAGCTGAATTAACAGCAAAAACATTTTTGAACTGGGTCAGAAAACATTGTGCCTAATAAAAAGTTAAAAAAAGGAAAACCACTTAGAGTCAAGGGAATAGTTCAACATTTTAAAAAAATATTCTGATTTGAGTGAGATGACAAGATTGGTCTCAATCTCACGTTGTAAATTTACAGGTTTGGAGTCAGGTTGTGGTTAGCCTAACTTAGCATAAAGACTGGAGGGAGGCAAGCCTGTCTGGCTCCGTTCAAAGTTTTACAAAATAAAAATATATCAATAACTTTAAAGATGACTAGTTAACATGGATCCGGCTCGATCTGTATACAAACTGAAATTTAAAAATTACAATTTGTGGAATAATGACAGAAATAGTTCCAACATGCAACTCCCTCTAAAACCACCAATAACCATTTCTACATTTCTGTTTGCGTACCGATTAAACAAAGTTAGATACTTATTGTAGCTGTAGTAGCTCTGCGTATGTATGAATGGTTAAACCTAGGGGTGTTTTGATATACAGATATTAAAGAGATCCGATAACCTATGCTTAAAAATCAAATACTGGTATCACGGTACCAATATGTCTCTTGCTAGCTAGTCACCATAGTGTGTGGCTAGTTTCCATTGGCCACCAGAGAAAGATTGTTGAAGTTTTTTGGAAATGTTATATTGATGTGTAGTGAAGATCTGATATCAATAAAACCATACCAGCCAGGTTAGCGGTTCCCTTTTACTTTTTTTTCACATGCTAGCTAGGCTAACTATGTTCATATTCTAGTTCCATACTTTATGAGATTGATAACCCTCTCCTACTTTAGATACTAAACATACAAAAAAAGAAATGTGAAAGGCCCCCTGTAGAACCATTGTTTAGTTTACTCCATTGAAGAGTACCAGCACCCTCTGTAGATTTTGTGGGTAAAGACAACATTACTCTTAGTTTTAAGGTATATTACTCTAATGGCATATTTATGAATTTCATATTCCAAAACAAATATGTATACTGTTGTAACAGTATATTAGCCCCAGTGACATGCAATGGCCCCAGTGTTGCCATTGCAGCCATCATCAACAACAATGGAAAATGTAGCCCATGTACAGCAACATGGCAATGCAATAAAGCAATCCAGCTAGTGTTACACAGCTACTAAAGACATCTGTTGTCTTACTGTAAGATTTATGGAAGAGAACAGTCACCAGCGACAACATAAGAAAAGCCATTCAACACCATGCATAATCAGGACAGGTGCCACCAAACGTATAGGCACACGTGCAAACATGCAGGCAGCAAGGCAGGCAGACAGTGTACCAGAGAAGGAGTGGGGACAGGCTCTTTGGGGCTGGTGACCACATTGGCCTTGTTGTTGATCTGGAGGGGCAGAGTTGATAGACAGGTAGACAGACAAGCAGGGCAGAAGTGACAAGGCTTAGTGTTCAGACAATCCCTCCTCAAGCAGCTGCTATGGAAGGAAAAGTGACGCACTGTCCCCAAGAGTTGCCATTAGTCCAATAGTGTAAACATTAAATATGTGTGACCCATGCATCACATAATAGAGATTACCAGATAATGCTGTTGAACACCCATACAGTATCAAAAAAATGACCAAATTTCATCAAGAGAAGAGTTAGTAAAATAGAGCATGGATGTTAAGAGACAGTGAAAGGAAAACAAATTATCCAATCACTCTACAGAAGAATAACAAACTAGGTAAAATTCTGAACCGACTTTTCTACTTGATGCATGAGCGCTGCCTTCTCCACGTCCCATGGTTAATGGTATTCCATTTTCTGGTTGCCATATCCTGACTGATAAGGCAATGAGGCAAAATAGACACTGCTCTTTTAATGTAGCTTTGCACATGTGCTTTTATTGATAACTGCAGCTGTTGTGTAATTTCATGTTTCATGGGTGTGAAAGTTTTTTCATGTTGTTGAGCCTTCACTGAAGGTTATTTTCTTGAATCTTAAGCCTTTCTCATGCCTATGATTCCTGGATAAGACACCTAAGATGACACAGTACTCTCCCAGACACTGATGCTTAATGTAGATTATCCTGCTTAACACAAAGTCCTATTTTTGTACACAAAATTACATGACAGGTCTTATTCAACTGAATTGGTTCACAGTATTTTAAACTACCTCTAATCATAACAGCCTGCTGCCCAGCTAGCACACTGTCCTGACAGAGCTGAATAAAGCAGGGCTTAAAACTTATAATAGATTAAATGGTTAACAGTATGATTGGAAGTGAAATTTTGACCTCATGGCATCATTAGACAAAAAGTTCACTAAAGTTATTTGGATTCATGAGAAACTGTAGATGTTTGAACTGATATTGGTAAGAAACTTTTAAAAAGATGTGAAGATGATTTACCCAAAAAGTGGCATTAGTTGAAAAGAAAGATTGCAGAAAAATCACAAGGATTCATAACCAATTAATGACATATTGGACCAATGTGGTGGACAGGTTGTTATCCCTAGAACTGTGTTGTTAGCGTGGCTAAGAGAGCTAATGGAAGTTGATTAATATTGTTGTTCACAGGTTAATGCTCCTCTTTGAGATGGTAAAATAGAATTATAACTCCTTTCAAACTTAATATTCTAATTGAATTACATTATGTTAAATGTGATTTCTGAGTTCATTCTTACTGATGATTTGTTTCATCATTATTTGTAAGTGACAATTCATCTAAAAGGTATCTTAAAGATGCAAAATATGGATCTCTGGTAAGTAAACACAGTACTACAAGCCAGTTGTCAGGGTGCACTGTAAAAGTCTGAAGAAATTACATGATACTGATACTTCTTACTTCACCAACTAAGATGCATTTACATTGGTTTTATTTATTTAGTGGGGTAAATACTGACTTCCAAAACCTGGAACATGATAACTGTGTACAGAAAGCAGGTGATCAGAAAATCTTGGAAATTACAGAATCGTGTAGACGGGAATATGAATAATCAGTTAACTCTTTGTTCCATGTAAACATCGTGTGACAACCAGTATCACAGGATACAACTCATAACATTTAGACATTGAAACAAATCATCAACAAAAGACATGTAAGGAAACAGACGCAGGAAAATAGGAAAAAGGAAATGAATCAGTGTCTTCATAACATGTTGACAGTCAGATATGGCAAGATTGCATCATGGGTCTGAGTCTCACGCTATAGTTACATTTGACCTTTATCACTATTAAATGACAACAGCTACAGTGCTATTGTTCCTCTGACTCTAAATGTACAAGGAATAGGTGTCTCAGGTTTACTCTTACATATGCTGGGGACACACAACATGACTCTTCAGACACAATAATTAATAACAACTGATTTTCCTGTTTATATGTGGTTAGTCATTTTTACACGCATGTCCTTGCAGACTGTGACTTCTGGGTTTGTGAGTCATGGTCTGAAGTGACCTCCTACACTGGTTAATTCTAGTAACCTTCTCTAATGAGTCAAACATTGGTACATCTCAAGCGTCAATACACAAATATATCCATCTTCAAAACCAATAATGGACTTTGTGAATGATACAGGAGCTGTTTATTTAAAGTGGCACTATGAAATTTTGGACTGATTTCAATCAATATATGAGCAAAATATTCTAGTGTCATGATGTTGAACAGAGGATTCCCTATTTGTTAAGTCATGCAATGCATTCTTAGTCTAAAAGCAGCACACTGCAGCACTGTAGTGGAATTTAAATGCAAGGGGTTTTCTATGGATAACTACCCACTGCAGGACTCAGTCAGGCTAATGAGCAGCAGCTGGCTCAAGCCTACCCTCAAGTTTTCTGTAGCGTCTGTCTTCCTTTTCTGTATTTAGCAGCCAAAACACAGCAAGAGAGAGAGAGAATAAACTTGTGCCTGACTGGATACACAAGGTTTACAGAACATATCTGGTGTAATGACCAGGTGCTGTGAACTGTTGAAAATGTGAAATGTAGAAAAAAAACACAGGTGATACATATTAACTCACAGAATTGTTATTAGTACTATGTTGGTACATCATTACATGGTCCTAACAATAAAGAGAGGCCTCCATCTAAATCCCAAACCCTGTGGCACACCAGGAAATCCTGTGTGTCGAATACTCAGAAGTCCACCTGCTTGCGAAATGTACTCAAATCTGAAGGCTGCAAATGTCTGAAGAGTCAGTGAGTCTTGAGGGCTGTCAAAACTCACATTTCGATGAGTGTGTAAAACAATTACTTTATCATGACATTATTTTAATCATGTGGGCTGGAATCAATATGCGACCACATCATAATGCAGCCAAATTTAGAAGTAAAGACTGTAAAATGCATTTTATTATTGTAGTCTTTAGGCCTGTCTATCAGTAGCTCAAATAAGCCTTGCGGCCTCATGTCCATGCAATTGGCTTGATGACAGTGAACATGTTGCAGTACGCACGATTGAGGGCTCAGTCTGCAAAGTCTGGAGTATAGAGATTTGGATGCTTTGGATGATTAGGATTTATTCTAGACTTTCTTGCATTTATCTTTTATTTTGTCAATATGAATTTTCCACGTGAGCAACACATCAAACCATAGTGTAAAGGCTTTCACTTTTCCTCACCTTTGATTGTTTGGTGTCAGGCAAATATCTAAATTTACTACTTTTCTTGTGAAAAATACTGTTTAAGATCCAATGTTAAAGACCAATGTTCAACTTAATTTAACAGCTTCCATCTGTCCCTACCTCTTTTCCAAATTGCCCCAACATCGGCAGAAAGTGACTTCCCAATATCTGGATTTACTTGCTGATATAAATCCATCATCCAAATCAAGAATGGCAGAGGACTACTTATACTTCCTTGAGGGGCTCTATTCTCAGCTAGATATTTTCCCAACACAAATCTGAATAAACCTACCAAACAGGAAGTCCTTTAGCAAGTTATATACTCTGTCAAGAACTCCCATATTATCTAATTTTATTAACAGACCTGTTTGAACAACTGTTCGCTGGTTTATACAGATATATCTTTCATTCACAACTTTCCAGATGAACACCACAATGTCTAACTTCTCCGCTCTCAAAGTGTCAGTGTTCACTACACACTTTTGTGAGCCCTAAATGGGGCTAGGAAAATGTACCTGAGGTAGTCTAGGGAAGTCACTTGTGGATTCAGTGCTTGGGGTGAATGGATGTAGTTTTGCTTTCGCTTTGCAATATCTGCTTTGCTGCTTCAGTGTATGACATGCCATTTTCTACATTATATTTTTGGATTTCCTTGGCTCTTTTTTGCAGCCTTGATACGCAGCACTGTGATCCCCTCCACAATTACAACTCTGACATTAATAACGGCAAGTGCCAACTGAGAGTATATTTGCAGTTAAATCTCTAAAAAAGTGTTCATGCCAAAGCAGTCATGATTAATACATTTCCTGCAAGTCTTTTTTGTTTTGCTGCTGTCTTATGCTTTCTCTGTTAGAGATTAACACACACAGCACATGGACAAGGACTTCATAGTTTATTCAGGTGCACTTTGTAAACTCTATCATCAACATTGTTTTCTACAGCAAAATCCACAGTCAACGTTGGCTCTCAGGGACCTCGTGACCTCTTTGAAGAACAAATCCAATGAAAATCCTTTTCTTTTTTTTTTCACATTGTTTACCTGACCAAACGATATTTTTGATACTACACAAAGCCTATCATGAGAAGAATAACCAGTCATTTAAGTTAAAGCAATTGTGCGGTCAGGCTCTGGCCATTCCATCTCATTAACATAATGCTGCTGGGCAACAAGCTGTGTGCAGATGTGGCTAATTATCTGTATAAAAATGCATGAGCATTCTGGCTGCTGAGGAATAGGGGTGGGGATAGAATCCAGGTCAGAATCAAGTTTAACACATTAAATTGCACGCAGACACAGGTACACTTTCCTGGAGAATGATGAAGAGCTGAAGCCTATCTCCTACTCTTGAATCATAATTTAATCAGCAGTTATTAGTTTCCAACAGTTCCCAGACACAGACAACAGATGCCCTTCCTTTTCTAAGACAGACTGACAGTGCAGAGTCGGGTAATTATTGTGAAATCTCTGTCACTTGGGAATGACTAAACTTGAACTGCTATTTTAAGCAACACATTGTTGACAATGCTTCGGTATCTGAAGAACAACACTTAATCAAGAGCTGAAACCTGCTGAGGTGCAGTGCGATATGCCAGCACCATAGTATGTCTAACCATGGTGAAGGACATGTTAGCCTTCTGCGCATGACATACAATCAAAAGTGTGAAAAGTGTGAGGGATGCTGAACTTACTTTGACACCATCTGGTTTTTTGTTCAGCAGGCTCTTGGCTGCTGTTGGGAAAAAGATGACAATGCAAGGAAATCAGTAGGCAGCTGGAATTTATATGTCCCCACACACACACACACATGCACATGCACTGTGTCTATTGAAGGCTGGACAATTACTATTGGGCCCTGCTAGAATTGGAAGAGAAAATGCAAATTAATTCAGGAGATGAAGTAAAATTTTGCGAATCATTAGCCTGGAACATGCGATTAGATCCATCTGACAAGACTATATGAGACACTGTCGGCAGCATGGGCAGTCACAGCGGCACTGTTCAGAAATTAGCTTCTTAGTTTCGCTTTCGCTTTCTATGCCGACTTTCTTTTTATATATCGACTAAGAAAATGTTAGCCAAAATCATGTCTGCGTTGATTGTTTCTTCAGGTTCTGGTGGCCAATGAAAACAACCTGCTTTTCAGTTAACATGCAAGGACAGTCTGAGACACAAACACTTGATTGGTAGTGGCAGGGCGAGAAGCAGTTTCGGGGTTTTGTGAATCCTTTAAAGCAGTGAGGAGTGATTTTTTCAGTGATTTACATGAGCATGCTTTGTAAGTGATAGACGCTTTACAGTGACAGCAAGTATCTTTAAGAAGCCATATTGGAGGAAAATCTTTTGAGAAAATTATCTTTTTTTTTTCCTGTATGTCCCATAAGTAGTTTCGAATGCAGAAAGGTCTGGGATTTTGAATTATGAATTTCCTCCAATATGGCCACCAGTGGATAAACTTTGTCAGCTGAAAGCCCTATGCTGGTGCTTTTAGTAGACATGCCTCAGTACAAAACCTGGTAGTGTGGTTTGACACTGACAAAATGCCGGCTACACATAGGACTCTTACCTTTCACATCAGTTACCACACAGGAGGGGAAAGGAAGAAAAACAAAAGCAAACACTGAGGGCATGATCACACTTTGACTGAATACTGTCTGTCAACTGACCGTTTAGACATTACAAAACTAAAATTAACTTGAGTTAAACAAATGTTAGCTTGACTGTCATTCATCATGAAGAAAAACAATCAATGTTTGACTCAGTTGAGTGTTTTGCCCTTTAAAAGGGACCTGGAGAAGGGACTGCATCGATCTGTATGGTCATTCAGTATCTGTTGATAGCAACTGAAATAGGAGGACAAGATAGAGCATATTGGGTGCTAAAGGCCAGCAAAACTGAAAAACAGCAGCACTGAAAAGAGCATCAGCGCACTCAATGCCTAAATGCATAATTAAGACAGAGTTAAGTGAGCATTGACAGTCTTCATTATTTCTGGTTCAGTCCTACCTGAGAAGTTGCGAGTAGCAAGCATAGTAGTCAGGATAGCACCCTAGGGAGAATGAAAACAACATTTAGAGGAACAAACTCTGATGTTTACAGAGAATGAAAGGTTAATGATTGGATATCTTGGGTACTTTAACTGGATTTAGCTGATTTAAAGCCAAGTGGAGCAGTATTTTCAAGAAAGATGAGATCTTTTCACCTCATCATGAGAGTTGGAAGCAGTAACAACAGGTCTTCTGAAGGACTTGCCCAATCCTTTATAGTCACTCACCTTGAGTTTCCTTCTCGCGTTAAATTTCTTCAGGCACTCCACAGTCTCCTGTCTGTGCATCATGGATGCTACAGTGGAGCGTTGCTGTAAACACAAAGACAGTATGTGGTGATGTAGGATGGCTTCGCAAACATTTTTTTTGTCAGAATAACGACTGCGTTGATTACATTTAGTGACGACTCTAAGAGGCGACATCAAACTATTAGTGTGTGTGTGTGTGTGTGTGTGACACCTACACAGATCCAGGGGTGTTTGAGTGCATCTGTGGCGGTAACTCTCTTGGCAGGATTGATGGTCAGCATCTTGTTGATCAGGTCTTTAGCCTCTGGAGTCACTGTATCCCACTCAGGAGAGGGGAACTGTTCCAGGAATGACATCACAGAAACCATTTATAATTTCCTAGCTACAGCAAATGTATGCATCAAATACCCCCCAGCTGCCAGGGGTCTCTCAATCAAAACAAAATACATTTTCTCAGCAGCTCAGAGCCAGCCAGTTCTGGAGGACAGTTTGGGGCAGACTGCCTCTAATCTGGACGAATAAACTCCTGAGGTCACATCAGATTCTGCTCTAGTGTGAGCCGTTCACAAATGGCAGGAGAGCTCCAAGATTACTTTTTAACTTTGCCCTTTTCTTGAGCTAAACACTTACTCAGCCTAACACTTGTTGACTGTGGATGTATCCAACAGTTTCTTGACAATGACAGTCATCCCAGTTTACGAGTATAGGCTGACCTTCTGTATGAGGATAGCTGCATGCCCAACTCACCCCAACGGCATGCATCAACACCATCCCACCGTACCTACAATTATAGACCCTTTTGCATGCCTCAGAGACCCTGACAGAAGTTGACAGAAAATGTAACGCAAATAGACCACCAACGCAATATCACCATTGATGGCAGGTTTTGCACATCCATATCACTGGCTAACACCAAGGGAGAGGAGGAGAAGCCAACTAACTATTCCTCTAACCACCCTTCTTTCCACCTTCCTTTCTTTCTCTTTGGTTTTTCTTTTCATTAGAGGTTCAGAGTGTCGCTTATTTTTAGTGTGACATGCATGCAGTTCTCAAAATAAATATCAGCATCTTACCAGTGTTTAGTTTTAATGTCGTACATATTAAGAATATGTTGCAGATGTAAAGAGAATACACAACATGTGATGGGCAGTTTTTTTTTCCCCTGAGCACTCTTTCTTTCTTGGCCTCTCTCTTTCCCTCTCCCACTTTTTCAACGGGTTAACGGAAAATCACGTTGTCATATTTATTAAAAATGATCAATGGCAAACCCCATGGAAACCGATAGGGCAGGCAGGAGCTGCACCGCAGCAGCAATGCACTAAACAAGCATCCTGTGTAGCCAGCCGTTAAGTCAACTTAACCCTTGCTGTTCGAGCAACAGACTGCTTTGTGTTTAGGAAATGGTTAGAATCCAGAGGCCTGTCATCCCTGCAGAGGTGAGGAACTTCCCTTAGAAAGCCCTGCTTTCTTTGAATAAGTCAACCCAACTAATTCTTTCACCACAAAGCCAAGAACAGCCACCGTCAGCCCACTGATAGGATGCTACAGGTAATGCCATTCATAAACACTGAGGAAAAAAGCTGAAATAATGAGGTGGACAGACACGCTCTTCGCTGCCTTTTGTGGCTGTTGTGTCTTTTCTTGCCGCTGTACAGGCACAATCTATAGTGGATCTGTGCGAATATATTGGCAGGAACGCGGATCATGTCACCTGGGTGCTCTGGTGATCTGAATCCAAGCAAAAAGGGGACCCACTCATTAAAACATTGCCCCATCGTAGCACTAGTCATCAAAAACACCACCGGGTACCATTGAGGTATTAAAAGAAAATGTTTTCATGTCAGTACCACAAGTAAAGTCTTGTACTTGCACTGATGTTGATCATTGTGTTCATGACTATAAATCACATCCCCATCCTGCTGGGGCTATAATTACACATCTATTGAAAGTGTATTTAAACTGACATGCTTGTTTTTTGCATTGGAAATTAGTTTTTTTGGGTTGCAACATAGTTTTCATTAATAGCAGAAAAATACATAAATGAATTGTACATCCACCCTCTTGCATCAGACAACATTCCATCCATCACCACTTCCTTCCTCTTCTCCCACTGGCTGGTTGTGCAGTGGAGAACAGACAGCAAACACTGTTTACAAAGTTATCTGCTGTGGTACAGTTTGCTCAGAGATATTGAAAACCCTACACAAACAAGGGTAAATCTCACTTTATTTGGTAAAGGAAACAGCATAATGGTTCTTTTAGCCGGAAAATATGCATCTGTTTACTAAAATCTGATATAAAACTACAACAGAGTTTGAGAAAAGTCTTAATGATGGGAGAATAGAGTTAGAATTTAAACCCTGATTGTTTTGTTTTCTGTTTTGAATGTTGACAAATATTTAGATATTTAATGACTCTGCAAGTTTTTCGTCTACACTTTAGCTGTTATGATATTTGATGTGAGCATTTGTTTAACTGTGCTGCTCCCAGTCTTCACCAGGCCTCTTGAGATTTGTAATAGAATGAGTCTCCATACATTTTAACTTTTTACCGCCACCATGGAGGTTATGTTTCCAACATTCAAGATTGTGAAATAGGACATTTTGACATTTTTGTTAATTTCACAGAGAAAAAGAAAATAGGCTTATTTAGGTGGCTGGTTGATGTGGAGTCTAGGAAAAATCTGGATCAAGCAAGCATGCATATATAGATATAGATATAGATATAGATATAGATATAGATAGATAGATAGATAGATAGATAGATAGATAGATAGAGATAGATAGATAGATAGATAGATATATATAGATATAGATATAGATATAGAGAGAGAGAGAGAGAGATAGATTATTTCCTTATTTGAATGTTCAATGAAGACATGAGAGTGTTTGTGTGTCACAAAAAGATAACCCACATCATAAGCCCCGGCTTTAATCTGCTGGTAGAGTCTGTGTTGGTCCTCATCCCAGAATGGAGGATATCCCACCAGGAGAATGTAGAGGATCACACCTGCACACACACACACACAGACACACACACACACACACACAACCACACATACAGGACAAGGTTGATCATGACAAAACTCTCACATTGTGGACTGTAACTGAATTTAAAATCTGACACTCTAAGAACACACAGCAATGTCAATGACTCACTTGATAAATCCAACTTTGCACTATCAGTGAATAAGGTGAGCATTGAAGAACTGTAGATACATAGTGTATACACATGAGGTCTAAATATAGAAGCGTGTGGTAACAGTCACACACCTACATGTTTGTGTTTGTTATTGTAGGCTGGCCAGATGCCAGGAAAAGATGCAAAGCCCTCTATCTGGCCACGAGGCAGTCTAACCACAAACACAACACCGCCTATTGTTTCTGTGGCCTGAGTGAGTCAGCACAGGTGTTTGGAAAGGAGCATGTGTGTCTGTTTGACATCTCAGGCCCATCAGAGGGATGTGGAATGAGTGGGTTGATGATTCATTCAAGAGATTAGAGGTGGTACATACAGAAATACTATCAACATTAAACAAAGATTATAACTTACAGCCAGGTGTTATGATTTGACAAAAGGTGTCTAAAACGTTCCATGGTGGCTTGTAAACCTACATACTAGAGGTGTGAATCTTCACTGATCTCATGATTTGATTCAATCATGATTCAGCTGTCAACGATTCAAATTAGAAATTGATCCTCGGTGCATCTCAATGCATCTCAGTGTATGGCATCCTCAATGATCTATATTACTGCACATGGCTATTATTTTCATCATTTAAATTCCCCTTTCATTCAGAAAGTCCTTCTAATAATCAGACTACAGCAGTCTACATAATCACTATAAATCTACAATAATATTTTTTTCACATAACAGCTTTAAGATAAGGCATTTATTGACTCTACTGCACACACACCGCTCTTAGAGTTGGACAGCAAAGTTGACAGTGCCTCCTCAGATCTTGGCTGATTAGCTGGGCTTACTGTAACACTTATCATTTATGGCTGCACACGTTAGCTTCACTTGAAAATGGCTTACTAATTAGTTACTGTTGTGAGGCAGAAGGCACGCTCAGTATGGGTCGTATCCAATTTGTGCTTCCCAGCAGGTTAATAAAATCGGATATGTGTCCTTTTTAAGAAATACTCAGTGAGTTTTTCGAATCACTCATTGATGATCTCTGCCTCCCTCCGACATGCCTCCTACATAAGTAACATTAGCCCAATGTCCACCCACAATTCAAATTATGGGGGCCACGTCATGATGTAACTTTATTGTTCAGCTGAGGCTGTCAACTTGTGCCTCAGACTCATGACTATGATCCGTCTCTCCATGGGTGCAGAATCTTCCACGTCCACATTGTGATGCATCTTATAATCGGGAAATGTCCACACCACAATTCATTTTACTCTCTACCATTATAAGCCTTCCAGGGCCTGATGCTGAGAATCATCCCACAGTATGATGCTGCCACCACCATGCTTCACGTTGGGGATGGTGTAATGCTGTTGCTGATGTAATGCTGTTGTAATGGTAAACCTAGCAGCACGTATTGGCAGGGGAAAAAGATCTTAATCTCAGTCATCATGAGCAGTTATTAAGGATCAGGGGCCAGGAAAACAATAAACAAACAAACCAGCGTTCTTTTTATGTAGTGGCACCAAGAGGTCTTGTGATTGGTTGTTTCAGGGCATGACATTTGTGTGCAACTAATGATAAGCAGCTGCCCCGAGGCACTTCCCTCAATTAGACAAATCATAAGCCATGTTAGCCCAGAGTCTTACCACAGGCCCACATGTCCACCGGCTTGCCGTAGGGGTCTTTCCTCAGCACCTCCGGAGACAGGTACCCTGGTGTCCCAGCAAAACCTATAGCACACGCACACAGAAACACAATAAACAGAACAACCATTATATTCTATTTAAATCTTTGACCATGCCACACATTTAAACACTAAATTCACAACCTTCCGTATGTGGAAATGTATCAAAAGCTTGTTAGGACCCCTCTCCTAGCAAAATACAGATGCTAAGGATCAGTGGTTCCCATTAGGTTTATGAGGAAAACTAACAAGGTCCAAAGAAAACATCCTTTGTGGGTATGTAGTTTGGCTCGTGACCAGTGACATGCAGCCTACTTTTAGAAAAGCCTCAAAGTATGAGCAGAACCTTCGGGCAATGAGATGTAGTACGACTAATAGTAAAGTCAGAGCACAAAGTGAACTGGATTCAGATAGAGGCCAGAGCTGGGGGAATAGAGCAATTATTTCTCTGTCCTAAAAAGGAACGGGGGGGGGAATAAATAGGCCTGGAATATATTCAATCCTGACTTGATGTGAGAGCCGCAAGCAGTGGCACACCTAGTCCCTTTAGATAGGTAGATCAGGCTTTGATGATAAAATGGCATCGTAGAATTTTATTCAGTTTTCTTCAGTCACTACAGCAAAACCTTCACTAAGAATGAGTGCAAACATATTACACTGTTACATAAGAGAGAATTGAACATTTAGAGATTTAATTTTGAATTTTGATATTAGATCTGAGCACAGGCAAAATGGAGAGGGTACAGGGCAGAAAAAAACAATGGCACAAGCTCTTTTTGTCACAGAGCTCGTGTTCTGAAATAATCCAAAATTCAACTGAAAAATCCCATCCAAGGCTTTTGTAAAGGGAGGTTGGGTAATGCTAACTTTAGGGTTAGACTACTAAAATACATCATCCCTGCAGCCCTATAATTAGAAAGTTGTATACTCACCAAACCATGCCTGCTGGTCTCCCTGCACTTCAATGGCCAATCCAAAATCTGCCAGTTTAACTGCTGCCCCCTTCAACTTGCTGGCTAGGAGCAAATTCTCTGGCTTAGAATGAAGAGACAGACAGAGATGAAATCTTTCAGTACCTTTGTGATCACACAGTGAAGTCATTCTAAAATGAGAAGAGCTCGACTGAGGTATAGTCTTAGAGATTTCCACTCGCAAGCTTTCAAGCAGCGGGAAGGGTTACCAGACTTGATAGAGCAATAACGTTTAAGTTGCTCTCCAATGTATTTTGGTAATTTTGTAATATTTCATATTTGAGTCCTTTCATGGCAGTGTTGATGAGCCATACTGTTTCCCCAAATAGCCTAATTTGTGCTTAAAGTTTCAAAATTTAAGCTCTTGCTAATGTGGAATAATGACATATCACTATAGCAGAATCTTGGAGTCATATGTCAACTTCCAATCGGGGTTATATAAGCATCAAAACTCCTTTAAGAAACAGGGCAGTGTGTAGTGTGTGATTGGTCAAGCCAGAGAAGGAGAGATAGCTCTGCTGAATGTGTTCAGAGCAGACCGGTGTTGGTAATCGGAGCAGAGAGGAAAGTTTAGCAGAGAAGTTGCAAACAATGTACAGTATCCGTTACAGTTCAACCATGAACAAACTCTGCAGCTCCTCAATACGCAAGAAGTACTTCTGTTTGGGTGACAGCTAGCACGATCCCTGCTAGGATTAATGCTGCTTGTCCACGCTAAAATGGATGCTAACACTAATCCATGCTCGTTATGTCAATCTTGCTAGAACGGCTGTTTGTCATGGTAATAAGTAGGTGTGACTATAAACAACGCCCCCATTCTCTGTTTGAGAAAGAATGCTGACTGTTAGACAGGCAGACACACTGACTGAAGGTAGGCTTTCAGAACTGATCTCAGATCTGAGTTTGAGCATTCAGCAGTCAGGACTAATAGCTGAACTACAGGCCAATTGTAGCAGCTGTCCAGTCTTACAGATAAATGTCTGCTGGAGGATGGCTTCACAAAGCCTTGAGTCCAGCCTCACAAAGCCGCTAATAAAGCTACCCACAAAGTCACGGCATAACTTATATCGAGCATGATCACATTTAGGTTTCCTTGGGGGCCACGGCTACCCTCAGCCCAGCAGCAAATGTGATTCAACAAGATGCTGGCGAGCTGCGGTCAAATCAGGCACGCGAGCCTGACTGGTAGAGACGGACATGGTAAGAGAGGCGGACAATGACTCATGCCAAAGGTTAGGGCTAGGATGAATAATGTATTTGCTGACATTCGTAGCAGTTTCCTCAATGAAGCCAAATAAGAAATTATTCAAAATGACTGAACTGTAATTTACAGTAATAATAACAAGAGGGGAGGATGTTGTTGATCAAAAGGGAAGCTGCTTTTATTTTGCAACTATTATCCCATTTTATCTTAACAACAGTGAACACCAAAGCCATTATTCATTCTGAGCATCTCAACATAGAGTGTATTCATCTTTACTGAAGACTTTTTCCTCAGCCAATGAGTTTGGCTCAGGACCCTCAGGTCTTTTTAACACAAAGGGGGACAGAAGAGTCTAACAAGAACTACACACTGGGATGGTAATGAGGTTTGGTTTTTAGATATGGTTGTCAGAAACAAAATCATTGACTTTATAATTTCCATTAAAAGGAAAATCTGTCAGTTCTTCAAAAATGTCTATTTAGTTTTATCTTCCACTTTTTAAATACATCTCTTGTGCTCTGATGTGTGATGATTCCAGCTATGTTTCACTGCATCGACAGCTGATTAAAAAGACCATATTTTATGCTGACAGGTGGTTATGCTATTGATATTTATAGCCCCACCAGTGACTGAATTAGTAATACTTTTCTGAGATGAGATCCGTGCACCACATTACGCACACAGAGACGCACCACAGCACTCCTCCTCCTCTAGTTAACAGTCAAAACGGAGTTGTTGTCATCATCTTTATTGTTTACTGATTACTATTAATATCTCAGTATCACTATCGCTATGCTGATCAAAACTAGGGCAAAATCCATGCGCACAGATTGTGAATACAGAGTGGTTGTTGGTGCGCAATGCAGCTAAGACAAAACCAGCTGGATTAAACATAAGTCTAGAAAACAGCAGTGTAATAGTTTGCTGTAGTACTGGTGCTTCTGGTCAACTGTAGTCAGAGGCCCAGAATAAATTATGGCTCAACATACACTGCCTCCACATCACCTACACATCATTACTGCCTGAGGTATTAATTTCAGAAGACATCAGATATGTCATTCACAACATTCAATTGAACATTTGTCAATGTTTCCATTTCAAAAGAACATTTGTGACTTCTGAGTCATGCAATCCCTCAAATCTTTGTTGTGGGAAAAGGTTTGAGGAAGCATAGGTAAGGAAAGAAGGCAAAAGGGAAAAGAGCAGGGTGAGAGTAGTTAGGGTAAGTGCATCAGCATCATGCAGTCATTGCAAATACTTTTACACCATCCGATTAGCCCAGCCCACTGCAACCACCCTTTCTCACCACAGGGAAAACAGGTAACCTGGAGGGTAGGAAAGGGTTGTAAAAAGGATAGGCAAGTTTTGGGTTTGATCATGTCAGTGTATTTGTTACACTCTTTTAACAGCAAACTACAAGTGTAGCTGTGTTGTGTTTGCGTTTGGATTTTCTGCAGGCAAACCTCTGAACACGCCTAATAAATGTAATCTTTGGTGTTTTGTGTTGAAGTGCCTCTGCAAATTAAAATCCTTTGCAACGGACATGCACTCATTGCAGGACAAACACATTTGCTTGCCCTCAGCAATCTCGATGTACAATTAATTCTACATCAAAGTTTAACTGGAACACTCGTTCTCATTCACCTCCGTAAGGAAATGGTAAACAGAGTTCTACATGTTATGCCATGGATACCAACCAGCGCCCACCAGAGATGCTTGATGAAAGTTCACAGACAGGACATGGTGGGAATGAGCACTGTGGATCATATTTTGATTGTTCACTCTGCTGGCAGGAAGTTGGACATTGAGGAAATTTGGGGCCCCAAAAATGGGGTCGTGAGTAACTGCAAGGACTTGGTGACTTTCTGCATTAGGGGAAGGGCATACTGGATCCACAGCCTGACCCTCTCAATCACTACTAAATTTATTTTAAGTACTCTTTTCAACCAACTCTTTTAGATTAATCTTTATAATATACTGAAATGTGCTTTGTATCAATAGGTATTGTTGATAATGATTAACAGCAATTGAGTTAAGTTTGAGCTGTATGCTTTGCCCTTGCTAAAACTTTAGTTAAAATAGAAGTTGTTGACACTGGTTTTATGTCTCTTTGATGAAAGTAGAAAGTTAGGTGAAATGTGTGCAAAATATCTTAAAAGGTTCTGAAAGGTTACTCTAGCCTACCAAATTGAAACAGTCACTCAGGGTTAACATAAATATAAAATAAATTGTGAGAAACAAAAAATTTAAATGACAAAGCAGACCATGCACACACTTCCATAACCAGCAGCTGCTCCCATTACTTTGTATCATGTTATAATGACTTATAAACACATTGCCTCTGAAAGTATAAAGACTGAAAGACTGCTTCTCACTAGCTGCATCACAAGAAGATTTGATAAAGCACTTTATAATCTGTGTTATGATCACAGAAATGGTACCATGTGGATGATGGCTGCTCAGGGTGCTTTAACACCCATCGGTACCTCATGGCTTTCCTTTATAAATCACTAAACCTGTAAAGCATTCAGACAGCATTTAAATACTACCTAGTGTGGCTCTCAGGCCTGCAGATAAGGCTGCAAAAGCCCCACACATGCAAACATAGTCAAACTTACAGGGTGATGAATATAAATAAATACCCAGAAAGCATTTCACTGATGGCATTGTGCAAGATGTGGTCACGTTAACCGACAAGCCACAATACACAAGGCTGTCATGTCAGTATATTGCACTCTAAATTCACCTTGAAAATATTGGGTGGATAAACAAACTCTTACAAATACATGATTGGGTTTCTTCATCTGAGTATAACATATGGTTCTTATCAGGTTTCAGGATTTATGCTCTCTCCTTGCTGCTGGTGTGAAATTGCTCTAATTGGATTGCGTCTAATATAACGAGCCATAAAATAGATAGAATTACTGGCCGGCTAAACCAGCCTGGTGGTTCTGCTTCAATCAATGATTGTTTACTGATGAATGCAAACACTGCACTTGCTGCCAAAATGTGCAAGAAACAACTCTGTCAAGTCTTTTTTGGCTCACCTCCTTTGTTTTATGTAAAGGATGGATGCTTGGTGTGGATGCAAGATCTGGCTGGCCATCACCGGGCTCATTTACTCCAGGGCAGTGCTCCACGACTATCTCTAGGTTAGCTTGTAAAGGCTCGAACTGAGTGCTCATTGTGCCTGTTGCGTCCATTGATGATGTTTGGACAATCTATGCCTCTATCTATAAAAAAGGCACTATTAAATCACTAGGAACTATGGTGGACTACTCAACTCTTCACAAATGTTGCTCCTGGCTTTGCACGCCTCCCTTAGCATCCAAAAATGACTGTTCCAATGCATTTGTGCTGCTCATTGTGTTTGCTATGGAAGGAGATTATGTTTGAGAAGAGAGGTAATTACCTCCCACTCTTTGATTCTTTTGAACACAAGATGCTAATGTTAGCTTTTGTTGGCCTTAACCTTTAGTTAGCAATCTAGCATCGACTAGGCTGATAATGCTTTGCAGTTAAAATGAGTTGAAGGTTGCCTGCTCTTCATCTCTGCTTCAGGCTAATGGTTCGAGGCTGTTCTACTAAGACAAATGAGAATTGTATACATCAAATGTTCTCATGTTCCTTATTCAACATGACGATATTCTACAATATTCAATATTCTACAGCAGTTGGGTTTACTGAAGGTAACTGTAGGCTAGAGGTGTAACGGTTCATGTATTCGTCCCAAACTGTCACAGTATGGTTGTCTTAGTTCAGTGCATGCAATAATAGAAGAATATAAGAGAGAAGAATAAAAGTGTTGTGATCTTTACTCCAATCTAGTAAGTGACACTAATGACAACTGCCATTAAAAACCAAAAGCAGGAGTCGACACTACTGTCTTAAACTGCTGCCATTCAAAGATAAAGAAGAAATTAATCATAAGAAATGTAGGATTATTCATTAGAGATTTGTTGCATGTTTCCTGCTGTACTGAACTTAAACTGAACTGTGACCCCAAAAATGAGGTAAATAAGGTTTCATGATGTACAAGAAAAAAAGGCAATGTGTGTTGATCCACAATTGATTCTGACCCTTCAAAATTGTACAAAAATTATAATTGAGTCCCATAATTCTGTATAAGAGCAATACTATATTGGTGTATAATGTATTCTTAGATTGAGACACTTGAGGACAGCATGTAATAAATAATAATAATAACAACAATAATCATGTGTCTAGACTACATAATCTTAAAGCTTTACAAAAACTTTATAAACAGGCCTGTGTATGTGTGTGTGGGTTTGTGTGTGTTTTGTCTCCCTGTACTAACCTAATCTGGAATCATTATTTTGTGTATATTCATGTGATTTAATTTCTCAGTGTTTCCCAGTGTTACCTCAGCTCTGTAGCTCGCTTATTTGGGTTGTATTTGTTTGTCTTTGTGTTTCTGCAGTGAGCCACAGCAGCTGCCTGGTAACAGCCAATCAGAGCGCGGAGAGCTGGCAGGGTATGGTAAACCAAATCTCAGACACACCTGGTTCATTTGATTAGCAAATCAGAGCGTTTGGAGGATACCACAGGAAGAAAACAACAGCATTATGGATGGAAACAGACCACTGTGGTCTTAATGTTTACTAAGATCTAAACTCTAATAACAGTCAAAAAATTATAACAATGGTAATTTGACTATTTCATGCACACGTGACCCTGACCTCTAACCCTAAATAGCACACCATTGTACAACAAGATGGTGTTTCAGTACATAACTTCTCTTCAGCAGAACAGACATTTTACTACAGGATGGGCATTCTTCATGGAGGTACAACAGCCTATGGCAGACTTTCATCCAGACATATTCGCCTTTTCAAAAAGGCCCATGAACAGTATGCACTGCTTTTTTTAGAAGGATGACTGCCAGTCTTATTTTCAGGGGTGTTAACACTTTTCTTTCATGGGGGGGGAGGCAAGTGGAGTGCCTGCTCGATGGAAGTGTGAGGTTGATAATTTTAGTCAAAATAGGACACTGAAAGATCACACCTCAATGTGAAAGTAAGGTGTAATATGACATTAACAGAAGAATTGAGAGAGTAGATTTACATCAGTGTAGACACAAAAAGAAAAAATCAAATAGGAAAAAAAAATAGAGAAATAAATACAGAGGCCAGGTAAGACATGTTAAGAGTATGAGGCCACAGATAAAAAAAGAAAAAAAAATCAAAGGAAGAATCTGTATTTGTTTGGTCTTCATAATGAGTCTACTTACCTTGAGGTCGCGGTGGACCACACCCATCTGGTGGCAGTGGAGCACAGCTTCTAGGATCTGCTGAATGCAATGACTGCATGCAAACACCAGGGGGCCATGGGTTAGTGATAAGCTACCACTCACTGTCTGTGGCTGTGAGCTCGCTTTGACACTCGGGGAGTTGCTGGCCATGTTAGTGCGGTGACTGTACAAAGATGTGGCAATTGACCCCCACAACCAGCAGCCAAAATATGGAGCCATTTACTCTATGTTATGAGTGTTTGGGTTGGTTTTTTTTTTGCATTTCTGCAGTTGCTTAATGACATGCTATGACAGCCACCGGCTAGAAAAACAGAGCTGCAATTTCATCATCATCATCATCATCATCATCATCATCATCATCATCATCATCATCATCATCATCATCTACTACGCACACAGCATGGCCAATTCTCTGCCCGAGTCTCAAAACAGAAGTGGTGTTAGCTCCTGGCCAGCTTGAGGCTGGACCTTGAGAGACTGAGGAGGGAGGTAGGAGCTGATGGAGGGATGTGGCTTGAATCTGTTACCGCTTCTCAATTACAACCTAACAGTGCTCAAAGCATGGCAGGAAGTGTTAAGGTGTCTATGACAACTATTAAACATGTTAAATAAGATTGACATCTTATTCAACATATTTTAAGGTTTGTCAGAGACTATGTGTTTTAAGTTGTGTTATGATAATAGGCCATGTGCTGTATTGTATAATTTACTATGAGGGCCATTCGGTTATCACTGAATACAAACTGTCACAAATTTCCACACATGATACACAAAAAGTTTTTCATCCTCCTCTGCCTCCTCCTCTCTCAGCTGTCAGCCTCTCAGTGGCCGCGTCACTGCATGGTTTTGGACAGATGCTACATGCACTTTGTGCTCCGGCATACAGGAGGGGCAGGCCATCATGAGATCTACCAGCTCCCCCATTACTTCACGACCTACCACCTCCTCTCCAGTAAACCTGCCAACAATGCCCTGCAGCAGGCGAATCTCAAAACACTCCTGTCAGGTGGCTTTGCGTGAGGGTGACTGGTAGAGGGGAAGGCGTGGTTTTGGAGGAGGCGGCACTCAGTGAAAAGGTTAATTGGTCGACTGATCAGGCAGTGGAGGAGCAAGGCAAGGTGTTACAGGTGGGCAGGCCCGTGTCTTTTTGCTGTTACTGTCGTCACTTACTAACCTTTAGGTCCCTGTGCACTATGCCATTAATGTGGCAATGATTTACACTTTCTAGAATCTGCTGTATGCAGTGACTGTGGAGGAGAGAGAGAGACCACGCCAGAAGCAAAAAGAAGAGGAAGAGGGAGAACAGGTAAATGTCAAGAAACAAAGGAACAAGAACAGGCAGACAGAACACACCAACCACATGAAAACAGCACTTTGACTGACAAAAGAAAGTTTCTAAAGGAACAGTTCAACATTCTGGGAACTGAAGCTCTAACTAAAAGTTCAGACAGGCAGACTGTTCTTTCACATGCTCAGTCCTTTGACTTATTTCTCATACCAACCTCTCATTCAGTCCTCTCACTCATGCTCACTAATAACTAGGGGTGGGAATCTCTTGGCACCTCATGATTTGATTCGATTCCGATTCAGAGGTCGGCGATTCAATTCTAAACCGATTCTCGATGCATCTTGATGCAGCAATTTTTTTATTCATCATTTCCATGCATGATTTCAAAAAATAATAATAATTAAATCTGAGTTTGCTAATCACTTCCTACTTTTTTCTCACTGAGTGACTACTTGGTACTTTCAAAGCAAAGTATTTATAATGATCCATACTTAATTTAATTCCAATATATTTAATTATTAAAAACAAATGAAAGAAATGTGGCTAGGCAACTGGAAGGTTACATTTGCTAGCAAACATGCTGCTTTGCAAAGAACCAAAAGGAAAAGAAAAGTGTTCCTGTAGCAGCACATGTAGTACATTAATACAGCTGCAGCTGGTCGACGGTCGATACAGGTGTTTGTATCACAGGTTGATCTGGACGTCTCACACTTTGCCACAGCTGACTGACCTCACGCTGAGTTCGGGCTGGATTTCAACATACTGTGCGGGCTGTTTGACAGTGTACAGTTTCACATCGACTTGGATTCAGCTAAATAACGGCGTATGCGGCTGGGAACGGTGGCTTTAAGTAACCATTTGAACGCAGTGCGTGGAATGACAAAAATACCCAATAGTTAGTTACAGGTGTCACAAGTTAACCTGGGTGCTGCGCACTCAATGCCACAGCCAACAGCCAACAGCCAACAGCAGTCTCCACGCTGTTCTCGAGCTGCTCAGCGTGAACAAATGCCTCAGACTGTTCCACCCATGAGTTGTTTGTGAGTACAGACATTCACGACACATCCCATGTTTTTCGTTGTGTGCCCGCCGTCGACTGTCCGGGCACTGGACTTCCTCACTTCCGAGTTTCACCTCTTGCGTTCCATCAACATTACGTTGTCAATTAACGTGTAGAAAATTTATTTTTGACATCTGTGATTCGATTCAGAATCTTCCACGTCCCAATCGTGATTCATCTAAGAATCGATTATTTTTTCCACCCCTACTAATAACTGCCTGTCATCATCTGGTGCCTTCAATTGATATCAGCTGCTCAAATCAGCCTGGCACATATATCCAATAGCACAGTGAAACACCCTCAAGGTTAGCCCATCATCTTGCTGTTGTCTTTTTGAATATGATTGTCTCCTGCTTTCTAGTTCATTCATTCTGCTTTTCTGCGTGCATTCATGCAACATTTTGCGGTAATTTCAGCTTGAATCGTCAAGAAAGATATAATACTTATGGACCTTTTTCCAGCAAGCTGAAGTCTGATTATCCAGACTTAAGGAGAAATGCTCTTCTCAACCTGTATTTGCCCATACACAAGTTCATCAGCTCTTCCAGGACACTCAGCTGTGGTCAACAACCTGATCACCTCCACACTGTCTCTGGCTTATTTCATCCATGCTAACTCCACACACCTTCAGTCAGAGGAAAGTAATTCATCACTGATCCTCATCGCTGCCATTTGTGTTCAGCCTTTGCAACATTGTTCTCATCATTCTCGGGCCTCTGTGCAGAAGGCTGCAACTTTCTCATGCAAAAAATATATAATAAAAATGAGCCTCATTGTGCGAAAACAGGGTTCATGAAGTCCATCTGATTACCGATGTTAACATCTCTCCCCCCAATAAATGATTGCATTAATCTGTTTTTTCATCTGCGTTCAGCATTTGCAGTCTCCTTGCTCACATGCATTTTGGTATTTATCTGTTTCTGTTGCTGCTGCTCAGGGCAGAGGCCCTTCAATCA
Organism: Sparus aurata; assembly: GCF_900880675.1. NCBI lineage: Eukaryota > Metazoa > Chordata > Actinopteri > Spariformes > Sparidae > Sparus > Sparus aurata. The sequence continues at coordinate 22,246,253 of NC_044196.1, read as the reverse complement.
CAAAATCCCCCTATAGAGTCTAAGCTAAAGATTTTATCACATACCATCTGCTGTCATAACCATTTTCTTAACGTCATTCACTAGTCTCTCCTGATTGAAACCTAATCATCCGCTTTCTTGCCAATAGCGAGACGATAAGATCGATATCAATCAGGTTACAGCTGGCTTAGCTTAGTATAAAGACTGGAAGCAGGCAGAAAGTTGCCATAGTATATCATGTATCTTGCGTGTTTTATCTGACCATATCGGCAATCTCCTCCCAGCACTTCTGTCCGCTATCTCTGGCTATAATGCAGATTGCCAGAGTCTGTAAACACAAGTCTTAGTATAGGTGTCTGTGCAGGCACAACTGTACCTGGTGAACTCACTGTGACAAGATCTGCATAGAGTCACTGCCCCCAGCTGTTTTGTTCGCCAAGAAATACTTCCCCACACATAATGCCTAAGCTAGACTAACCATATCAGTATTTAGCGCGCATTCATGAGATTGATCTTCAAGTCACTCTTGGAAAGAAAACACCTTGTTGAACTGTTCCTTTAACTAATTTGACAAGTAAAGGAAATATACAAAAAGGACACATGCATATTCTTTTCATCCATTACGTTCTTTCAGATATCACTTTTGATAAATCAATTCATACAAATAAATAAAATCCACAACAAAACAGAATCCAGATCCATCACATCTAAAAATATGTAAATTGCCAATTGTCTTTTTTCATCTGAATTGAAAAGATTACGACTCTTGACGACAACTGCTGGAGCAGCTCCATCAACTGAAAGTCACACTTCAATACAGCTGGATGGAAACAATTAAAAAAATCTTCAGACTTATTTAAAAATATGAAAAAATAAACCTTAGATGAAACTTTAATGAAAATGCTCTGGTATAAAGCTGCTTTCTTTTACAGGAACTGCCACATAAAAAGCAGACAGAGTTCGTTTTGGAGTGGATTTTTAATGGACAGGTCATGAGGTAAAATTAGGAAAAGTAGATCTATAATCAAAGGACAAAAGGTAGAACAGGAAATGAAAAAGAGTAATTGCAGGCATAAAAGGCATATCAAAGGCAACACAACAGGAAACACTTGTCTGCTGCATAATGAGCAAGGGTTCTATTTTTGTGTGCATATGTCAAATGGATGCTCAAGGGTAGGTAATGCAATTTTATGACTTTCATGGATATAATTTTGTTAGCTGTTCTATACTTTGTACTTCTTGAATATGCCTTTTTTGCCAAAGTAAACTCAATGGATTTCACATCACATTTATTTCAATAGAGAAATATCAACACAAGAGAGCATTACACATACCTGGCATCAGCTTCACTGTAGTACTCCCTGGCAACAATATCCTCAAACAATTCACCACCGGTCACTCTGGAGGAGAAACAAATGAAGTGGCAGACAGAAAAATAATGAGAACACTGAAAAGAAAATACATGTGTGGAAAAGAAGTGAAGTGTAAAATCACAGATGTTCATGTGTCTATTGAGAAAAAAAAAGGGCTTGATGATTATTGAAGTCGTGAGATTTAAGAGATTCTTTTTAGGACCAGCTTTTGGAAAATAATGACGCTGTGCCAAAAATGGTGAAATCACTACAATAACATACTCCCGCATGTGTGGTCACACAGTATATGGACATTGTTTATTCAGCTGGGAGAGTTTTCCATGTCTCTCCATGAGGTTATAGCTAAAAGCCTAAGTGCTTTTCTAACACAAGCAAATCTATAATATAATGGAGGTGCAGTAATAATAGAGCATGGTAAATTATGCTATGAGTCAGCCTTTGGACCTCAGGGAGTGCTATGTTTATGTACAGTAGATAGCACACAGGTTTTTCTCTGACTAATTTGTTTTTGATATTTCACAGTTCTAATGATGCTGGTAATGTCGACATCTTTCGAAATTCTTTTAAATTCCACTAAAAACAGATAATGGGGTCTTTTCACAAGTAGGGGTAGGAATCACAGGCTACCATACGATATGATATGATAAGCGAGACACGGCCCACAATAACGATACGATCACGATACACCAATTCTGAAATAATCTATATATTGCAAGACAATCATAACGATGCATCACAATATCTGTCTATTTGAAGAATCCAAAATGCCCATAAAACGGTACAGTGCAGGATTCTAACTATTAATTAACTGCAATTTGATGTCAGTTTCACCGAATTATAAGAATGTGACACAAATTGAGATGAAACACTGAACAAAAAGTGTACAAAGTCTTGGCATAGTGCCTCTTTTACAAACACAGTGACTAACTTGTCATTGTCAATATATGCTATCACATAAACTGGCAAAAGTCCAAACTGTTAAAATACAGCACAGTTCTGCAGCAGGACAAGTCTGTAAATTTAATTTACAGAACTATAGAACTGAAAACAAATTAGAATAAAAAAATACACATTTCTTTATAAAAGGCAGATATAAAAATACAAATTTTAGGGCTCTTTAAGCATTACCAACTTGTGTATGTAAACCTGCACACATTGTATGCCTATATGATTTAAAAGCTCAACAAACTTGTCTTTATGTTAACCTTAACACATTTCAATGGCTAAACCTTTTAAAGCATGACACACTTGTTTTTAACACATTTAACTGCTTATCGACTTGATTTATGTTAACTTGAGAACATGTCAGTGCTTTTGAAGTAACTTGTATTATTTAAACCTGAGCATATTTCAATGTATCCTCAATTATGCATGTTCTCCTTCAGGAACAGCAACTGATCAGCATGCTCAGAGATGAGTGAACTTCCCCTCCCCCTTGTTTTCAACACGTAGGAGTGTGTTTCCTACTTGTCAATAAAATGGGCAGTGATTGTCACGTACTCAATGGCCCGTCGAGTCAATCCATCGCAGGTAAGTACAATTCTCTGTGCAGACTGGAGTGCATCCTCCAACTTTCCTCTCATCTCATCATAAAGAGCAGGAATAGCTTTTCAGTGAAACATTTTCTACTCTACATTTTATACCTTGATTCCGGTGTTTCATTTATTTTTACTTTACTTTATTTTCATCCACACTGTACGAGCGAGGTCCTTGCAACTTGATCCCAGCGATGGACTTTGTAATACTGGCAGCCATCAGGGAAGAGAAAGGAGGCTTTGCTTTAAACGTTGCATTCAACGCTGCACGTTCACTTACAGCATTAGCATTAGCCATTTTCTCAACAAGTGGATCAAGGTGGTGGCGTTTCAAGTGGCTTTACATATTCGTGATGTGGCCCTGTACTCAACTTTTACCCAACAGTTTTTGCACATGGTGTAGTCTTTGTCGATTTTGTTTGTCCTATTATAGGTGGCTGGGGCGTCTCTTAACCTAACTTTCCATACGCTGACGTCTACCATTATCCTGCTGTCAATTTCCTCTTCTTCAGCCAATTAACTTCCGTTCAAGTTAACCGCATTCATGTGATACATGGCCCAGGCAGGAAAACTGGCAGGGAACTTTGTTTATAGTACTAATAAGGTTCTCATGAATACTGTAGGAGTCAGGAATTAATCCACTGTTTTCTACACTTGTACATTTCATGTATAACATCAATGGAGTTACTTTTTAAAACGTTTACAAGTAGGACAGTGGGTCAATTTGCACGGAATATGGAAAATTACTCACTAGGATATTATAAGACAAGATCTTTGCCATGGCTTCTAGCAAATGCTTCCGCTCTGGATTCACGCAACTTTATGTTTGCTCTGTAGAGTGTATACTGTTATCCTTCATTCAGTGGTTAGGAAGGACCCATTGTGAAATATGAGGCAAGTGTAGTATCATGATTTTTTTTTCTGAATCCAGTTCTCAAAATCTCTCACACTGACTTCATTCTGCTCAATAGAAAAAGTTTAAGAATATAGTAAATAGTAGATGTTAATCAGCAATAGCCAACTGCAGTATTGTTGTGTCTGATCATTCTTCCAGGCAGGTTCTTCACTTATTCCTGTGTTGTTGTTTTTTTAAACCAAGACTGGAATACCGACTGTACCTCGACTGCCCATACTCTAATTAATTGCAGCATTTAAAATAATTCCTGATGGACAAGCTGACAGTACACAACAGAGACAGAATGAAGGTGATGGTGAGTTAAGGAGGATGGAGGGAAGGAGTGAGAGATCTAGAGGAGTGATGATTACATGAAGTGACAGTAAAAGCCCAGGATAATAGGTTACAATGATGAATCGACGTTGATTGCCCTTTTTTTCACAAATTAGGTACAGATGTTACACAGGGTGTCAACAAACTAAAGAAAAGAAGCTTGATGCATTAAACGCATAGTATGTCATTTCTGCTGATAGTGGCCTCACAATGAAATACAAAAACAGAAGACGTAAGTCACGTAGGTTCATGGGAGTTGTTGTCTTCACTGATAAAACAACCTATTGACGATAATAATCCATCTACTTAGCTCAGGCAGACAAGCCAATGTCATAACGTTTCATTCCTGTTGTATTTAGTCAGGTATGCCATCTTCCTTCTTCACTCCAACTATCTCCTGGAAACTATAGCAAAAGGCAACCAAATAAATTTGCTTTGCGGTGAATGTAATGAGGCCGATGGCCGACATTTTATGCTTAAAGAATGTGCACCGTAACTGCCAATGCAAAATTCACATAAATCTCAATTAACAAATGTAATGTTTCAAAATTCCATCCAATTTAAGTGCTGAGAAATGTGACCAATACATTCCTGTAGGAGTGATCAGGCCATCTGGTTATCATTAATGAAAAGATTAATTATTTTCTTTTCACTTAAAACAGAGCAGAGAGTATTTGACTTACAGAGCAGATCTGCAACAGTAAATAACATGCAATATAATTTCAGTTAGACTTTGATTTCTTCTGATTTGATATTGAGAGCTCTTTAAAATAAGGTTTTGTGCCTGCAGAGATTTTGATTTTCTTCTGTAGGAAAAGCACAGGCGTAAATAATACAATAAAAAGATATGACTGAATAAATGTATTTACCTGTCATCTGTGATAATTATTATTTATCATTTAGAGAGCTGAAAGATGTGAATATGATTCTACTTAATGCAATCAAGCTCATTTGTATTTCAGCTCTTTTATATGCGAGTACGTTAGCGATGATTTTGTGCAGAATACGAACACGGTGAGGCTGTGTGATGGCTGAGCACACGGCACTGCTGAGACAGATGGAGCAAAGAGGAGGCGAACATGCCACATCTGAATTCCCATGATGCCTTGGTGACAAGACATGTGATTGACAGCTGTCGGCAGAGCGTGACATGAATGTGTTGTGCATGTGTGGAGTATTTAGCACTTGTTTAACCATTTGGAGTGTCTCATAAGGTGCAAAAAATAGGGAAAATAAAAGCCTTGCACTTACAAGTCGAAGACCAGATAGTGGAATCCCTCCTCTGATATGCTGTCATGAAGCCGCACTGGGAAGGAGAGAAATAAAAGTTATCTAAATCATGTACTCCATAGCACCAGGCCACACACACACACACACACACACACACACACACACACACACACACACACACACACACACACACACACACACACACACACACACACACACACACACACACACACACACACACACACACACACACACACCAAAATGCATGCTTTCTTCTCAAATGATGAGACGGGTACCTTCACCATTTTTACGCATTAAACTGTGTTTACGGGTCTGTGGGAATACAACTGCATATCTGGAAAGAAGTAGTTAATAGCTTTTCATGGCTCCAGAGGAAGCAACATGTAAACTGATAAATTATCTCCAGTAATGTCATTCATTGGCTAAATTGCATTGTGGGTAATGTAGGCACCAGGTTTTGAAAAAGATGTCCACCAGAGTATTATTGCACCCTAAGAACAAAGGCCAAAGAAATAACAGTAACAGGAGATATTTATAGTTAGATATACAGTACATTACCCACCATGCAACTCAGTAGCCAAGTAATATCCAAGGTTCATCCCATTTACTGGGTACTGAACATTTCTTTTTAAAAGTATTGATTAATAGTCTCTTTGGTTTCATGGTATACCAAGCGTGATAATGCCGAATGACGTGACCTTGATCAGGAATTAATGGAGTGATTAATGGACTTCATTAATTTCTGATAATGTACAGGCATCTGCCTTTACATGTAGCATGACACAGATATGTTTAGCACACATTATTTGTCCTTTACAATGTCTTAAAGATCCACATTCAGTGAGCTCACCATGAGAGACCTACTAATGTAAGACCGCTTTGTTTCAAGCTGCTCTTTATAAAACTCACTAACATGCCTCTTCATTTGAATTGATTGGCAGGTATCGAAGTCTGCACACCACTCTTGCTGATCAATTTTTAGCCTTTATCTGAATGAGCATGATTGTTAGGGGGCAAGGCTGATTCTGTCACTTTGTTGAACAAGAATAGGATAAAGGCAGCACAGAGGTAAGAAGTCTGTCAACGCTGAGGTAATTAGCTACACTGCCTAATGACCATGAAATGACATGGTGTGAAGAGACAGAGTGCAAGAGTGAGACTAAAAAGATGGATTTGACAAGCACTGGAGTGCTTTCTGTCACCTTAGCTCAGGGGTTTATTCCATTCCAATCTAGAGACATCTTAGAACAATTACCAAATTATTCTGACAGAGGCAGCTTTGACTAACAAGGCAACATTCATATGGAAATGTATACTTAACATTTAAGTGATTGTCGTTGATAAACTAAAATGTACAAGCAAACAATATGACCTTCAATCCTTCAAGTGATCTGTGCTTTTATCAGCTGAACTGACATTTAAACAGTTAAAGGCAGTTGAACAGTGATCATTTCACTACCATTAAATGATCCACTGGGAAGCTGTGGGTCCTTGCATTCATATGGTTGCCACTTGACACAAACCATAACATCACTGCAGACAAAGTACATCCTGTCAAGGTAACTTCCTTGGTAACCTCCCTGATTGCAGTGGTCCCCTCAGCAGGACAATATGGAAAATACACAAGAACACACCAGGAAAAACTGCTCAGTTCAAGGCATTTGGCCATGATCCAAATTCCCCAGATCCCAATCTGGCCGAGCATCCGTGGGACGTGCTGGAACAAGTCCAGTCCATCTCTGGTGATTTCTGTAAAATGGGATCCACATGAATGCCAGGGGCGAAGGTTTCCCAACAGAACATTGCATTGTGGGAACAAAGTAATCAATGTTCTTCACTTGACTGGTCAGTTAAAGACGAGGTGGCAGCAGCATATAGTGACCCCAGCAGAGACATCAGAGGCTGTCAAACTCTGAAAAAAGAGGCAGGAACCCAACCTATGGACACTAACTGAGGGCTGCTATGTTCTTAAAGAACCAAATTCATTAGGAATTGATCAGTTGCCAATGAGTTCGCTGACCCAAGTGTTCAGAAAGGAGGCATCCCAGGGTACTCTGGACAGCAAACTCACACTAACTGTCAGAGGATGAGAATGGCTGACAACCTAACAAGACCATTAAGTGAGGCAGGAGTTGGAAGTCCGAGGAAGCAGTGAAGGAAGCTGATACATAGTGGAAGCCTTAGGAGACTGGAGAGGTCATCTGCCAAGGACAGATCTTCAGAGACTCAAAGTCAACTAAGAACAGGCACCATCACCTGAAGCTGTCCATTTCTGAGGGCAAGGAGACAAACCCCTGAGCACAAAAACATCCTCCATCTACATCAGGCTTGGACTTGGAAATTCAGGTCGACCTGGGGAGGAGGCTTGTCTTTCCATAGGAGGTGGCAGTGACCCAACTCCGACCAGACGAGGTTCTTTTGGCTGGGTAATTCACAGGACCCTAAGACCACTAAATCAAGAGCCTAAATCAACGAGGCTCATGTCAAAGGATGGCACACAATCCTAGGTTGGCTTCCTTGGCAACAATTGTGTGCTGTTTCCTGCAGAGAATCTTGCTGGGCAGAGCCATAGTAGCCATGACCAGTTCGAGATGGTTGCCGCTGACAAGAGCCTGCAATTGGAACCTCTCTGCAGGTGTGGCCTAATTGCCATTGCTGCGTCACTCAGGTGAGACGTCCAGGTTAGGGGGCGAAATGCTAATGATCCAGAGGCACCTTTTGCTGGTGGGTTCCCAACTTTTCAAGTGCTAAGACCACCTGCCACTAAAGAGCACTGTGAAGTGTGCAAGAGTGAGACTAAAAAGATGGATTTGACAAGCACTAGAGTGCTTACTGTCGCCTTAGCTCAGGGTTTTATCCTGTTCCAATATAGAGACATCTTAGAATAATTACCATATTATTCTGACAGAGGCAGCTTTGACAAACAAGGCAACATTCTTATGGAAATGTACAGTGCCTTGCAAAAGTATTCACCCCCCTTGAACTTTTCCATATTTTGTGACATTTTAACCACAAATGTAATGTATTTAGATTTTATGTGTTAGACCAACATATAGTGGTGCATAATTGTGAAGTGGAAGGAAAATGATACATGGTTTTAATTTTTTTTTTTTACAAATAAAAAACAGAAAAGTGTGGTGTGCAAAAGTATGTACCCCCCTTTACTCTGATACGATTAAATAAAATCCAGTGCAACCAGTTGCCTTCAGAAGTCACCTAATTAGTAAATGGAGTCCACCTGTATGTAATCTAATCTTAGTTTGAATACAGCTGTTCTGTGAAAGCCTCAGAGGTTTGCTAGAGAACATTAGTGAACAAACAGCATCATGAAGCCCCAAGGAACACACCAGACAGGTCAGGGATAAAGTTGTTGAGAAGTTTAAACCATGATTAGGATATGAAAAAATATCCCAAGCTTTGAACATCTCAGAGCACTGTTCAGCGCACTGGTTCGTACACATTTTTCAAGGTCAAATTCAATTTTTTTTTTTTTCACTTTTAATCACAATTATGTACATTGTATTGTGCTGTAAACATCTAAAATGATGTTTCATAATAGCAAAAACTTTAGAAATTAAAGGAGAACACAAAGTTTTATCCAAAAAAAGGGAAGCTACTTGGCGTTCTTCAGGTACACTTGCACCGAGACAAAGAGAGACCTGAGAGCACCCTGTAATTTTCTTTTTTGACACAAACTTTTATAAGCTGTTCGCTTATTCATCAAAGTTTATTAATATTGAACGTGTCATCAGTTCAGCATCAAATTCACCTTCTCCTCAGCCATCCTTCTCTATTGCTACCAGGCTGCATGTGTAATGATACACACACACACACACACACACACACACACACACACAGATTTTATTTCTTCTTGTAATAAGCAAACTATCCAGTCTGATCCCAATTTTGCCAAGACACAGAGGTATAATGTCAAGCACTTCCAAGCACTTTTCAGACCTTGAAAACACAAATTCAAACACTTTCAAGGATTTCAAGCACCCGCACGAACCCTGAGAGAAGCAGTCAAGAGGCCCATGGTAACTCTGGAGGAGCTGCAGAGATCCACAGCTCAGGTGGGAGAATCTGTCCACAGGACAACTATTAGTCATGCACTCCAAAAATCGGGCCTTTGTGGAAGAGTGGCAAGAAGAGAGCCATTGTTGAAACAAAGCCATGCAGTTTGCCACAAGCCATGTGGGTGCAAAACAAACATGTGGAGGAAGGTGCTCTGGTCAGATGAGACCAAAATTGACGCTTTTGGCCTAAATGCAAAACACTATGGCCCTCATTTATCAAACGAACGTACGGCAGAAAACCGTGCGTACGACCATTTCCATGCAAGCTTCGGCATTTATCAATTAGAGCGTGAGCGGAAGCTACGATCAGATCTCACGTGAGGTCTAAGCTCATGTACGCAAATCTGAGTCTGTGGATTTGCGGTGTAGCACAGCAAAATCTGGCCGAGTCTGAAAATAATTATCAAACAAACCTCAGCTGTCATTAAGCATAAGCAGTCACATATTTAGAACAGATCAAAACGGATTCTTAAAAACGGATAAAACAAAATTTTAAAATTTAAATTAAAAAAAGCCCAAGTTTTTATTGATACCACTTTTTGTAAAATAAAATACAACAACTAATTAACGGAATACCTAATAACCCCGCTGGCAAACCCTACTACAGAGCAGAAACGCAGATTCAATAGTGCGCACACATGTACACGGGTCACAGTGGAGTGCTGCTTTGGGTTGCTGAAGGGCAGGGGGCTCCATCTCGGACCAGCAGGGGGAACGCTGCTGTATACCCCAGAGAAAGTGTGCGCTATTATTTTGGCCTGTTCAGTTTTGCACAACATTGCATTAGTGAACGGAGTGCCTTTGATGTGCCTGCGCTGCCAGGATGCCGATCTCCATCTCGGAAAAGTTTATCTTCTTGCCAGTGTTTCCTCTCTCCATGTTATTTTATGTGGTCTATCTATCTATCTATCTATCTATCTATCTATCTATCTATCTATCTATCTATCTATCTCTATCTCTATATATATATATATTCAGTGGCATGTAGGTTGGTCCATTTCTGATTCCAGGAGAAGTAGCAAACCAAATAACCCCCTATCCTGCAATCGTGTGTTGCTCCCAACCCTCCACTCCTCATTTTCACTAAAGAAAAAGGGGCCAGACAACAATAAATGCCAGTTTTCACTGTGTGTCAAAGTCATTGTTGAGGTGGTAATTACAGTTTCTTAGCCTTTGTGGCCCCCAAAGCAAGGAGGGAGGGGAGAGGGGGTGGTGTGTATGTGCATGTGTGTATGTGTGGGATAGGAGGGAAGGGGGCCATGTATGCAGATGTGCTCTATTTGTAGACATAGCCATTACACAAACTATACTAAGCACAACAAAATGGCTATAGGCTGAACCTGTTGGTTTACCTTTATGTTAAGGATATCTACACTCTCTGGCAAGCATTTACATGTATTATTCAGGTTATGAGACATGTATCTGTTTGTGCACATACTTTGGGATGTACTTCCCATTTGGAGACAAAAAACTGGACCTAGCCAAGTAAAAAGGTACTTAATTATTGATCAAGGCTAGGGTGAGGATTAGGGTATGGTGTGTATCCACAAAAAAAAGTTATTAGAGTTAAGGTTAGGATATGTATGCTGGGGGTCTAAAGCTGCAAGTATGCTTTATCAGTGTTGCTTGTCAAATGGTTGAACATCTTCAAAAATACAGATTAGGATTAGGAACTGATAGAGGGGGCTGTGTCCGATGATTTCTGTAACTTTGCCTCACAAATTTGTTAACCAACCACCTAGCCTCTAAACCTCTCAAGACTGCAATGGACGCCCTGACAGCCCACTACAACACTGCTCTTTCCACATGAAAAAACGCTGTTTCCTTCACCCGTCCAGCTCCATGGTGCGTCCCTGCTCCATAAAGGCCTCTAGTCAGCCACCTGGAGACCTAAAAAGATCATGTGAGATCTCTCTAAAACCGCTCTCTAAAACCAAGACACAATGATACTTCACACTCTGAAAAAACAGCAAAACCAACCAGAATGTTGTTCTCAACCATTAACCCCCTACTCTGCCCTAATGACCCTTCCTTGACCCCAATGACCCTTCCTTTCCTTTCCTTGATTTCTTCCAGGCCAAAGTTGACACTTTCCATCGCCAACTCCTGGTACCACAGTCCCCTCCCTTCCAGGCATGAGATTTCTTTCCCGTGGCCATGAGCCGGAAGTAAAAGGACGGCGGCGCCGGTGTCTTTCCTCCGAAATCACCGCAAGAAAGAGCGCCAATGTGCATCTAGCTTGTGTTATTATCATGTACACGATATACAAAACGAACAAAGATGTAGCTTCGTCTCGCTTGTCGTATGCCATCTTTCTCAAATGCCGAGGTAGTTTGTTGTTGCTGGTGATGTAAAGAGGTCAGCCGGAGATTGCCTTGTAACGACTAGTTGAAATGGTTACAGTGCCACCTATCGTACCGGGGTATGACATGCTTGGGCCAATAATCCTATTTTCTCCCCGGCATGTATACTCGGACAATTGCAGTTGTCTGATTGAGTAGCATAGTCGAGCTATGGCTGTAATCTGACTAAGCTGTGCATGTAAATGTACTGAATGATACACAGCTCTAACTCGGAACCAAACCATCCACTCAGCTCCCCCCAATACTTGGTCAACTGCCTGCATGACATCAAAGCCTGGATGTCAACAAACCTACTTACACTCAACAGCAAACAAACAGCTCTGGTTGTGGCCACCAAGGTGCTGCTCTGGAAGGCTGGAGATCTCCTTCTTGATGCAGACGGGTGCCAGGTCTAATTACCAGACTCCAGCCATCGCTCCAGCCATCGCTCTCCAACTCTGTGGCAGAAATTCTAATCCATGTCTCCACAACCTCCCGCTCTAAAAAAATCCTTCTCACCTACAAATCACATCATGTCCTTGCCCCTCAATAACTCTACGACCTCCTTCACCCTTACACACCATCCCAGAACCTCTGGTCCTCAGAGTCTTCAGGGTCGCAGCCCTCACCCTCTGGAATGCTCTCCCTGCTGAGATCCATAACACTTCATCTCTGGACATGTTTAAAAAAACTCCTCAAACACCACCTGTTCACTGCAGCCTACAACTGTTTCCCTGACACACACTCATACTTCAGTTTGTTTGTGTAGCTTTGTCATACTGTGTGTGACTACCAAACATCAATGTTAGTCCACCTCGCCTCTACCCAGTGTAGTCCTGCGCTCCATTGGCTCAAACCATCATCAGCTCGTTGAGTGCAACATCTTGATCTGAGATGTTGTGGTAGAGGCAAGTCTCTTTGGGCACAACAGTCTCTGATTTCACATTGATTTCCAGCCTGAGTCAAATTTTGTCCATTTCCCTTTCTTGTGACAGGACATTAGCCAGGAGCAACCTTAAACCAAGTAATTTAGCATGGCTCTTATTCCAACTCTCTTCCTCCCCAACCATCCAATCAAGGTTGGATGGTTGAAAGACTCCGTGGGACGTAATGGTCTCAAAGTCTGCTGCTCTTAGCACAAAACCCCTGCTTTTTTCTCCAGGGATAGTGACAGTATTTCTGCCATAGGCAGTACATGTCCACCAACAAAGCCAAAAAAAAAAGTATAATTTGGAGGAGCTACCTGCTGCAGCACTTTAATATGCCACCGTTGCCATAGCAAACCTAAGAGAATAGGGCACACTTCATCAGAATTCATAAATGTAAATGATGTTCTCCCCATTTCCCTTGATACATGTTTTTTCCCCTATGTGATGGAGCGCCTGAGCAAAGAAACTGGCATGTGTTACTTTGAGGCAAAAGTGACGACGTGTTTTTATGTGTGAGTAAAATAATATATTTCTGTGTATGGTGAAGCTGAAGCACTTACGAGGGAAATGTGAATCCAGTGAACAGCATAGATTTTGAATAGATATTCCACAAAACCATCTTCAGGCTAAACTTTGTATGTTTTGAAACACATATATTAAATGTAACTCTCATTGTGACATTATCAGACGAGGAAAGACAGACACACAGTGCCTATAACGGGAACCCTAGTTACCAATGTTGGGATGCTTAAGCAGGCGGCAGATCCTGGCCTCTCGCTCCAGCTTCTGGTGATCTGTAGAGACAAAAACAACACATCTGTCACATGTGTCTTTTGAGGCCTCATGAAATTCTTCAGGCGTCTCTATAGAGATTTCACATATTAAACACCATTCAATTTTCTCTCCTGCCGTAACAGATGAGCTGTAAAACTAACAGCCATAACACATTACTGCATACTGTAGCCAACAGATTAACAGAAAGAAACCCCTGGCACATGTCCTGCATTACTGCCTATTCAGTTTCAGTGTTAGCTGGTCAAACCGGTGCGGTGAGGTTGCAATGTGGCAATAGTCAAATTCCCTGTTATATTAAAGATTGTATGCTTTTATATAGTCACTTTACAACTGAAGAAGAAAAAGAATGATGTGTGATAGAGTTGCAGTTCCTTTCCAAGGTTAAAGGTATTCAGAAGGTGAAAAAAAACAAAGGACTGACGAAGAGGATTAGCAAGACATAAGACTTTGCTGGCTTAAAACAAGTCCCAGTCTATTTTAATTGTTAAAGAGATGCTGTTTTGCTGTGTTTTGAGGACTATAAGAGTTCACCCAACTTATCAGCTGATCCTTCTATAATAAACATAAGCAATCTTTACTAGTTTTCTGATGTCTCATAGCTGGCTAGTTAAAGTGTTTGTAATTTCTGCATGACGGTCCAATATGTTGACATATCTTAATGATGCATTCCTCCCCTTTGATGACCCCCAAAATGTAACTTCAGTCCAGTACTCGGTACCGCTCTTCCTATATCAGTTCAGACTGGCAGGGTACGAGGACAGGTAAATGGTATTGTGAGAATACCAGGATCGCCATGGTAACACAAGAGAAACTCACCACACCTGAGGACAACATATTGGAAATGTAAACAAAGACTTCAACATGTTAATCTGTTCCCCAGATAAAATCGGATAAAAGCATTTAGCATGAAAACCTTTCAGTGCATTACCACATTCACCAAAAACGTCCAGATTTAAGTGGCACCAAGTTTGACAGAAGTAAGAATTATTCACAAATGAACACAGGTCAGCTTTATCACAAAACACTCAGACGTAGTTATAGATGAGGTGTTAGTTGAAGCTCACATGTGGATAACATGCACAACAACAGGGTGGGCTATTCTGCTTTAAAAAAACATTATGATCCTGCATCAATTTTTAAGTAATGATATTCATAAAAATTTGATACAATCTATAGTACACATTTTAGTGTTTCGGGGTATATAATAATAATAATCAAGCCCATTCCGCACTACCTAGATCTACTCCCATTCTTTTGAAAAAAAAATGAACGGTGATGAAAATAAATCAACATCTCATGATACTATTAATACTGTGATATGACAAATGTGTAGCCATGCCATCAGTGATTATCAACTGCATTACGAACTTCAACCAGTCAGACCAACAGTACAAGAACGCTGCCACCAGTGGCGCCAGTTGGTAAATCAAACTCTCCTCAAACCCAGTGGAGAAGAACAAGAAAAGCCTTTAATGCCACTCTTTGCTGTTCTTTAAAGGAAATATACTGTCTGGTTCTGATATAATTGATGCTATAGCAACAGCTACACTTTACTCTTGAGGAGCCGCCATTTTAGCTTTCAAACAAACAGGGATGTCTCTCACTGGTTTTCATAACTAAACTGATCATAGTTGCCAGTAGTTTCTCAAAGGATGTGGATTGGTTTCAGTGACTATGATTTTGGCATAGCTTGAAAACCTGACAAAATGTATTTGCACAATCAAATAGGACTGATTAACTTTGTGTTGATGTGACATTTGTTGCGCCAGGAACCAACAATATAATTTCTCTTCTTTTACATTTATTATGGGTTGCGCTCTACTGTATGTTTGTTCCCCTATGAAAACACTTTAACAAGTTTTCATTATAATATTTCTGAGACCATTTAAATTAATATAGGTCTGTAGTGCTGTCATGTATCAACCAGGGGGAGCTGTGCAAATGATGGGTGTAGGGCAGACTGAAAAGAAAAGAGGGGAAGGAAGAAATGGCACAGTATGAGCATGTGTCTATGTACACATGTGAAGTTGGAGGGGTTGCTACAGTGGCTGCTACATAGGCTGCTACAGTAGCTAAACATCACTTCAATAGTTCTGTTTCCTCCGTTTCCCTGTTTGTATATTTGGCTGCGTCTCCTGTTCCCTATGCAAAGTCTCCACTGTAAAAAGTAGGCAACTTCTACAACACCTTATCATTCTTACTGAACTGTATATTCTTATGTTCATATTAATGCATAACAGGCAAGAAATTAGAAATGGTCAACTGACTTTACAAATCATAAACCTCTAGTGACAGACCAATCAAAAATTCTGCCGTGTAGATTTAACATTTGGTTCTCCAATAAACTGTGTGTAATGTCAACAGCACCAATGGGACAGACTTCTGCTCTTGTAATCCCGTTTTGGTTCCAACCAGATATGATCACACCATCTCCAATCACACCTCACTTTACAAGTCTCTAATCCTAATCAGACCAATGGGATGTGCTTTTACAGGAGCTGTAATCCTTATGGTCACCAGGTCAACATGAACTTGTCTCCCTTCTCCACATCATCCTTTCCATGAGCTGGATGGCACGCTGCTAATCTGTGACATAACAGGATTTACAGCCTGAGTGGTGCTCACTTACCATCTCCAGCCGCACTGCAACCACAGCCAGCTGATCTTTTCAATTTGTCTTGACTGTCAGTTTGCTGTATATTCATGCTATATGTGGAGCTTCTTGACTGAGAATTAGATGTATACTCTTATACTTTAATTTTATGATCATTGTAAGTGATAATTACTTCACAGCCAAAGTGAACAGATTTGCATAGAACTGGGTAATGAACCTCAATACTTTACTATTAAAAATGGACAATTGCTGAAATGGTATTTGCATTTTTGTTGCTCAGAAAGTTACTGATTTAGATAAAAGTTTTGCCAGTCTATTTGTCTATATTTCACTGTTCAGGTTTGACTGTTTGTATTTAAAACATATAATTTCGATACATCTTTTGTCAAATAAACAAGACCATGTCTTTATTTGTATTTCTAGTATTCAATTTCTTGTTACTCATCAACATTGTATGACTTGAAATAAAATATTAATATGAATTAATATATGAATAATATATAATAACACTGGTGATCTATCGGTTAGTATATCCAGTGCTCTAATTTAATCAAAAAAATAAATCCCTTTTATATGGAAATAAATCAGGAGCAAAATAAGGAAGAATGATGGTTAGGTGTACTTTTTTCCCACAAATTTCTTCAAGAAAAAGGGCAGAAAGGATGACTAGATTTAGAAGTAATTAAGATGATATGCCAGCAGTCATGAATAATCTTTGAGGAAAAAGGCAGACAGAAATTTGGAACATTTTTGTCACTGATGGTTTTCAGCATGGCCGCTTTGTTGATGCAAAACGGTATAAGACCATTTCCTACTTTAAGAAAATAGAAGTTGACTTAAAATAGGTCTGAAACTGAAACAGTAGGTTTGGTTCAGTTTTTTTAGTACTTATTTGACTACGACTTGTTCCCCATCTTCACTTACTGTAATTCCTTCAGTACTACAAATAACTAAAGCTACAACAGGTGTGTATTAGATGAATGGTGCTCAACTGAAAGCACTGATAGATCAAAATCCTTTTTCCTTCAGTGGTTGAATGTGTATGGCTTAAGACCTAAATTTACATTTGCACATTTGATGAAGTCCTCAAACAAAGATTCTAGGCTTTATCACCCACAGCCCACTCTACTCCACCAGAGCCCAAAAAGCAAAGATGTCTCTCAATCAGAACTCAAAGACTTGAATGTGATTCACTCTGGAGTTGGCCCATTTAGAAAACCCAGATGAGTTTGTGATCAGGCCGATGAAAACGAGGACAGCAGCTATTTTCAATGTTGCCGACTGATCAGATCAGCTGCCTCCATAGTACTGTAAAGCAGCACATCTGGTTCCACATGCAGTGCCCGCAGGTTCAGTCACTTCATAAATAATCCCTCAATGTGCCCCCCTCATTTAAACCTAAAGAAAGAGTAAAGAACTTCTTGTTTGTAAAATAAAAAAGTCTGCCATTTCTCACAATTTGTACCTGCTGTTAAAGTAAGAGGTGAGTAATGGAGTTCTGTGCCAAGAGGCTGAGAGTGTGAATGCGATACAAAAGAAAGAAAGAAAAACAGAAGGGCAGCAAACCCCCCTGGTGGACCACACCATCTTTTCTTACTGCCCTTCTCATTTCCTGTTCTCACCTTTAAAATTCCTTTGTTTTAGAAACGTACAACACAAAAAATAAAGATCATAATAACCTGAACACTTCTCAAATCTGAGCAATGCCTCGTGCACTGAGCAAACTAGTGCTCGATCCAACTTTCTGTTCAGAGGTTCGAATCAGGGAGAAAAAATATGGTTAACCCTCGAAGACCTAAACAGCAACTGGTAGCTAAAAATAGCCACTGCAGTAGCATGTTTAATAACCTTTGAACCGCTAATCCTATCCAAATGCTTTATAATTCAGTTTTTCAGTGGCATCATAGATGTCTTGTTGGGGCTTTCTGTGGCTCTGCAGTGAACATGATTACACTATTATGCTGTGCAGCATTGATTTATCAAGGAAACCCACGTAGTTTCTTCCTCTGAGCCAACGGGAAATGGTTGTAGCCATAGTACATTTGTCGTTAGTTTTCAATGGATACTATATTTCTCTGAAAAAAAGGTTCACTTTTCTTTCCAATGTCTTCTGTTATGAATTAACCTATGTACATACATCTGCACCTCTTTTTAATTGAAAGAAAAAACAAAAAAAACACATACACACATATTATATATAAACTTTTTACTGCATTCTATTTATTTTTTTCAAATGTACTGGTGTTTTAATATGACTATCGTTAGGTTTAAAATGCTGAGTCTGTAAATGAAAGTCTGCAAGTTAAAAGGCCCAAAGCCAGTCACAAAAAACTTCCCAGAAATAAACCCCCTTCAAATGGCTACTCACACTTTGACAGACATGACAATCAAGGTTTTGATTGGGACATCCCTAATCAGGTTTTTTTTCACCCCGATCCGAGTCCTTTAATATTCCGTAAATGCCAATACCGAGTCCCGATCTGATACTTAGCCTTAACTAATAATTTCCTTGATTATACAGCTGGCATTCAGAAAAAAAGTACCTGCATCCAAGCTGTTCCTTAATAGGTTTTTATTTTATTTTGTTGAAACAAAAAATGCACTTTCATATGGCTCTTTCTTATTCTGCATATTTGTAACATTGGCCTACCACCTAACTTGCGTTAGCAGGTGAGTCTGTGACGCTGCACTGTGACAGCAGACCCTTATGTACAGCCAGCTCAAGTGTGGAAGTGTGTGTGAGACGCAGCCCACACTTGGTACCTCCATATCATCCATGGCTTTTTTCATATTCCTTACGTTGTCATGTAAAATGACATCGACCCATTGCTTGTCATTTCACATGCGTTCAGCATTTCCTCGATTGCCTGTTTGACATGCTCTGCTGTATGAGACCCACAAAACTAGTGCGTATACTGGCATGTTGTAACTCAAAAGTTGATTCAGTGCAATGTAATGCAGAGATGATAGGGCATGCCGGGGATTCAAGAACTCCAAGTGACAAAGAAAACCCTGATCCTCTACCAAAGAGATGAGGTAGTTATCCAGAGCAATGAATTCAATTAACTCTGTAATATTTTGGGCCATGTCGCTGTCTCAATCGATATTTCTCTTTCCTTTTGAGAGTATCCACGATTGTTTGTTGCTTCGTTGCCTTTGTCTGTGTTGCTTGAGTGAACTCGTTGTAGGGCTGGGCGATATGGCCTTTTACTAATATCCCGATATTTTCAGGCCATGTCACGATACACGATATATATCTCGATATTTTCCCTTAGCCGTGAATTAACACTTTGATGCATACAATCATGCCAGTACGATGATTCTATGTGTCTACATTAAAACATTGTTCATACTGCATTAATGTATGCTGATTTTAAACATTCATGCCAAACGGTAAAATCACAACTAAACAAATTTATCAACACTGTATTTATTAAACAGTTATTAAGCAGTGGCAAAAACATGTAATTTCAAAACAAATAAAGTGCCTTTTATGCATGATGCAACTAATATGATGTATCAAAATAACGCTAAATTAAAGTGCACATTTTGTGCATAATGCCAGTACAATATTTAAACAAATAAATAAAATAAAGTGCCTTTTTGTGCATGATGTGACTCATAACATTTCAAATTATAAGTTTTGCGTATAATGCCAAACCACCGCCAGATGATGGATCCTGCGTTGTTTTTCTTGAGAATTAATTCTCCCTCCATTTTTCATAGCACCTGCTGCTGCCACTACCTGAGATCTCTGCTGCTACATGCTGCCGGGCGCATGACGTTGCACGCACGACAGAATGTGATGTACGTAACTAGCTTGTTTTATCCCTCTGTACGGGAAGATGAGAAAGAGTGAGAAAAACCTGTAGTTCAATGCCCGCGACTAAAAGCAACTGCGTGTCAATTGACTGTATACTCAAATATTCACGGTATAGTCATTTTCTACATCCCACAGAGAACAAGCCGCGAGACTTTGAGTATATTCGATACATCTCCCAGCCCTAACTCGTTGTGTGAGTATTTGTCGTATCAAATGTGTAGTATTAAATGCAGCTCTTCTGTTACCCACTCACGAAATGGTATTGCAGATGTTACATGTTGTCGCTGGACTGCTTTCACTTTCCAATTTAAAATATTTCCACACTGCAGACTTTTTATCCACAGGTTTGCCAGAGTTACGTTCTGCCACAAATTGTGCTCTGACGTAACAAAAAAATTAATAATAAAAAAATCGGGCTTGGGTCCATGTTAAAAATTGCCGATCCCAATCAATGGATGGGCTCCCGATCCTGCAGATCGGCTCGGGACATCCCTAGTTTTGATGAAAGAACTTTCAAGCAGAAAGATGCCTTGGGACTTGCTAAAGAAATACCCTGTCATACTAGAGGAACAGCAGACTACAGTATGCTAAGCTTTATGTTTTCCGTCCAAGTGGCTTTTACTGTAGGCACCCCAGGCACACTTTCCTACCGTCCATTCAAGCTGTGGTGGGGGTTGATATGACAAGTGAGTGTGTGGACAGGCAGGTGGTCCCACCAGAGGAAACTGCTGCAGAAATTCTGACACTGTCATAAGCACTCAGTGCGACATCCATCAGAATGCCACATCTGACAGACCAGCCTCCTGACATGTGCTACACACTTGGTCCATCCTCACTATCAACTGTCAGTTCTGATGAGCTGAAGTGTGGCAGGATATGCTTCGGATGAAAAAGGCACTCAAGAGGTTAAGTAATGACTGAGTGAATGCTTAATTGCAGAGATTAACACCAGTGGCAGGATTCCTCCAAGACTAGCTTTTATGGGCAATATCTTTAAATTTATATTCAGAGCACTGGTGATATCAGCACACACTTATATTAGGATTTCTTAAAGGCATTCATATAGACTGAAATAAAGTACAAAAAGCCAGTGGTTTCTGAAGTGTGCCTATTTTTGCTTTCAAACAGCTGCAATACCAATAGCCAGAATGCAGTAACAAAATGGGTGCTGATGGCTTAGACTGTTCATGTGATGATGCTGATGTAGTGTAAACAGGAACAAGACAGACCCAGCTGTTCAACAGAGAGAGGAGGAGGGGGAGGACGGCCAGACCAGCTGGGTTCTTGTTCATTTGTAAGTTTCCTCACAGGCTTTCAACATGTCTTTATATATGTGATTAAGCAAGAAATTAGACTGTTATGCAGTCTTTTCTAGTTTAAGGCTGACTCTTTACAGAGCTTAATTCGGAGCAAATGTAAAATGTTGAAGCTGGTCTTTGAAGAGTTAATTATTCTCTGCTTAAAATGTGTTGAATTTAAATCTGTCACATAAGGGGTTTGCACATCAATATGACATCAGTATATCAGTATTCTTCTGATCTTTAGAGCAGTTTGTTTTTCTTTTAAACGGAAATTGGTACACATTTTGAACTTTTAATACCTGTGTGTAGTCAAACAAATGTCGCTTGAGTCAGCATTGGTTAGGGCTGAAGACGAGAAGTTTAAACATTTTACAACTTAGGGATGTACAACAAAATGCAAATTGCAGTTTCATGATGCAGCTTAAGGTGGTGAAGGTGGAGTGTTGTGTTCTTATAAGAATGCAACCATTTGTATTGTTCTTTTTTATTTCTATAATTTTATATACTCTTAACTTAAAAAGGGAAATATATCTGCTCTAATCAAAATTATAATTATTAAAATTGTTTGAAGCAGGTGACTGGGATTTCCAAATAGCTCCTTTAAAATATAAAATATCAATATTATAATGTGGCACAACGCATTATACAGACTCCTTCTGGGTACCCTTCAGTAAATTAAAAGAAAACTACCAAGAGAACAGTTAACATGATATCATTTTACTAAATGTATTACCCATCCATCCAAAATGATAATATCATAAATATACAAATACAAGCACCATTTGCTCCAAAATTCATTTCAAAAGGAACTTGAAACAGTGCAGGGTTCTCCCCAGACTCATGATGTGTCAATGTCATCAGCAATGAATTACTCTACAATACCACCACTAAACACAGAAAATTATAATGTTGAAAATGATTGACAATAATGAGGTTAGATTTTTTTTTTTGTTGGTTTGTTTTTAGTGATGCAACAAAGTGAGATGAGAGATACTATATGAGAGATATGGTGGGAACAAATAAGAGTATAACAAGTATATATTACACGTGTGTAAATAATAATAATAATAATAATAATGATAATAATAATAATAATATAAGAAGAAGAAGAAGAAGAAGAAGAAACAATTGATTGCATTTATAATAATATCATCATCATCATCATCATCATCATCATCATCTTGCCATCATGAACACCATAAATATTCAATGTCATTAGGGATTTATGTAAAATTAACTCCAATATTATCACATTAAAAACTAAAGTGATAGCATAATATAATAATGCAAATAATAGCAACAACAACAATAGTAACCCCAGGGTAGATTTTAAAATCCCATGACTTTTCACTCTCTGTGTCGCCTTGATTTTATTCTTTCATATTCTTTACTTTCCAGTTTGAGAAATATTGATATTGGAACTTAAGAAGCAATTTTTAAGATCAGCTTGATGCTAACACAAAACTGAAATTACCTGTGGTTAGCATCGCTACTGAGATAAAAGTATATTTACAAACGATACATTTTAATTCATATATTTAATATAAAAAAATATGTGTGCTCATATTAACAGGTATGAACAGTATATAATATGCTTTGGAAATCAAAATATAACCCCCCAGTTCACATTATTAGCTCAATATGCTGCTGTTACACTAATAAGCAGCTACAGCAAGCTCAAGGGGTCAAAATGCAAACTCAAAATTCCTATCGGTTTAGATTACATCCACCACTAGTGAGAGACATTGCATGTCAGGAGAGGGCAGCACATATACATCTTGATGTTTTCTATAATATTGATTAATTCGAACACCTAAATGTAGCAGTTTACTTCAAAAAGTATTTTATTTCCCAGATTTATCTGTAGTACAGCGAGACGGTAGTGCACGGATCTCAAACTCCCGGCCACAGTATATAATGTAATCCAGCAGGCAAAATTACTTTTAAAATATTATTGTTTTAGTTGTTTTAGTTCATACCAATTTAAAACGACCCCTTCCTATGAAATTGAAATGAATAACAATGTTATTACGTATATTGTGTCACATGAAATACGTTTTGTAAAATAATAAAGGGCAAGTGCGATGCACATGTTGGTGCAGTTTTTGCTAAGAAAGCCGGCTCGGTGTTGTACTTGTTTGGCTGTGACAACCAAAGACATCTTTTTGCATACCGAAAAGAAAAGTCGATGATGACTAAAGAGGACTATCATCTCAACAAGGTCTTTTCCATAAAGCAAAGAAGAACGCTGATGCTGCAGTTGAAGCAATTTATGTGGTGAGTGAATCAACTGCCAAAGTGGAAAAGCCTTTCACCAAAGGGCCGTTTCCGAAGGATCGCATGTTGCAAGAGAAGTCCACATTGGCAGAGCAGATTAATGAGTTATCAAGTGACGTTTAGGAACAAAGCCCATAGTTTCACTGCATAATCTGCGTTGCTTTATGAAATTACAGACTGGACCAACAATGCACTAGCCATGTTTATGTGGGATATTAATGACAAATTTGAGGTGAAGAGTTGCTGACTTTGTGAGCTAAAAACTAAATTCAGCGAGGCACAAGGAAAAGCAGACATGACTGGACAACCTCAAAGAACTCACTCTATCCTTCCCAGAGCTGTCCGCAGTATTGATTTAGGTAATGTGCCTTTAATTGGAAGCACAAATCTGGGTTAGAAGCAGTTCTCAATTATGAACGGTAATAAATCCAAATACAGGTTAAGGCTTACTGATCACCACCCTGAAGCTGTACTTAGGGTTTCAACTGTGACCTCCATCAGGGCAAATGTGGCTCAGCTGTGTGAGCAGAGGTGCTGCCAAGTGCCTGGCAAGAAATAAAGCATCAATCTATTCAGGACTTTCATTTGTTAGTGCAGTCAAAGTCTTAAATAAGTCATTTATGATACAAGGAAAAAAAATGTACACCAACAGCTGAAAAAAAGGGATAAAAATTGCTGTGTGCATTTTTGTTTTTTGTCATGTATGAAGAAAATGAGGGTACACATGTATTTAGGTATTGCATTTGCAGTTCAGTGCAGGTTTACTTTAAATTAGTTTTTGATATGGAAAAAAGTTTTGCTCTAACTGATAAAAAAAATGTTTAAAAATACAGTTTGCACGTTAGTATTATTCTGTTAATGATAGAAATAACACAACATTTTCAGAAATATTGTGCCTTCTTGTAGTACTGAAATGCTGAAGTGGCCCTTGGACAGACTGACTGACACGTGATATGCATTGTTGCTGGAAATATGACTCATGATATATACACTCTAGTCTAAGTGAACAATTTAACTGGTAAGAACTGATATTTTTGTATTTGTTATTACAGAGATACAGATGTATATTTTTTCCATTGGAGTACAGTATAAGGAAGATGTTTTTACACCATGGCAGCAATCTATACCAAAATGTGTTCTGAACTCTAGCCGTGTCTGCATTTTTTAGGGCAATCAGTCTGACTGCTGTGGATAATGCAGGTACAAACATGCAAACTGGGTGTGACCACCACAGTAATGTTTTTCCTCTCGTATTAATACATGTGTGCACACAAAACATATAGGGGGATAATGCTTGCAGGCAAGTAGTTAGTACTGCAATCATCTAGGGTTTAAGAGATTAAGGTTACCACCAAAGGCCTGGAGAGAACAAGAATCTGCCCTCTAAAAGAGCTCTTAAAGCTTTTTACGTTTGCTTGAGCTACGATAAATGCACCTTATTCAGCCTTATGGTGGCATACACTACCTATGTTGTCTTAGGGTTTGCACAAATCCTGCCTGATCTGTGTTGGGTTTTCTGTTTATAGAGGGCAAGCACATTGCCCTGTCAGTCAAACCCCAGGCACATATGGCTCAGAGAACATCCCCTGCTGGCGACCTTTATTTATCGCCACCCACACACTTCCACATCTCTCACTTTCATCTTTTCACTTCGACTCCATCCTTTTCCCTTTTATTGCTCTCATCATTTCAAGCTTTTGTGATATTTTTCTATTTCATCTCCTTCTCTCCCCGCATTTATGTCTCACAAATGACATCTTATATCATCTTACGTCTAACAGAATGAAACGTTTTTACGGGAGCATCTTTTTAATCGCCTGAAGTGTACAGTATTTTGCATCATCACTCACCAATTACGTCTTCTTAAAAGTTTTAAGAAGACAGGTTTACTGGGTTCATTTACGTCTAAGTGTTCAGGAAAATGTGCAACAGAACCATAACAGACCTCCCTATGTAAGCTTGGAATGAAAAAAAAAACAACCACAGATACACTTAAATTTAAAAATTATTTCTCACAGAGCCGGCAACACATAAGGGTAGTACTCTGAGGTAGCAATTACATGCTCCATTTCATAACATGAACCCTTCTTTAGTTTTCTAATTCATCAGGGAATGGGGAAAATTTGAAATCACAGGCTCATCCAACATTTATCACGGTAACTCATAAATATGGCTCAGTAGTGTGTATAGCCCCCCGTTTGCACTCCCCGACAAAATCTGTGCATGCTTCTTATGAGTCTGTGGATGGTGTCCAGGGGGATCTCCTCCCAGACCTGGATCAGGGCAACAGTGAGCTCCTGCACAATCTGTCGGTATTTGGCAGCATCAGGCGAACCAAAATCCAGTCTTACTAATGAACTTGGTTATATTGTTGGTAATATTTTCACTAAATGATCACCACTTTGCATATTACTCAGTCATCAGATATATAGTTAGTATAAAATACTGATCAGTGCAGCTATAAGAACACATTTATTTCAGGTGGCATTCAATTCATTTACACAGCTGATATTGTATCATCATCATCATCATCATCGTCATCGTCGTCATCATCATCATCAATCCTGCACAACAGAGTACCACAGTCTGACAATTTACATTTAATTAGAATTTTTCTGGTGAAGTGTTCTGCTTTATGGAACCATAATTGGAAACTAAACCCTCTCTGGAAAAATATTCCAACACTGCAAATGTTAAAGTTATATAATGCTAAAATCAAAAGCAAATACCCAAATGCGTCGCTCTGTGATTGGTGGCCCTTAGTCACCATAAGCAATGACACCTTTTACAGATGTTTCACGACCAACTGCAGCCATTTCATCATGTCTGGATGACACTGAAGTGGTAGCCTGCCTTCTTCCCTTCCTCTTTTGTGAACACTTTCCATTTTCCCAGAACAAATGGCTGAAGTTCCAATGTTTTTATCCTTATCAAAGCATTTGTCACCTTCTTCACTTTATCTTTAGACAAGTGGTTGTTAAATTACCAAATGAAACATTTTTATGTTTAGCAGAAACTCTGCCTCACAGCCAATGACGTTTGACTCACCAAAACACATTGTCCTTGACTTTAAAGGGATGTTTACCACCCTGCGTGTAGCTACGGGGATGTTTTAATGCAGCTTTTATTGCATGATCAATGCAATAATCATCTGGCAGGATTCATGCAGAACTTTTCAAAGAAACTGATATTTGATGGCAGCAGGTTCAGAGGATCAGATTCAATATCACTCCAAAATGGTTGTCCTCAACAGGGTATGAACTGCCACATTTTACCAGCCTCTGAGGTTGTGCTTCAACCGTGAGTCACTGCTGGCCAGGAAAACAGTTTGTTTAATGAGTCAACCTGTTGCCTTGAACTCTCTGCTGCACACAAAGGGGACTCTGTTACAAACTTGCAGTAAGTATAACGCCTGTCTAGCTTGCAGTAATTGTCCAAGGCTTACAAGTCATAACTAAATATTTTAAAAAGAGACAAGTGATGTGTATAATACATGTCTGATCTTCTTATATGGCTGTAAAGAAATTGCTTGAGATATTTAAGGTCTTAAAATAAGACTAAAAAAGTGAGTAATAAGTCTATTAAAATTAAATAAATAAATTATAAATCTTAATTCCAAGTGCTGTATCGTAGGCAACTGGGTGTTTCTGTTGCTTGAAGACATTTCACCTCACACATATAAGTGAGGTGACATCATAAGAAACTATTGTTTCTTCTGGGTCCAGTGTTTTTTCTCCCACCTTGCTGGCAAAAATCCTGTGAGTTTTTGATGCGGTGTTGAGTGTTACAAGCCAAAGTAGCTAGGATACTGGCTAAGTGCTTGGATATGTTATTGGTAATGGAGTTGATGCCGCTGATGATGATGGGTCTGAGCAGTGCTCCTTGAGATGAGATCTACCACCAGTATTTGCTCTGGAATTACTTCAAATTTCAAAACAGTCCTTTGGCAAGGACATCCTTCTCTGGTTGGGTGAGATCTCTGTTGGACAAGCTTTTCACCCACTTCTCTTGTATACCAGGGTGTGCTGTGCTATGCTGTTGATATCCTTATTTCTCCAGGTGAGAGCTCCTGTTCTATGGGAGTAGCCTTGACGTGTCTGCTGTTCCTTATGTGTGTGATGCTTGTGCCTTCTCAAAAACAACTTTGCTTGGTAGCAGTGATATTAGCTCCTCAAATGTATGGTTAGTGTTAGTATTGAGTGCACTGATGGTCAAATGAATCTGTTGCACTCTTTAATTGAGTAGCTAATTTTGAGCCCTCTCAGGTATCCTTGTGGCCCTGTGTCTTTTCACAGAATGTATCAGTAAGGGTAAGGCATAATCCTAAAACTGCAACTCCCCTCCAGTTAGTTAAAACAAGTTTTCAAAGATGCATGGTGTCAAGAGCTTAATTTATAGCAATGTCCCTCAAGTCTGTGTTAATGTTCAACAGAGACTGTAGGACACAGACACACAGACACACACAGACACACACACAGACACAGACACACACACACACACACACAGACACACACACAGACACAGACACACACACAGACACACACACACACAGACACACACACACACACACACGGGTTGATGCCAAACTTTCATTAGAGAAGCTCTCTAATCTGATTGAGTCTATGGGATTAAAGTGGAAAGAGATCACATTGCCAGTGTGTATGTGTGTCAAACATGTCAAATATGTGTGAAGAAAAATCCTGGACATTTATTTTATTATCTGTAACTGTGGACATGAGTAAGTGATAACACGTGGACATTTGGACAGGGAGGTTGTCCTATCTAAACCTGGCTGTTGTTTACTCATGTTCCTCAGTCTGCTGAGCTCAGAATTTCCTCACTTCTCTTTAGTTTTGTATTAAAATTCAGCTGAAATTCTGTCACTTGTGACAAAAATACTTACAGCTTTGACAATGTAGCGATGACACCCATCCATTTTGTCCTCAATTAATGACAAGAAAACATCTGAAAGCCCTGTAGAGGACCTTAAGTGATAGCAGTTTAAATTGTGATGAAAACTCAGTAAGGGACTACCACTTCTTCCTCGTAACTCCCAGCTGTCATTTGTCCCAACTCTTGCCCTGCAGGGCTTTTTGACAGATGTATGACCAAGACAAAACAAAAGCACAAGAGGACATAATCCAAAGTGGTTTAGTGTGTGGAGGAGGTGTGTGATTCACTGGCTGTGATGCAGTGACAGAACACAAGACAAAGATTATAAACCCTGGATCACACACACACACACACACACACACACACACACACACACACACTTTCATTTGGCCTGGGAGCTGCCATCACTCATCTCCTGAAACGTCCTGTGTGCAGAGGCTTTACATGTCGTTCTTTCATATCATTAACATGCCAAGCATGATGACAGCTAGTACTGATGAATTGAAATGAAATTCCACATCTCGTAATCTAAGTCCAGGTCTCATCTTTGACCATTTTAGCACCTCAATGGCCGATTGTTTGGCCTGTAGATTTGGGTGTTTTATGCTACTAGCTCCAGGCGACTCAACAAGAGATGATGGCTAGATCACAGAAGCCTGGCAAGAACACTTCTTATTTGAATAGGTACAAACTGTTATTTGCTTTTTTGGTATCAGATTCATAAACAAGAAACAAAATAATGGATGAGGTTAATATTTTATGTTCATATTTTAATTATCAATTCAGTTTGGTTTGAGCATTTTTTAAAGAAAAGATATCTTTGTATTGTGGACAAAACAAGACAAGTAACATGGCTTTAGGAAATGTTTCATTCATGGACATTTTTCTATATTTTCTGACATTTCATTAGGCCAAACAACTAATAATAAATCAAGAAAATAATGGACAAAGTAACATTGTTGAACAAAAGTTAACGTGATAATGCAAATTCCTCTTAAGGCCTTTGACTCTTAATTTCTTTGACGCGTTATTTAAGCGTGTTAAATTGTACATATTGGTGTCATTTCGTTTTTTAAAAAAATATCATGAAACAATGAATGCATTCATCACTCAGTTGGGTATTTACATGAGAGATTATAGAGTTTAATATCTAGCGGTCACAATGACTGCTTATGGCCGTTCTAGTAGTGTTGGAGTTCAGGCCCTTCTAGTGTTAACAAGAAGCATTTTGCTTATGCAAAAAAAAATTAAAAATCTGTTTAAACTAGATATATTATATTGGGGTTTGTGTCGTTTTTGTTCTGCATCGTTTCTTTGTTTGCAGCATTTTGTTGTTGCATGTGTTTTGTGTGTCTTTGGTTCTGCATCGTTTATGTATTTGCAACGTTTGGCCGTTGCTGCGCGTTTGCCCTTGTCGGCCACCTTACATATGTAATCTGGATAACTCTATTTTCCCCATGAATATGCGCAAATCTAACCAGAAAACACAGGAGGGCAAGCATGGCAGCAGACATTTTGTTCCAAGTGAAAACTACCCAGAATTCAGTGCATTGGGGGTCTGAGAGCTCTAGAGGACCAGGTGTGAACAGAAAGGGGACTGAGGCCCCATCAAAGCTGACTGGACCAGAAAGAGAACCCGGTCCTCTTTGTAATAAACTCACAATGTGAACACAAAAAGAACTGAGTTCTTTTTTTGTTGGTCCACTTTTTGGTCCACTTACAGAGGACTGAGTTTGGTTCGCTTAAAGGGGACTATATGTGAAAACACCCTAACATTCAGGTCAGTATGCTCATCTGTTGTTGCTTGTTGGGCTTGGGTACATTTTTAAGGTACATTTAGAGCAAATAAAATGTGTGATTAATTGCGTTTAATTGCAATTAAAATTTTAAACGGTAGACAGGTCTAAATTAAATACAACTTGAATGGCATTCATTATTAGGTGTGTGAGCAGTTACTGAGGCATGTAGGAGGAAATGGTCAATGGTGGTGACAGTCTGCTACTTAACGGTGATAAAATAAATCAGACCTCAGATAATGTGCATCACACATTATCGGCAAGAGATGCATTCAAATAATACACATGCAAATTCAGTTAATGAGGCTTTTTGCTTTGATTTAGTTCTTCCAGACCATTTGAAAGCAGCTTTAAAAATGGTGGAACTTTCATTGCAGAACATTATTGTCTTTGTGTATTTTTGTGTATTTTAATGGAATCATTCAAGTCACTGAAGTCTGCAAGTTCCTCTGTAATAGCTCTTCTTTGTTTCATTTATTTAACATGGTGTCACCTGTGGCACTAATTTGCATTTCATGACCTGCAACTTCAACTTCGAAAAAGTAGACTAGTGAATCAAATTTTCTGACACACAAAACTGTTAAACTCATGCACACAGACAGACGAGACACTACAGAACAGAGACATACATATTTTATTCTCTTCTCTACCTCATTGAGTCAATTTATAGAAGTGAGTCATCTTCAAGTGGAGGCGTTTAATCTCAACAGTGGTGTGACACAACCTCAATTATCTTTCACTGCAGCTGCTGTGATCTTTCCTGGACTTAAATGTAATGGAAAGAAAATAATTTTTCTGTGTTTCATATGGAGACATGACCACTGACACTGGTATATTTGAATAGTAACCTTTTAGCTTTGGAGTTACATGACAGGCACAGTTTCAGGTGATCCTAAAAAGGCTACATTAAAAGCAACAGCTGTGTATTCAGGCCTTGCATCACTATTGTTAAGTCTCTACTGTTGCACTGACAATGCATATTATAGCAGAGACGGAATTCCATGGGGTCTTTTTTCCCCGGCTGTCCAAATATAGCCCATAGGCTTGGGTCGTGAACACCGCTGGGCACAGGTATTGATTATTTAATCCCATCTAGTTTTTCATAGCGGACGACAACCAGCACCGCATCTCAAAGTCGAAATGAAAGACAAGGCACAAGGGAAAACTGTGATACAGATTTATTTGGCCTTTTTGAACACATGTCTTGAAAGTTAGCAAGTGATGATTGGTCCAGGACCAACATGCAGTTATTAATGTCTAGAATTTATGACTCTATAATGGCCTCATCTGATGAAATAACCATCATACCAGACAAAAATATAGTGTAGTGTGAACCAGGCAATGATTTACAGGAGGTGTTGTTCCTGAACGTCAACTTACAAAACCTGCAAAGCTGCATCAGACTCATTTTACAGATGTAGTAAGGTAAAGCTCTAATCAACAATCATAACCCTGCCCCCAATTCTCTAATTGGACAGGACTGGATTTTTATTTACCAGCCACTTCCAGCGCTTTTCTATGCCTGAAAGATATGAGGCTGAGATACAATTGAAGATATTATTTAAGTTTGTTTAATGCCAAAATGTGCCAAATGTAATCACCAGGCAGCAGAGCAATACATATTGTGATGAATATCATACCTTGGAAAATCATATCCCTAAGTAGAATATCTATATTTAATGTGTTCTTTCAGCCACAGTCAATGAGCTGAACTGCTTAAAGACAAGGTGATTGGGGGCCCTTACCACCTCTGCTAAACAATTTACTTTGAGAAATACTGATACACTTAAATTTGTGCTCTCTGTCCATGGTCCATTTCTCCTGGTGTTTTCATGAGCCACCAGTCGCCAGCGAAATCCCCGAATTTCAGTGGAACTACAGCATCAGCCTGCTGTTTGTGTGCCCAGTTCAGCACTGGCGAGCAAAGTGACCATCTGTTTGGGGAGATTTCCCCTGGTCTCCGAGCACAGTCTAGCCGCAGTAGTCATGACTGAAAGAAAAAAAAATTGCCAAGACCGTTCAGGAGCCAACAGTTGACAAAAACTGTGGAAGCTGGAAGCAGACGTTTGGTGATGCAGCCAAAACAATAAAAGAGGGAGAGAGACATGAGGTGGGATGAAAGGGGGATTATTTCTGTTTTAAACCACGCCACAATCAGCATGACGGTACACAGAATGAAATTTAATGAGTTTGTGAGTGTTGTGTGAATGAGATTCAAAACAACAATGGCTGGAACGTAACTGACATCAAGTGAATAGCTGTACGGCTATCAAATATTGATTGGGTCACTCAATAGCTAAGAGTTCTTGATCAGCTCATGCAGAAAACCTAATCATTATAAGAAATGTTTTGCTCCATATTCAAACTTGCAGAACACCAGATCTAGGCAGCGTAGTAACAGATTCTTGCTTTGTGTTACCAGCACAGCCACGTTTACACAGTTTGGTTGTAGTTCAGAAAGGGAACATGGCGGCTCTCGCTTTCGAGGTCTGTCTGAGCTCTTTGTGCCTGTGGATGCACGTTGACATAATGTGAGACAAAAACATCTGTTGTTGATCCAATAGCCCTACAGCGGCGAGATGAGTGTGGGTAAGTTTTCAGTTTGTACAGTGCTTCATTATAATGCTGTTATGGTCAACATTTTACCTTCATCATATAACTGCAGCTTCTTACTATTTGTATATTCCACTTAGCCATATTGTAATTTCCATTATGCTTCATTTATTGTGCAGCCCTAGTTAAAACTAGGATTTTTTCATCGTCAATTTTCCAGGGTCCAAGTTAATGTATTCAAACTGCTTCATTTATCAAACTAACAGTTAATAACCCTAAAATATTGTTTTTATCAAATATTGAACCATCAAATATTAAAATTCTAGAAGCTGGAACAAGTTCTTTGTATTTTTGCCTAAAAAATGGCAACTGTTTAGCACTATACACATTGCTCTGTGGACTAATTAAATAATTAACTGGCTCAGCTCTGAATACAACACTAAACCACTGAATTAATATTCTAAATACACTGCCTGGGAAAAAACAAAAATTAACAGCCTGGATTTAACAATGCACATAGGTAAGAGATTTCCACTGGATGATTACTACAGTGAATAGTATGTTTCAGCTGGCAAATTTCTTTAACCCCAACTGTTGCATTGAGTAGCTTTGCATTTCTTCATTTCATTTTCTTGTGTCAAAACTCTGGCCTGCATCAAGTAAAACCACCAGGAAGACTGCTTAAAGTACCAAAATTGGGTTAAACACTTACCCATGCTTTTTTTAAAACCTGGAAGGATGATGGTGAACCATCATCTTCAAGGAAGAAATGTGGACAAAAAAAATCATGAATCATTGTGATCGGAGATCACTTAAACATTTGGTATAATCAAATGGTCAAAAATCAACAGGAGAAGTCACGGTTATGTTAAATAGTGAAAGTAAGAGCGTTTACTTGTGCACAACTCAAGGGGTTGGGACTAAACAGTGGTGTAGTCTTAAAAGAACCACTTCTCAGTAAAACAAATTGGGGAAAAAGACTGGACTCTGGAGCAATGGAAAAAGGTAATGTGGTCTGATGAGTCCAGATTGAGTGATGGAGCCATCAGGGTAAGAAGTAGAGGCTGATGAAGTGATGTGAGCAGTGTTATGATCTGGGGTTGCTTCAGTTGGTCAGGTCTAGGTTCAGCAATGTTATGTGCCCAAAAAAATGTACTGGATGACCAGGTCTCTCCATCAATGGACTTTTTCTTCCCCAATCCAACCGGCATTTTACAAGATGACAATGCCACAATTCAGCAGGCTCTAATTGTGAAAGAGTGGTTCAGGGAGCACAAGACAACTTTTACACACATGGATAAGCCCCCACAAAGTCCTGACCTTAACCCTATTGACAATCATTGGGATGTGCTGGATAAGACTTTACACAGTGGCAACTCTTCCAACATCAATACAAAATATTAGCAAAAATTTACGCAACTCCGGATGGAAATAAATGTTGTGATCTTGCATAAGCTGATCAAAACGATGTCACGGCAAATGCGTGCCGTAATCAAAGCTCAAGGCAGTCCAACAAAACATTAGTGTGTTTTTTTTGGCCGGGCAGTGAAAATAACAAGGTTGACAAAGAAAGCCACTTGCAATGGCTAAAGATGTAAATGTATGATCAAATCATTTACAGTTTGTGTTAATCCTATCATATGGATAACCTGAAGTGGATAGGTTAACTGCAACCATCTTTGATAACCAAATAAGATCATAGTAAACTATAAACTAGACACATACTGTAGAAAAAACAGAACGTGTAGAGGAGTTAAGGTTACACTTTCTCTGGAATGACAAATGCCCTGATGTACCACTTAAGTCTCTTTATGAGCCAGAAACAAAGGCTCTTGTTGTGGCTGACCAGAAAACCAACTCAAATCATCTCCAGTGTATGATGTAATCCCTGATACCACCCACTGAGGATGAGAGAAAACATATTGAAGGGAGGGAAGGAGAGAGACAAAACAAGATGTGGGCCAAGAGAGTCGATGGGGGATCGCCTTTCACATGGTTCTGGCAGCTTTTCCCCTCTGCCGTTGGTGCACAATATGTGTGGGCTGTCCAAACATTAGGAAAGCCGCATTACTGACACAGTCCTGATAGTGTTTATCTGAAACATGAGGAAACACCAATAGTGTAGTAACCATTAAGTATTTCAGGAGAAGCCCCATGGTGCTGTTTTAACAACACAGGGTCATCATAAGAAAAATGCTCTGTGGACTTTATTAACTGCCTCAAGAGTCTTGAGAGTCCTAATGGGCTAAATAAATCATGTAAGTGTGGCACAATGCATTTACTTATTTACTTAATACTTTATAAGTACCTTTCATTATGCCAAGACAAAAATGGCATTACATACATACAGCAATAGTTTTCCATGACTTTTCAATGACTTCTCCATAACCTTTCATTGAATTTCCAAGACCAAAAATCGGTGCATCTAAATCAAACCAGAGACACATCTTGATCATAGGTGTGATTGGCAAAGGACCAAAAAAAATCAGGAAAATATATGGCTAAAGTATGTCTCTCTTTACATTTATTTTGTCCCATTGTTGGATTCAGCTAAGAAAGAAATAGTTCGCCTCACACGTCCAACATTCTTAAAACAGTGTTCCCCTCGATTTTTTTTTTTGCAGCGGTGCTCTGAGCCAGTAACCTAGCAACACTAGGGGGGTCCAGGGGCATGCCCCTCCGGAAGAAAATTTTGAAAAATAACCCTTTAAGTGGTGACTACTGGTGAGATTTTTGAAAGGAAAATCAGAATCAGAATCTAAGACATGAGACAAAATAGCAGTAGAAGTTGCTTCTTGAAAATGTGTTAACCTCTTGAGCATTACAGAACTTTTTTACTATTATTTTCTTTATTATTATATTTTTTTATGGAAACAGAATCTGTTTCAGAAGTCAGTGGGTCACATGACATGGAAGCTATTGAGAAAAAAAAAAAAACCTAATTTCTGCATATTAATATTCATATAAAATAGAGGAAGCACTAAAATACAATAAAAAGAGCTGTGTCTCATACGTCCAGTTTACTAATATAATCTGCTGCTGGAGTCACTGGGTCACATGAAAAGGAAGATATTGAAAAAACAATTATTTTGTACTGATATATTTATGCTAAGTAATTTAATGACGGTCCCTAAATCAGTCTCCAGTGGTTCAGCGCGAGGCTCTGGAGGTGAGCTAACTGTCCTTTTGCTGCTGACACTGGGTGAACCTCAGTAAAGTCGCAGCTGGACCCGAGTGAATATCCACCGAATATCCAACCTGAAACTAACTGCACTCCGGTTCGATGAGTCACCTGTTGCAGCCTTTGAACAGGATGACGAGGATTTCAGTCTCTCAACTTAAACAGTGACTTGTAAAAATTACACAAATAGCAGTAATGACAATAATAGATTTCAAGACAACATAGGGTGTAGTGCTTTCACTGTGTGCAGCTTAAATTCACCATTCGCCCGTGATATTAAACCTACAGAAATCATGTCTTTTTTTTTTGCGGCGGTGCTGAATATCCCGCAGCAGAATGCATCTAAGGAAAACACTGACACATCAGCTAACCCTCTGCAAAGATTGCAGGCTCTTTGGAGGAGCTCTGCTTTGAATGAAGTTCCATCGTGACAAATGAATGGACTACTTGCGGAGTGACATGAAGACATGAATCAGAGGCGCAAAAAACGTTGACAGCGGTGGCCGGTCATTACGTTTATCAATACCTGATCCGTGCCCATTTTAATCGCACATTACATCATTTTATTTATGTTTTACGCATCTTAAATATTATCAACGCAATATTTCCATGACTTTTCCAAAACTTTACAGGAAATGTTATTTTTCATTAACTTTTAATGGACCTAGAAAATGCATTTTCAATTTCCAAAACTTTTCCAGGTTTTTCATGACCGTACGAACCCTGATATTCTAAGTATCAGGAGCCAAGATGTTTTCGGTCAAAGTAATATTTTTGTTTCGCAGCTTGACTACTAAAGTGTTCACCTTGTATTCATTGCATGTTTACTTTCTGTCATGTTCTCTTCTTTTCACCTTTGTGGAAATGACAAGGACTGACATTAGTAAAAGTTACAACCCGTTTTTGTTTCAAGGGTTAATCATGCAGCAGGAGGAAAGTCCAATTGTCTACACCCTTGATAACTCCCGCAGCATTACATGAATACATTATACAAAAATACAAACTGGAGTACCCTGAAGAAACCCATGTATCACGGCGCGAAGACAAGCAAACTCCGCACAGCAAAGCCCTGACTCAGTGGTACTGAACCCAGGACCTTCTTGCTGTGAGGGAACAGTGCTAACCACTGTGCCACCATGCTACTGTTGTGATGAACACATAATATCCAAAGTTCAAATGCTATTGCCACAAGAATAAGAAAGGCAGAAAACAGGACAGAATAAGGGAAAGGGATGCTTTACCAGAGAGCCACAAAGCTTCAGAGGAACAGAGAGCGACTGACCTTGTGCTCTCAGAGACAGCAGAGTGGTTTATTAAGGCGGAGGAGAGCGCCGCTGGAAGATTCTGTCTCTAGATTGAAGCAGCCAGTCTCTGTCTGACAGACAAAGAAGCCCTAATTAAAGCAGGCAGCCTGTCCCTCAAGTGGCTGCCCTACTTGGCTAAATGAGGATTTAGTATAAAGCCCAGAGGAAATACTCCAGTTTATCAGTTTCAAAGAGATGGGAAGAGGCGGCACCTGAGTGGATGACACCAATGAAAGACAAGTCAGGAGGGGCCTCGGGATTACCTACTGTAGCCTTGACAAATACAAAACATTAAATAGAAGTTTGAATGCATATAAACAGAATTCTATTACTCTTTCCTGTGTAAAAGGTCTTATGATACTTTAACGCCTTCATTTGTGATATTGACTCTTCCCAAGCATAAACAGATGAAGAAACAATTTTTCATGTAGTGCCCTGGCCAAAAAATTGTAGGCGTTGACTCTGATCCCTAACAAAACGGTCCATGAGGAAGTCAACAGAACCACATAATCTGCAAAAAGCAGAGATCTAATCCTGTGACTACTATGCAAGACACTGTGACCATTCTGGCTGCCCCTTCAGATGCTGGTCATGAAACTGATTAAATGAATAGACGACAAGGTGCAACCCTTGCAAAAGTGGCATTCAAATTAACTCCAAGAAATGCGACATTAAGCATCGTTACTATCTGCTACACTAACACAACACCAATTTATACAGGCCAGCCATCACTTTCAGACAGGCTACAATTATCACCTACACATAACAAAATTGCATTATTTGGGCAATTTCAGCGGTGTAACTAGGAAACTGGGAATGCTGGTCTTAATGGAAAAATATTATAGGACTGTGGTATTTCTGGAACTACAGTGTAGAAGATTGTGATGTTTATAACTTCAGTCAGCTGCTTTAGCCTCCTCATGCAGCTCTGTCAGCTCACCAGACCTTCTCACCTTTCTCTGCCCTGTCAGTGGCACCAAGCCTTCAGTGCTGATTTGCCATTACTCGTGTAATTACTCGGCCAGTAATTTGTCGACCCCTACTCCATATCAAAACAATCCAGCTGAGGTGGTTGGGGTATATGAATAGCATGCCTCGTGGACATGTCCCTGTGCATGTATTCTAGTCATGTCCAACTGGGATGTGTTCTGGGCAGACTCGGAACATGCTGGAGGAATTATGCACAACATCTGGTAAGGGAACTCTAGAACCAGGATAGGTAAAATGAGTTCTGGACTGCCTACATAACCTGTCGTGAACACAACTCAATCCAGTGAAATATGGATGGATTGGCAACTCAATCACATTTTCGAAGGGTAATACCAATGCTCCAGTATTAAAAACACAACCCACATTCATAATTACTTGGTCTGAGATGAGACAGAGGTCAAAGACAAAGGTCAAATTTGGAACATGTATTTCTTAGAGGTTAACTGTCCCTTTGTCAATTTCACGATTGTTATGATAGTTAAAGGACAGGCAGGCTAACAATGCAATATGGGAGTAATCTAATTAGCGAGCATCATGTAAACTAGCAATCTACAAAGATTGGTTTGTTAATCACCATATAAAAATAGAACGCAACACCACCCAGTTAGAAGATGTGACAATGAAGAGAAAAGAGAAAAATAAAAGCTTAGGAGGAAGAACACAATCTGTCTGATGGATTCTGAGACTAAAATTTGTCATATCAAGCAGTGTATGCTCTACAACTCTCGATATCATGTTTAGATTGTTTTAATAGTTTCATATTAGACACGGCGCCTATAAAAAACTTCCTCTACCATTGCTGATTCTGGTAGGTGATTAGAACAACCCTAGTGTTCACCATTTTAAAGACATCCAAGTGCTTGTAAATCATGGCATTGGGGCAGCTACATTGTACCGCCATAAAATGGCTCAAAATAGAGAAAAACAATTGGTTGTTTTGTTCAACCACAAGTACAAAACTTTAACATATTCAAATTATACAGAGAGGGGCAGTAAACTTTCACATTTGAAAAGCTGGAACTAGATAATATTTGGTGTCTTATAATAACTTAAATTATTGACATCGATTTTCTGTCAAACTGATCCTTCCATTGTTTCTCTTCTAAAATATGAGTATTAGTCTTCAAACACCTATTTGCTCTGAGTCGGATGTGAGCTGAAAGAAAGCTAACAGACAGAAAAGTGGCCCTTTTTTATCTCCTGTTTGATTCATCAAACAAAGGCTTGACTTCAGAGTGACTGAGACACTAATCCATGGAAATCCACCCAGTGTTTTTATTCAACAAGAGACAATGCAGCTTATCTGTATTGATGAGGCACCTCCTGTAGGCTTTGATTGAGTGGCTGATAGCAGACAAATCAGCCTAGCATCTGCCAGTGCATTTCATCATCCATCAGTCAATACCTGCAATCTGCTGCCTGCACTACAAAAGGAACTTCGAACAATTGCATCCCCCCCAAAAAAACTTAACAAGACGGTTAGTGTGGCTGAATGTCATGAACTGGCATTTTGAATTGCTGAATAGTTAGGTAATTCTTTTAGCTTGCCATTTGATGGATGACATGCGTTTATCTTAAATGTACATCATGCTGATCTTTTTCCATGACTTGGTGCCCTCCATTCTTTCGTTTCCACTGCTCATTATTCTCTCACCAATTCATTCACTCTTTAGCTTGAACACAGTGAGCTGGAGTTGCGTAGGAAATAACATTAATTACCATTTAAAAACAGAAAGGCTGGGACGATCATTCTTTCCCTTGCCAGTTGATTGATGAGTAAATTAGGCAGGCAGAGATAAAAAATACCGGATGCCAATGACTGGAGAGGCATCCACTCCCGCTGACAGTTGTCCTATAACATGGCAGTCTGATTTCTGTTTTTCACGCTCCCTTGCGTTGTTCTAAAGAGATATTTTTAGCCTGCCGCAAGCAACTGTGCATCAGTTACAAGAAGAGGGAGTCTAGGGTGAATTATTACAGATGTACAAACACAATTCTGTCATTGCACTACTGTAAACTGAATTTCAACTGTAAAAGCACCAGAAACACTTTCCTTCTATAGATCACTGAATATGTGAATCAAAATCCAGTTCAAAGCAGACAGTTTAAGAGCTCCAGAGCCTTTTGTCTCAGCTTAATCAATCACAGGGGGTTCAACACACTGAGGATTTATGTGGAAAAAGAAAAGAAACGCAAAGACAAAACAAAACTTTTCTTCTTCTTTTCTCCTGGTGAAACACACACAGCGCAGACAAAGAAAACAAGGACTTTTTTAATGCAGAAGCTGAATTTCCAGTCACATGAATGTTGACAGCTATCCACTTGGTTAAACACAGTGATGTCATCAAAAACAGAATAGCTGAGATTCACATTTTTTGTAATCTGCATTGTTGTGGAGAAATGTTCAACAAACTTGTTTACAATCAAGACAAGTCAAAAGGGGACACAGGGGATTCTGGCACACGCTGCCAAAAAAAAATAAAAAATTGAACTTTTGCTTGTACTTTTAGTCTTTAAAGTTTAATATCTTTGCATTTTGGGTTGTTTGGTGTATTTGACGTTTTGTATTGCTTATGAAGACTACAGTAGGTTAGCCTGAGGTCCCTCTTGACTTTTCTTTAATTGGCCTCATCCACCTAGGTGCTGCCTCTTTCCTTTTCTTTGAAACTGATAAACTGGAGTATTTCCTCTGGGCTCTAAAATAAAAGGAATTAGTTATATAAAATGCTTGATAGTTTCATTTGTATTCATTAAATGCAAACAAACTTGACAGCAGATAGCCAATAAGCCCTGACATATAAACAGCCTGTGATTACCCGTGCTATGAGTGACACGCGAACAGCCAATCATTAATCATCGTATGTAGTTACGCTGCACCACAGCCATGTGACTGACAACAACAGAAGAACGTTTCTGAGGCATTACTTTGGGCCACTTATTAGTATGGGTTCTCACAAGACCAGTTAAATTATTAACTCACAAGTACTAATGTCTGCTTTTGTTGCAGTCTGATACTGCGGCCTATGATCCGCAGATGTGCACTATTCCTCTGTTGCTCCCCTAGGTGTCACACGTTCTCCAGAGCCACTCTTCATTGCCAGAGTGTCTCTAGGCTCATTAGGAAGAGCAGACAGGCCTGATCTGGCCGCTACTGCTCTACCTACGAGCCAAGACACACTGCAGCTGCACATGTCATAACTGACTAATGATTAATTACAACCTGTGAGCCTGTGTGTGGAAATTGTTAATGAAAAAAGAACCAGTGAGATTGCCCATGTGGCAGCATTTTTATTCATTAGTGTAATTTTATTTGTGTGCTTTTTTTGTATCATGTTAATGTAATTATAATTTGTGTGCCTTGATTAAGTGGTTATATTCAAAATGGTTAAATTTGACCTTTTTTGGCCCAGTCCTGCCTGGCAACCTCAAGGCTCCAGGAAGTTTCCAGACTTTGTGCCAAGCTATGCCAACTGGTGACTGTAGCCATAGATTTACTGTAAAGATATGAGGTAGTACTGAACGCGAATAACAAAAATTGTGGCACTATTGCTCTTACAGCATCCCACTGCCTATCAATGTATGGAAACAAGTGCCAACATATAATTTTTATATCCTTCTTAGCAAACATTAACCAGTCTATAAGTACTCTTTGCCAATTATTTAAAATTACATTCCACTTAAAGAGACACAAGGACATTCTCTCTGGGCGTTGTGAGTCATCACTTAAGCTTGTGTCAACAGCTCGTTGGCCATCCAAGTCACAGGCCATATGGGTCAGCCAGGACCTGAGGGATGAGCTGTGGATACAATGCCAAGACACACTCAAAAGTCTTTGCAGGGAACTGTGTAAATTGCGTGTGAGCCTCTGACATTAGCTGCAAAGCCAACTGCTGGCCCTGCACACACACCAACCAGCGGTGTGTGCTCTGATAGAGCACTTTATTTAGACACACTGTGTGTGTGTGTGTGTGTGTGTGTGTGTGTGTGTGTGTGTGTGTGTGTGTGTGTGTGTGTGTGTGTGTGTGTGTGTGTGTGTGTGTGTGGAGCGTTGCAGGAAGGATTCGGGTACCTCAGACCGGTTGTACATATAAACCTTAGGGTTGAGGGGTCAGGTCATCACCTTTGAACATAAAAAGCAGTTGGCTCAGGCATGTTAATCTACAGTTTTTGTGTAGTATTTGTGCCTGTGTAAATATGACAGCGATACAGGCTCATTGCTGTAAAATTATGCTAGATGAAAGAAATTCTTTGTTTAACTGAATGAGTCTGAGCTTTGCAATTCATACAACACAAACACCATCACGCACTTGGACAATTAACAGCACCAAGACTGTCATATACTCCAACGCCTATATTACCCCACAGACTATATTTAGCTCTCCATCTCTTTTGTTTCCATGGGAATGAAGAGTTCACCATGAGCGGCTGGGGCCTCGGGTATTTTCCAGAAGCAAAACGTCAGAATGGCTGGCTCCTGAACCATAGCTAGCTTTTCCACAGCCTGGTGGGTTTGTCAAGTGATCATTTTCACTCCGCTGAATCCAAGCATCACTAGGGCTGTGTTCAACCACTGCCCTAGTTTTTCCTCCATACGAGCCAGTGCTGTCAGAGAAGACAGGCTTTCACTTCAGTACATCTGGATAATGTTTTGGTTACATGTTCTGTGCTTGTCCCAGTATTAGGGCTATAAGGACTTTATTTGGAAAGGAGTGGTTTGGACAAAGAAATACACAAACAAATTTGTGAACTTCCACCATGATCAAATTAATTCAAGGTAGATAATCCAAAATAAATAAGCATATAAATAAATAAACAAAAACGCAGATACAATCTCGTGAAAGAACATTCAGAACAGGAAGAAAGACTTACTTGAAGAGTATACACATGTTGGCAATGATTTTTATCAAATATACTTGTAACAGCAAAGGGCAAAAAAAAAACATGTCATAAAAGCAATTCGATCTACAGAACTATCAATGTCATGGAGGCTTGATTGTAGCTATTCATGACCTCAACAATTGTCTCATATGCAACAGACCCACTTGAACAGGCTGTGTAAAAAGGGGCTCATATGTACAGGCTGCCCCATTTGACCACTCAAGCTTAAAAAAAGCAACGACACCTCAAACGTCAACAAAATGACACAAAGCCACAACAACTATTACTGCATACTGCATCTTTCAAATGTCTTTATATG
This sequence comes from Sparus aurata, assembly GCF_900880675.1. NCBI lineage: Eukaryota > Metazoa > Chordata > Actinopteri > Spariformes > Sparidae > Sparus > Sparus aurata. The sequence goes on along the minus strand of NC_044196.1, from coordinate 22,202,816 downwards.
ATCTGGCATGTTTTACTCTCAGGATCCAATCACAGTGGAGGCTACACCCTAAGGAGCAAGACTAATGCTGCTCTCAAACCAAGCTGTGTCCTACCTACATATCAACGACCCACTTCCTGATTCCCCTGAGTGGAGGAGTGACCTCGCACCGTGCTTTTCCTATAAAATATTCTTGACAGTATACTTGAATTATTGTGAGAACATATTCATGCCATCAATTGAACGCTTAAGGTTCATTATGAATTTTAAAAATGCAATGCTGATATGGGAAAATATACAATGACGTATAACAAATATGTATAATGTCCCTGTCAACACACACAAACTTGCAAAACAAATGAGAATGTGGTCATAACTGTATCTTCCTGACCAAAACATATTTCTGACGTCACACTTCAATAAGTCAACTGCAGTTCAATCACGTCAATAATTCTTGGAAGTGCACTCCACCCAAAAGCACTGCCTTTGGTGTGAAGCCAAGGTTTACAGCCACATAAAGCCTCTCCGCTGGGATGGAGCTTCCTGTTTAAGATTTCCCCTCACGCAGCAGCAGTGTCAGCAGCGCTGGCAGTGACTCTGGGGTTTCCCCTCACTGAACGTGATCTTCACTTCAGCCTGCCTGCTTCAGTATCTATCTATCAGACGGTCTGACAACACACTGCTGTCCATCTCCCTGAATGCACAGTGAGCCTTCAGTAAGGTTTTCTCTCTCCATCTCTTCTGAACACCACTGTTGTCATGTGAAACCCCTGTAAAGTGGATTATGGGGAATTTCGCTATTTGAGGCTGCAATGTGCAATTTGTTTCAGCGCTGAATAAATCAGACATATAGTTATAAATCTTATCAGTAACCCAGCTGTGTCTTTCAGTGACAGGGATTTTGGGATGCTGTAAACCATATTGAGGGTCATAATAACAACAATAATGTAGTGAAAAAAAAACAAGTAATGATCTGGCCATTTTCAGGTCAGACAACTTATCAAAATGACAATTGTTGTGGTTATCTGTCAGATGAAAGAAGATTTTTATATTCATTGTTGATGTTATTAATTTTAGGTTAATAAAATAATTTCAATTACGATATCATTTTGTATATTACAACTTGTGTTTTATCTTCAAAGTGTTGTACTCAGTTAACAAAATACCACCTCAGGTTCTGTCTCAAGATTTACAGCCACAATTTTGGACTCATCTCAGTCTCAGCCACAGGCACATGTCAGTCTTTAGTCTCGGAGCAGACTGGAGATGCTTAAAAGTACAAGTAAAGCTGTGTGTCTTTGCCCTTAACCAAGCATTCACATAGACATGCAGTTTGATGCAGCAATATGTACAATGATTTCATACTTTCAAAGTTATTTTGTAAACCATGTGCAAAATATTTACCTCTGCCAAGACATTAATGTTTTCACCCGTCTCTTTGCAAGTTGGTTCATCAAAAGGATCATACAAGAACTACAGAACCGAGTTCTACCAAAATTAGGATAGAATGGATCTCGACCCAGAATAGACCCAATCAACTTTTTTGAAGATATGGATAAAGAGACTCATCCAGGAATGTTATCTCACTTTCTTCATAATTGCCAGATAAGGCATTTTCTAACATTTACACACATTTCTCAGGGAATAATGGATGATTCTTGATTTGAAAAGAAATCTGGTAGGGCCATCACACTTTCCTGGAGCCCATGATGATGTCTTCAGAAGTCTTGCTTAGTCCAATCAACAGTCCAAAGCACACACATATCCCGTTTACAACAGTCTCAAGCAAAGTTGGACTCATCTGGACTTAATCTAGAGGCAAGGAACAGGAGCAATAGATAACCAATGTTAGTTTTTCGATAGGCCAAAACTATGAAAATACAGTCTGTTCTCTACATGAAGCTGTTGATGCTGTTAGGAAACCCCCTGCTTCCCTCATGAGACGCTACATCTGTTGCTTCTATGCTGTTGCTCACCATCACTGTGTGCCTTTTCAAGCATATCTCCTTTTGTTTGTGTATTTGTGTGTTGTACGCTTTCTCATCAGCCCAGGGATCAATCAGCTGCGCATAATTTGGACAGTGGGAGCTTCTGCCCACGCTGCATAGATAATGATGGACAGAATAGAGAAGGTGAGGAGAGGAAAATAAAGAATCCATGCCGCCACTTCCTGAACAAACATTCAGTTACAGATGCAAGCACACAAAAAGGTCACCAGGAGGAGTTTGTCTTGATTCTGCCAGTGTGCTGCCTTCACTGGCTTGTGTTTTACTGTGAAAGAAGACAGTGCAGTGAGTCACATACAGCTCATCAGACAGAGGCTGTGGTTGATATCAGAGAATGAGTCACAAAAGGGGCTTCTTTATGTTGGTGCCATTTTGATGAGTGGACTCACACTAAATGGAAATCATGAAAGTGAAAGGGAATTTCATGCTTTTGTAATCTGACAACCTTCCACTTATAGCAATGACTGAGAGAGGGGGTGAGAAAACATGTACAGTCAAAACGAAAGAAGTTGGTTTGAGAGGTGACACGGCTAAGAAAGGAACAGTTTCACACAAAGTGGCCGTCCCAGAGCAATCTGTGCCACAGCCTTGTGTCTCTACACAACACAGTTAACAGAATAACGAAATCTAGTATGACAATAGCTTCTTCTGAGGTTAAAGTAGGCCTGGGCGATAAAACGACGGCTATGGTTGTCTGCAATAGCCACAATGTTTCACAAGTGTGCATTGAATGCAAATGAACTTGACAGCACATAGCCGACTTATAAACAGCCAATCATATCCCTTAATAATGGTGTGCTACAAGTTACACCAAAACAGCCAATCATTAGCAGGTATGTGGCTCTGTTCACCATCGCCATGAGACTGACAACAACAGAGGAGTGTGTCAGAGGCCTAACTTTGGGTCGCAGTTCTCACAAGACCAGCCTGTAAAACAGTATAAATGGCAGCAAGCACCACAACCATGTTGGCCACTGTCCCCGTCTTCTGCTGCTCGTCTTGGTGTCAAGCATCTTCTAGAGCCACCCTTCACTGCTGGAGTGTCTCTGGGCTTGTTACATAGAGCAGATAGGCTGGCTCTTGCCACCGCTGCCTGCAGAGACACTGCAACTGCAACAGCCAAGGTGTTCGCCGCAACCACCAGGGCAACTACAGCCCACAATCTGCAGCACTGTTTTACAAACCATCCGCAACAAAAACACAAGAACGTCCAATTCAGCAACCAAGTCAGCAGTTTTTATTTATTTATTTGATCTTATTTGTTATTTTTATTATGTTAACGTGATTATAACATGTGTGCCTTGATTAAGTGCTTATACTCAAAAATGATGAGGTTAAATGCAACCCCTTTTCGCCTGGGCTTTAACAGTGATAAAAATAGGACAGGTCTTAGGATAAATAATTATCAATATCAGCCAATATGAAATCTCGCTATCGTGACAGACATTTGGTTCATATTGCCCTGGACTTGGTTAAAGCCACATTACAGAACATGTACTCACCTCGGGCAGACAGCTTCTTGGTATTGATTATTTTGGCGGCGTATTCCTGCCCTGTGGAGATCTTCATGCACCGTCTCACCACAGAGAAAGCACCCCTACAGGAGAGTTAGAGATGTCAGATTAAGGCAAGATTTAGAGCAGACACTCCTAACAGTCTGGACTTGTTTTGCTAGTAATTACTTGTTTTGAGTGTGAAGGGCAGGTGCCACCCCTCGGCCCTCATATACGTAATGAATGGCGGGATTGTATGTGCTCAACTCATTACATATACTGTATACCATGTAATGGATTGCATGTGTAGAGCTGTTCTGCTCTGCTAGCGAGATAATGATGACAACCTTAAAGGTGCACTATGTAGTTTTGGGAAGGAAAATGTCTTTTTTTTTTTTTATACCTAAACAAACTAAATATATTATATGTGGCGGACCCTGCCACCTTTCTAGCTTCAAACAGTGTTCTGGGTGCCTTACTTTCCTCTGAGAACAGCTTGTTTAGTCAGTTATGGAAAGTTTCTGAGTTTGTATTACTACCTCATTGATATTGCAACTAATACAATTCAGAGTTTGAATTTGGTCTACAAAACCACATGGTGCCCCTTTAACTGAAAACACAACTGACCACTTTAATTTGACTCTTTTGCAAACTTACACATAAACAATATTATAAAGACCCAGAAAATATACCAAGCATGTGACCTCACTGGCCTCAATGGTAGCTACAAACCTGCCTGTATCAATTATAGTTTTCTAACTATATTTGTTTAATCATGTAAGGCAATTTGTGACCTCTCTGCTGCAAGTACACAAAACTGCCTTAATGGTCAAACGAGAGATGTACTGAGTTGATTCTACTCTATATGTGAAAAAGTAATATAAAGCCTTTTTTTTATGGCTCCAGAGGTAGCTGCATGTAATCTGATAAATTCCTTTTAGTGATGTCACTCACTGGCTAGGATGCATTGCGGATAATGAGGGTGCCAGGTGGTGAACATTGTTGGACTCATTATGGATAGTTGAAAACAAGAAGATCAAAAGTGACATAGGAGAACCGGAGATTTCACCATTTTAATCCACACATTCTTCAGGCCTGGCACTTAATTAACAGTAGACTGAGGGAGATGTCAATCAAGCACAGTCTGAGCACAACCCAGACAGTCCTTTAAAAAGAGGTCTAATCGGGGACAAAAGTGAAAACCCCTGTGCAGGCAGACGGTGGCTCTTACATCTCTTTTTGGCTAATGTGGATTAGTAGAATTTGCCTGATAGCTATGGCTGACTTGTTGGGGATTAAATCATTAATGTTGCTCAGCAGGACCTTCCAAAAACACTTTGATGTAAAAGGCTCTCCATTTGCAGCCATGCAAACACATTTCTGGTATGTACATCAAGAATGTATGCAAGGATACCAACAAGTGGCAACACGACATCCGAGGAAAGGCACAGGTCTTGTTGCAGACTGCGAACAGATTCCATCACTCGCTACAACATACTGGATTGGAAGTCCCTCTGAAAGATTGCATTTCTACATCCTATTTTCACTCGTTCTAAAAATATGCAGCTGGACTTGCAGGAATTCAAATCACTATGTGCCTGGCTCCATTACAAGATTTTTCCTAACAGATACATGTGGAATAAACCCGCAGGTGGCCTACAGGAAAGCCATTTCCAACTAACCCATTTGCCAAACAAACTGGCAAACCTGCTTTTAGCGACATTCCTGAAGACAGAGTGGAGCAGTAATTGGAGTCATGGCTGGTTTTTAATCAAGTCAATGTGATGAATAATGTTGATAGCAATACTATCAGCTATATGGCAAGTTTGGGAGGGATCTCTGCTTTTCTTCAAAACCAAACCACCTGGAGAGCCAACAGAAGAAAGCGTTTATCTGGGTAAACATTGTGTGAAATGTGGGAGCTCGCATCAATCCCTTTAACAATTCTTAATCCTGCAGGCTGGTACATTGTAAGAGAGGCAAAATTGCACTTGTTTCGAATGACAATCCTGTTCTGTGGATACGCGTGGTTCTCAGGCTCAGCACTGTGGAATGAGGAAAAGCACGCTCAGATCTTTGTCTACATATCGTTCCTCTTATAGCTGTAGTATTGTTCGGAGGGCGACGTTTAATTAAAGCTCCCGGACAGGTGCGCCAATATCGCCAAAATCCATTCAAATTTCTGCTTCTGTTTAAGTGTCTGGCATGTCGCCGGGGGAGCATGCCTCGCTGAATCACTGTTAAGGATGACTGATGAATTATGATGTAACACTTAAACATTCGGCATGTTTTTCAAGCCACTCAGGCGTGTGCTTTAAAAAAAAAATCAACTTTTTAAACTAATAAGCAAAGGTACGCTCTACACCATCGCCCCGAAATACAAGCTAATGGGCGTTACCGAGCAGGGATTCAAAAAGTTGAAATAACAATGAAAGCATTCGGAGTATTCAATATACGACCTCGGAGACAGAGGTTTTTATTCGCGTTTTCTTTTTCGCTCGTATTCCTCGGCAATAACCAAAGTTCTTTCAATCGAAAGAATTTTGAATTCGGGTTCGCGAGACGCCCTGCCTACACGCGCTAACCGAGCGCGTCAGGTAGGGAACAGGTAAGCAGGGGTCTCCCGGTACAAGCGGGAGCAAAAAGCACAGGGCAATTAAGTGTCACTTTCATTTAAAACTGTCGACGCAAACAATTCGAAAAATGAGGCGAACTTACTTCCCCAGCTCCTCGTACAGCTGGTACTCATCGGTGAACCGAGTGCAGGTCGTTGAAGCCATGTTAAAGGTGAGCGGAGGAGACAGACTTGCAAGCTTCGCGCTTTAGTGCTCTCTCCACGGATCCTTCACCCCCTCTGCGTCCCAAAGTGCCACTTGTCGCCTTTTCGGGGGACAAAAAATTTAAAAAACTTGACTTCAGTTATTCATTAATGTCTTCTGAACGCGTTGAAAAGCTCGCTCCTCTTGGTTACTGTTCGCAGAGCCCCGGTTTACTCCTGGAGTTGACAGGGACGTCGCAACCTGCTGTTGTGTTTGACACTGACACTTGGATCAGTTGGCCCCAGTCAAGACACTGAATATAGACTATAGCAGACATCCGGCGGGGAACTTTCAAAATAAAGCACAAATTAACGCGGATTGAAATCCTATTGCTTTCAATGTATTTGCTTAGGTAAAATATACCTATATCATTTGAATGAAAAACAGTAAGTTTTGAAAATATGTGCAACACAGTATTTAGTCATATTTTTAGGCTACCAATTTAGATCTAGTGTCTCTTCCGTGTAATTAATCTTCTGCTGTCATCGGAATTATGCAGTCATTTGTTTGTTTGTTTGTTTGTAGGTTGTGTTACCTGGACCGGGAATTTACAGATTTATTGTATTTATCATTAACATACAGTTGTTTTGTTTTTTGTTTTTTTGCAATTTTTTTTTGTTTTTTTTGCAATTTTGTTCCATCGTTGTATCATTCCAAGTCTTCAAGGGCTGACCATGAAGGTAAGAGAATCAATTAGAATCTACTATCAGTATCTGCAAATAACTACTTTGCACCTCTTAAGAAGTAATAATGTTTATAAAAAAAAACTATATGCAACTATAAAAAAAACCCCACATATTTGTTTTTAATTTAAAAAACATGATTTCAGTTATAGAAAAATACTTCCCTAAACAAATGGTATAATCAAGTAGATGACTTAATGAATTACAGCTCAGCAGATTTGTTGGAACCCACATTTAAACAATTTGTTTTGTCTCATGAAAGCACACCTTAAACGTAGCACTACTGTCTATATTTAAATATGACATCGACATTTTCCCCCTTCAGTTGGGAACTAAATCTTGTACCAAACACATTTCTTTCAATGTGGCACACTTTTATATTTTATTTTGGAGGTAAATACATTGTACGTCCGTTTTCCTTGGTATGCCAGGTCTGGCTTGAAATAGCTTTAATTGCTCCTTACAGCTTTTCCTTGTTGAAAAATGCTACACAAGAGCTCCATCTAGCCACAGGGCTGACCTACTGCCTTACATCTGCTTAGGGGAATTGAAGCTCAGAATATAAAAACCCACAGAACCACATTTCCATAAACACTTGGTCACAGACCGCTATTTTGGCTTTTGTCGATGAGATCCAAACCATGAAGTACAATTGGGAAAAAAACAACTGTATTTTGCTTTGACAGATTTTTTTTTTTTTTTTTTTTTTTTTACCTCAGTCAATAAGGAAAGTGCAGTATCATCTGGGTCATTATCTGAAAGGGGGCAAGATATGTTTTCTCATCTTGGTTTTGGCTGAAGAATTTACCACAAGTGTAAAAAAAAAAAAAAAAAAAAAGCAAACAAAGACTTTCCATATCATGCGTCACATGCTGTTCTGGTATCATTTTTGTTCCTGCTTGGGCAATCTCCCCCCTATATTGGCTATATGCCCAGAAAGTGGGGCCTGCCCTTCAGTTTGAGATCCATTATGTTATGAGAGCATGGTTGCACTTCAGAGCTGCTATTGACATTCAGCTAGTAGGAAAAGAAAGGAGCTGTGAGACGGAAAAACGAATGATTGAGGGTTGTTGTAGGACAGCTCCGGAAAGTTCTTATTTGCAATCGTTTTTAAAGTTCATTGGCAGACACAAACCTGAGTCACCAGTTTGAGTCATAATTTTTGAATGCTTACTGCTAAAACTATGGTGATTACTGATTAGTAGCCAGAACACAATACAAAATTACCCGTGTCTGTTTGACAGTGGTGGAATAAGTACTCAGATCCAAGACAGCAATGTAAAAGTAGCCTACTCCATAACAAGTAAAAGTAAAATTTCCAAATCTCACTTAAAGCAGCTACAAGAAACTTTCACAGTGTTGATTCTGGTGGTCCCGTTATCCCAATCTAAACATTGGGGTCCCTCCTAAGGGTCACGGAGTGAATCTGAGGGCTCACAAGGTGAAGGGAAGGGCAACAATCTGTATCCACTTTTTTTTTTTTATTTCTACCTTTTTAAATTTAAATACTTTTAGCAGGGGGGGAAAAAGTGGAGGAAACCTCAGGTACAGGGGAGGCATCCCTGTCCACAGATGGATTTCAGAAGGGTCAAATTATTGGCCTGCATCAATCAAAGAAAACATCAAAGGAGATGTTGAAATTACTACAGTTGGGTTAACAACTGTCCAACCCATTATTAAAACTTTGAAGGATAGTGGTGGACCACCACATGCACAAAGTAAAGAGAACTCATAAGATTGGGACTAAACAGCTGTGTAGCCTGAAGAAAACCACTTCCCAATGAGGCTAATTGGAAAAAAAGTTTGCTAGGGAGCTTAAAGACTGGACTCTGGAGCAATAAAAAAAAGGTAATGTGGTCTGATGAGCCCAGATTTACCAGATTTACTTTAGAGTGGAGGTAAGGCTGATGAGGTGATGCATCCATCATGCTGTTGCATACCGTACAAGCCTATGGAAGCAGTGTCATGTTCTGGGGTTGATTCAGTTGGTCAGGTCTAGCTTCAGCAATGTTATGTGGCCAAATGATGAGGTCAGCTGACTACCTGAATGTACTGAATGACCAGGTTTTTCCATCAATGGATTTTTTCTTCCCTGATGGCTTGGGCATATTCCAAGATGACAATGCCACAATTCATCGGGCTCAAACTGTAAAGAGGGTTCAGGGAGCATGAGACATCATTTTCATACATCGAATGGCCACCACAGAGTCCAGACCTTAACCCTGTTGGGAATCTTTAGACTTAGACTTCTCTTTATTGATCCTTTTGGGATGACTCCTGCAAGGAAATTGAATTTCCAGCAGCTTACAAGTAGAAAATAGAGAGGTATAGAAATACAGTATAATTAGACAATAAACTCTTAGAAAGTATAAGATAAACAATAAACTCTTAGAATAAACAGTAAGCAATAAACTCTTAGCTATATATATATATATATATGTATATATATATATATATATATATATATATATATATATATATGTATATATATATATATATATATATATATATATATATATATATAATATAAAGTAGAGATAAGAATAAAAGTAAATAAAATAGAATTCACGGAAAACAAAATCAGATAAGATGCATGTAACTGTAGAGAACTGTATAGAGGATACATATAGATAAATAAGGATAAAATATGGACTATATGGCATTGTGTTTTTATACAGTGGATAAAATGAGCTTGGGATGAGCTGGAGAAGACTTTATGCAGCGCCCCAATTTTCGCCAAGATCATTTCATCGAAAAATGAATGCAACAGAAATAAATGTTGTGACATCGCAAAAGCTTATCAAAACGACACCACAGCGAGTGAGTGCCATAGTCAGAGCTAAAGGCGGTCCAACACCTTGTGTGTCCTTTTTTTGTTGCCGGGCAGCCTACGTTAAACATAAAAAAATGCTTTACAAAATCCCTTATGCAAAAGCTATGTCTACTTGAAGTCCTCTGTCCAACATATGCTCGATCTGATTGCGATCTGGGAAAGTTGGAGTCCAGGTTGACACCCTGAGCTCTTTGTCAGATCCTTTGTTCTGCTGCGGGGGCCGCTACCATTGTGCAGTGCCATGGCCATGAGGGGGTGTAATTGACCTGTGTTGTTTTTTTCCCATTCTGTTGACAGTGTTAGTTCTTAGTTTTTATCTATTTATTTATCATTTTTTAATTAATTCTGCTTTAAAGGTTCTATTTGTTTGAAAGTGGTGCTACTGTCCACTGACTCCTGGTTGATGACCGTTGGCCTCTTGCTGTCGATACTGTTGTCCGAGGTCAAGAGGGAATTTTCGAGCTCATGACACCTTTGCTTTAACAAGAGTTGTGGACTGTACATGTTCAGATAGAGACCTCGAAGGCAACACAGTACTTCACAAGTAGTCACTGACTGTAATATATTAGGCCAAACATTACCAGGACACTGATAGCTAATCAAGGTAATTAGGTCGTATTATTTCTAGAGCTGCTGTAATTTTTGATGTCCTTCAAAAAACTCTCTGAAGTAGTTCAGTTGTATAGCTTTTGAAAAGTACAATTTAAAAAAGAAACCATCAATAGATACAAAGTCTTTCCAGTACAGAACCAGGTCCAAAATGTCCTAATCAGGCGATCGGGTACACCTTGCACACCTACTGTTTACTGGATCTCCATTGATCCTCATTTAGCCTATATGCCTAATCTGATCTTATCCACCAGCATAGTCGTACTGGTCATCAGGTGTGTGTGTGTGTGTGTGTGTGTGTCCACCCCCTGCACCATCATTTAATCACTAGCCACTGACTGAAATGCTATTTGAGCACGTGGTGAGAGACTGAGAGATGACCGCCTGTCATGTAGATAGTCCCGCTTGTTAATTCGTTCATTCAGTGAGGAAAGACTGGACGGTTGTGTATTACTCGAGAAAAAAAAAAAATTATTCAAACTGTCTAGATCTATCTGCATCAGCCCCATCACCATGATGATGTGCTATTTATAGAAGTAGAAGTGAGTTCAGCACATGGATTCCCCTGCCTCTGCTGCCCTCTAGTGACAAGACATTGTCATGGCAATCTTGATTTTTTTTTTTTTACAGACAGAGCAACAACCTATCAAATTCAAAGGCCACCGACTGATCAGGTTTAGTCTTCCCATATAGACATTTTGAGTAAGAACTTTGTTAGAAGTTGTCAGCATTTGACAGTCAATAACTTTATGCACAGAATATCTGATTAATAATTAGGGATCCTTCACATCTAACAAGCATTTTTATCCCACAAAATAAACAGCATTAACATTATCGTCTGTTTTGCTAATTAATTGCAGCTCAAAGGAATCTCTATTCACTCGGTACAAGAATACAGACAGCTGTCCAATATGTTTAAATGATACACATTTATCTGAGTTGTTCCCTGTAATGGACAGATGCCTCACAGAGATTTAGTGTACAGTTAGGTTAGCGTCCTCACACGATTACACAAGGAGTCGTGGGTTGACTGTCAATGTCATGTTGGCTTAATATTTTCTTGTGTGACTTTATCTTTGCTAATTCTGTGTTGGATTCATTCATTTTGATGTGTATTTCAGCGTATATACTGTACAAAATTTTTTTTCAAATTTTATATGAAATCAAGCTCTGACATCAAAAATGGCTCTTCCACTGATGAACTGTCAGAATTATGAGGTATAACATTGATGATAAATAACTATTAAATTGTGTTTTAAGTTTAACAGGTGGTTTAAGACCTGGTTAGGTTTAAGAAAGGAGTGTAGGTGGTTAATAAATCAGACTTATTGCCAAGAAGAGTAGAAATCTTTCCTGTGCACTTACTATGTTAAAAGGACAGATGTGTCTGCAAAACAGGATTGTACTGCTTTATGGGGCGCAACTGGAAGAGGCCGCTGTTGTTCTAGTTAAGCTGAAACTAAAGCCCTGCAGTTTTTGGCCCTAGCAGACAATGTCGGAGAGAAACCCCGGTGGAAAAACAATAAAAACACATCCAATATGTCTGTCCTCTTGAGTAAAAGGCAAGGATGCCAGGGGAGGTTTATAAATCATGGTCTTGCGGTGGATCATTGTTCACTTATGTTTTGAAATCTACGTTATATATATGCACTCCTGTCATAAAAATCTGTATACATTCAGCATTTTTTGTGTTAGTTTTCTTATTTGTGGCCTGTGCTCATCCAGATCACCATGGCGGAGAAGCAGTTTGACTCAGGCCCCACTTGGTGACACCTCAACCTGCTCATTCTCCCTCCGTGGATCCACAACCTTAACATATATGTTATGGTCTACTCTGTTATCGGATATGTTTTTCTCTGTAATCTGTATACTTCAGCGAGACATCTGTTTTCTTCCCTGCAAAAAAGGGCTTTTATCAGAGGGGTGTTTTTCCTTGAATCAAGGGTCTAAGGATGGTGTCATATAGTGCAACAGGTTGTGTGCCCTGAGACATAGTGATTTGTGATGTTTGGCTGTATAAATAAAACTGACTTGACTTACACGCTTGAATTTACCTGACGTGTGTGGCCACAGTGTCCCCTGCAGGAATATAGATTACTATATTTAAAAAAAAAACAACAAAAAAAACAAAATTTGAAGGGCAAATGTCAAAAATGTTATCGAATTAACTAATTACGATATTGTTAACAGTAGTTTTGAAGTTTTCATAGTGCAGTTGCCTTGAGTTTTTTTTCGTTTGCTAATTTTGTGACTCTTACCTGGAAACAGTCTGAAACATTCTTATTGTTTCTCACTTTTTCTTTAGGATAATAAGGTTTCAAGTCTCAAACAAAGCTCGCCGAAAGCTCACATGTGCTTAACGTTAGATACGGATACAGACGGAGCCCTTTGGCTGTACTCTGCTTTCATTTTGTTCACATTTGTGCACATTTGTAAACAATTCTCAAGGTTAGGTGCGCCCCAGTAGATTAGACGGTGGAGTACACGGACCACGTACAGAGGCTGTCCTTGCCACAGTGGCCCCAGGGTTTAAATCTGACCTGTTGCCTTTTGCTGCATGTCATCCCCCCTCTTGCCATGAAAAGGCCTTATTAGAGAACAAACAAACAGAAGTAACCGTTAGGGAGGTGTAGCCACAGTGGCGGTTCTAGACCAGTTTTAATAGGGGGGCCAGGTTGGGGCCGGCTTTTTTGTTAGGGGGCACATACAACCCGGAAAAAAGGATAAATCCCTCATTCAGACAAAGCAGTGTTTACAATTTCAGCAATTTTGATTGGGTAGTAAACTGCTGAGACACTTTATTTCTGCCTTTCCCGTCAGAACAAAATCATTGCAAGAAATCTGTCATTGTATTATTAATGCAGACTCCCTGTCAGGGGGGCCACAGGGGGGTCCAGACTCAGAGTTACGGGGGCACTGGCCCCTGTTGGCCCCCCCCCCCCCCCCCCCTAGAACCGCCCCTGTGTAGCCACTAGTTCAAGTAAGATGACCAAACTGAGCAGAAACCAAGGTGGACATCTGGAAGTACCAGGAATGACATTCGTCATCAGTCTCTATCATTGGTAGAAGGGAAACAATTCTCCTTCCATGTGTCGCGATATATGTTACGGCCTCACAGACCACCACCATCTACAACACCCTTTTGGCTCTTTCTTAACTGGCACATTATCACAACCTCCTTCGCCATTGATGTGTTTTTTGTCGTCAGAAACTGTCAAGTCTGAGCTGCCTTCTAGCGGACGTATTGCACACAACACCCATGCCGACGTCCAGGAAGCATTGGACATATGTGTTACTGTTACATCACTTGAGATGGACACAATGGGGGTAAAGGCAGAATGAATAAGCATTTGGGGGGGGGCGATTTTTTGGCAGCGAATAAAAGGCGAAACAAGATAAACACTTTTAACAGTCGGCAACATAATGTACATTCAAGTCATACATGCATAACTCTAATGCATCCTTCACATGTTTATCCCCAAATAAAACAGTTACAGTACATATTTACTACATTACATATACATCCGACACAACAGTATACACAGCACATGACACTTTAGAAACATATCCCTCCCCTCCTCCAGCCCTCCCCGGCTCACAGGTGGTCTCAGTGTCATTAAATACAGCAAATCAGATGTGCAAAGACAGAGATTTATATTGGAACATACGGCAGGACATTATTCTCTCACGTAGTGCCGGTGTGTGAGCTGCAGACGACGTGTGGATGATCCAACCTTCCCCATCTGGTGGTGGGAGAGGCACGAAGAGGAGGTCAATGCGAAGGCCCGAGAGGCTGGAGGAGAGCGAGCTCTTACTCACACATACTGTAGTTATGTAAAACACATATGGGCTTTTGAATGCCAGTAACATGAGCAATATTTTTGATTTCTTTCAAACACAATCTTAAGGTTCCACACTCAGGACCCTGATATGATGTATTGAACTCTGGATTACAGAAAAAGGATCGAAATATTCCTGTTTCATATCAGAACATGCTAGAGGGCATGTGGTTTTCTAATTCTATCTATAAAAATGCTATTCTCAATCTCGATTTCTCGATGAGGTAGAAGCAATAGATGTAATTTACTTATTTATGGGGGGAAAAAAAAAATATAGAGCATTCTGTGTGTCTTTTTTTTGCAAAACATTTCATAAACTCAAGTTTTAAGACAACCGCTGTTTAAATAAACTTGATTATAATTGCCGTTCAGATGCATGTCTGATTGTAGTGTATATTGTTCTTTCCCTGCACGTCAGCCTCGAGCCATGTGTGCACCGCTCTCTGTTTTCCTAATTGTATGGTGTATCGAAAGGGCACTGAAGTTTACGCATCTATCAATCATACCGCGGGACATGACCCACGGTTTCAAACCAGGTTGAAGATGAGGTGAAGGACCAGCTGTGGTATGTCAACTTCAACTTGATCTGACGCGAGGGTCGCTTTTCCCCTGCTAGTGGTTAGCCTAGCGTGCAGTCTGTATAATAAAGCCGCAATCTTTTCTTCAACTCTGTGTCCAGTGGTCAAATTTGGGATTGATATTGGTCACCTCTGTCTTGGGAGGCAAGCATTCTCCAACAAGCATGGACTGGCCATCGGGAAGTTCAGAAATCTTTCCAGTCCTCTGATAAAAAAAACAAAACCTAACTGGCCTATACACAGGTATTCAACAGGTCATCTACCGCTGCAGCGATGTGGCTGATGCATTTCCTAATATCAGATAGTTGCTGCCATCACAACTGGAACTGAAAGTATCTAACACCCCAGCAGTTAGTATAGTATATTATAATGATAAAAAAAAACTTTCATCAACTTCGACTGTAAACGGGTAAAATAAACATGTAAATTTGATATTTGTATTATTTTAGTATTTTAGACTAGCCCAAGCAATGCTAATGATTAAATACTTGCTTTACAGGTGACCATGGTCAGCTATAGCTGGTAAATAAACCATGATAGCAAAATTTACCAGACATCTTCATCTCACACACATACCACGTGGAATGATGGTGCCTCGGAGGTCCGCTCCTTGCCATGCTATGGCCTGCCACAAGCATCTTTACTAGTATGAATAAATTAGCTAATTTGAAGTTTGAGGACAGATACTGTATTTCCTTCAAATCTAGTCAAGAAGACATTTCTGCCTGTTTGTGTGTGTGTTGACTAACTTGGGGACTCGGTGGATGTCATAGACACAAGGTTAACAATAATCTCAATGTAATTATTCAGCAGCACTAAAGTTTCATGATATCACCAGCTCGAATGGCTGCACACAGACAGCCAGTGTGACCCATTAGCTTTGGTTAGCAACACCTACTTAATCTGAACGCCGTGCCACCAAACATTCCATCCACTGGACCTTCAGTTATCTCAGAATTGGGGATTGAAAATTCAATTTTAAAAAACAAAATCTTTGCGTATGCTTTGACTGTCTAGGACAGCAGGTAGCCGACTGTGCTGACGTCTATTCAAGAAGCCATTTTTCTCAAAAATCCTGACAGTAATCAATACATTATATTTTCCAGTGGCTTTGGCCTTGGCAGGCCCTTAATAAGCCCACTCAGTTGTTTCATTCATTCATGTTTTTAAATGATACATGCAGCACTTTCAGAGTATGTAACATTGTCTAAAGGTACGGCCCTGAACTTGTTTGATTTGGAGTTGTAGAGGAGTGACGTGGCGGCATGTTTCTCGCATTATGCTCTGCAGTCGATTGATCCAGTGGAGGTGGGGCGTTGTCCTGTTGTGCTTTGCAGGAAAAATCAGGAGGAAGGAGGAAAAGGCTTTTCCAGAAGTGAAGGTGGTGGCGAGCGGGCAACAGGCCTGGGGGGCGACTACCACTGAGAGCCGGACGACCCTTTGTTAGTGGGTGATCTGGCCTTTGTTATAACACAGCCGGTGCACAAAAATCTCCCCGCAGGTCTGAACTTGAGCAAATCCTGCTCAGGAAGGAGGGAGTGTGAAAAGGGAGAGACAGAGAATGAAGGGGCATGAAAAAGCATTTCAAGAATAATGGCGAGGATGAAAAGAAAAGGAAATAGCCTGAATGGCCGATGGGGAAATGAGAAGAGGATGAATACAAACAAGTACTCAGGAATAATAATGAAAGGAAACAAAAGAAATATCGAGATTTTAAAAAGGGGCTGGGCCCGGGGAAGCACAAAAGAGGGCCATAAATTATAAAGTGGATAAAGTGCTGGACCTTTGTTGAAGGCCAAGAGAAGTTCCAGTTGTCCATGTGTGAAATTGCTCATTGCAGGAAATCCCCATGTGTGGAGAGGGACTGCCTGCCAAGAGAGGCTGTCCATCATGCTAATTCACTGTTCTGTCTTCGCTCACACACTTAAAATCTCCTCCTGGGCTTCAACAAATGTCAAAGTTGCTCAAACTCATGTAAGTGGATCTGTACTTACCAAATGTTTTTTTTCCGGAAGGTACAACTTATTATAAAGTGCGTGTGTGAACTCTGTGGCCTCCTACAGGAAAAAGGATGTATTGTCTCTTTCATTTAGTCATCTTATTCTCAGACTTCGTACTGTATGCCACTCCCAAGGCAGGACTTCCTATGACATCACTGTAGAACATGACAGCAGCTCTTTCTTATGCTTGTACAACCACTCAAAAAAAAACTCTCAACTACCTCTTAGGATTGGAATGTCACATATTGCCAAGTAGCTGGAAAGCACAGCCCTGCAGTGTGTAATGCTCCAAGAGCACGCATTAAATGTGTTTTGGCATTTTGGGTGGTGTTCACAAGATAATTCATGGATTCTGTATTAATTCCGATTCTTTTTGGACGACAGCTGCTTGGTATTTGTCTCGTTTGTCATCACTTGGCTTTGGGAAAGATCCTCTAGAGCACAAGCCTAGCTGAGTCATGGTTTCGCATGTGGCTCTTGGCAGCGAGGTGGGAGACTCTTTCCAGTTGGCTACGAATAATTCGGCTAATTTGCACCTGGATCATATGAGAGCCTAAACCATGCGTTCACACAGTGCCACAACTGAAAGAGAACCCGCACAATTGTACGGCCGCACTTTACTTTGATCAAAGTGGTCCTGCTCTGCCATTCATCAGGTTTATTTTTTTATATTACTCCCAATGAGCACTAATGGCCAAATTTGAATGGGAGATGGCAGGATGAGGGAGCTTAATGTATTTCCTTACAGCTGAGTTACAGGGAAAAAATGCCCACATTTTTTCGAAGAAGGATGTTAATGCCCACAACTGAAAGCAAATGTGCATTCCCAGAGAATACAGGGTTTAACTGTTGCTATAGCCCATGGGAGCAGAAATTCAGCACGACGCAAAGAATCTGATCTCCTATAATTTTCAGCTGTAGCTCATAATAGTGAAGGGTATCCCTTCAGTTTTATGGTCAAGAGTGAGGCCCAGCTTCACCAGGTTAATTCTGGTTCCCATGAGTACAATCTGGCTTGTAGACACAAATCAACATGGAGGAGCTGATGAAAACCAGTACCATTAACATAAATAGACCCTACGCGTTTCGGATTTAGAGAGGTTAAGGATCGAAAGAGCCATCTTCATGTCAGCAGGGGCTGTTAACACACATGTTGCTGTGAAAGTTGAGTCATTGCCTGACTGGTCTGAGGTCATAACTTGGTTTGCGTGGATGGGAGGAATGTAGTGCACAGTCTGGCGCTCTTTCCACAGGAAAGCCCCTCTCTCTGGAGCCCCGGTTGTTTCATGTGTTTCAAACAATTTCAAGCTCTCAGATTGTACCAGAGCCACAGCCCTGCTTTGTTCACAAAAGCTGCTTGGTCAGCTAATTAAAAAGACAAATACATAAGTTTTAGAAGAAAATTCCAGTGACTCATGGTTTGTTGAACTTAACTCATAAATTGGTATGAACTCTGACCTTACACTGATTCTTCCATTACATTGCCTAAAATCGCAGTGTCGAGGAGCCCTTATCTCCGCACCACTTTTCATGTCAAAATGATGCCCTTCAAAAGTACCATACACATTGAAGCAACAAAAGGTCTACAGACGTCTCACAACCCTTGGTTTGAAGTGTGCCTCTAAAAGAACCTCAGTTTAGAGGGATATGTAGACCCGAACCTTTGCCCTACTCCTCAACCCTAACAAGAATCACGGCACCCTACCACTAGACACGAATGCACAAAAGATAGGGATAGGTGGTAGGGCCAAGGGGTGTATTGGGATTGGGATTATTTTTGGAAGTCACTTAGTGTCATTAAAATCGCTAATTGGCCTGTAAAGTACATCAAAACATCTACAAGCAAACTAAAGAACCACTCAGGTCAGTCATCCACATTTTGAGCTTGGAAGTTTGGGGACTGTTTACATTGGTGCCGAGCAACAGATGCATATGAAAAATATAGTTTTACAGATTGTAAGTTATGTTCCATTCATGTGAAATGTTCCATTTCTCCTTTTTCCTTGTTCAAAGCTTCTCGCACTGTACACACACGAGACAGACAAATTAGGTCTTTATCAACGGTCAGATCACATTTTCCTTTATTTGCCATGAATAAATGTACTTAGTGGCCTCGTGTCAGCTACTCAATGTGAAGAGATGTTAAATTTTTCCAGTTATAAGAGTACTTATTGTCATCAGAATGAATTAAATGTGGCTGTAATAAAACTCAAACCAGGCGGAGGTTGACAGATTGGCGGAGACAAAGAGCTTTGTGTCTGTGGCTTTTATTTTGTTCGCTCGTCTGACATTCAGCTTGGCCTGGTGCCAGACCAGACATCATCTAAAAGGGGGAACACAATCTATTATTCTAAAGTTCAGACAGACAGCTTATAAAATGTAAGTACATCAAGTCACAAATCATATAAATCCTACATGTGTTACCACAATGTGGTATCGCTGCAATCAATAACATAATAGAACTATGTCTTACTTTATTTCTCTGTCACCAAAATGTATGGCAACTGTCTAAGAAGATTTATATTCTACTCTAAGTGAAACATAAATCTACAGAACAATCAAAAGGTGATCAAGCAACAGTTCAAGCATGCACCACAATTCTAACATTGACATGAGGTCTCAGTTGTGTCTGGGCATGACAGTAGTGTTTGAACAAGTGGATCTTTTTCTTGTTCTCTTGAGGCATTTAAAAATCCACATTTTCCATCCACATTTTCATACAGTATATATTGGAGTCAAGTTAAAAGAGTTAGAATGTCTGTAGAGAACAATCCTGAAATTGGAAGTGTCAATCCCTGAGAAAAGGGAACAATCTGATATCGTCTTATTGGTGTTGTTCCGTAAACATCGTAATTTACGTTGCTTTAGGATCATCATTGCAACTGACCAAAGGCGAAAGGGTCTATTTTAACCCAAACCATGTCTTCCAAAAAACCTCAATTATGATGTTTCAGGAACAACACCAACATCAGACGCAAAGCTATGACATCACAAGAGTGGACTGGTCAGTTGCAATGATGGTCCTGGAACAGCATGATTTACGATGTCCTAGGAACAACAACACATGGTGATAACAGATGAACCAAGAAAAGGCAACCAAAGTGTTTTGTTGTTTACGCATCTACCTTCCTTTTCAGCTTTCTGTTCTTTGATTTCTTTTTCCATCGTCTTTTTCCAAGATGGTTGGTGAACAAGTTATCGTATCTCTCATTCACCTGTTGCTCCTCTCTCTCGTCTTTGTACCAGGGTCCCCACACGCCCCCATTGTATTGGGGGTTGGAGCGCAGGTCTTTGGCCGGGTATCTTACCGGCACTGCAGTCTTATTATACTGCGCTAACCGCATTAGCATCTTCTTCACTATATGAGGGTAGCGCTGAGACAAGTCCACTCTCTCATAAGGATCAGCTGTGATGTTGAACAGCCAGATGGACTTACCCCTGTCCCAACGAACACGCTCATTATGCCAGCGATTGATTATCTGCTGGTTGGAAAAGGTCTGAGGGGGAACCCAGTCGCTGTAGCCTGGGACACCTGTCAGCAGCTTCCAGTGGCCCACCCGGAGCGCAGCCTGGATGGCTGTGTTCCATAAGCCATACCCAGCCTTCCAGGAACCATTTTTGGCCTTGATGTAGATTGGGTCAATGTTATGAAGAATGTCCTGGCGAGGAGATGGGCGGCCTTCACTGATAGCCTCCCAGACATCGTATCCATCCAGATTTAGATCTTCATCTAAAGTCCCTTCACCCAGGGTAACCAGTGTAGGGAACCAGTCAGTGATGTGGACCAAAGATCGACATTTTGTCCCTTTGTTTACCAACAAGGGACTGTGAACAAAGCCCACCGCCCTAATCCCACCTTCCCAGTAGGTGGCTTTACTTCCTCTCAAGGGCCAGTTGCTTCCACCTGCTAATGGCTGGCCACCGTTGTCTGAGGAGTACACTATAACTGTGTTGTCATAATAACCGTAGCGTTTTAGTGCTAATGTGAGGTTGTGGATAGCTTCATCCAGGCAGGACACCATGGCTGCATATTTTCGACGATGAACATTTGGAATGGCCTTGTAGCGCTCAAGGTAGCGAGCAGGAACCTGTAATGGGGAATGAACTGCCTGGTAGGCTAAGTAGAGAAACAAAGGTTGTCTGCGAGGGTTGTGATTGGCTAAGATGTTGATAGCCTTTCGAGTAAACATTACCGTTGAGTACATGCCACGGTCCTGTTCCCAAGCTGCTTCTTCCCCTTCATACAAGTCATAGCCACACATACCAGGGCCTTCACATTTATAGTGACTGTAGTAGTCCCCACTTCCTAGCAGAGAGCCGAAGAAAGTGTCAAAGCCACGCTGGGTGGGCATGCAGCCCCGCTTGTAGAAGCCCAGGTGCCACTTGCCCACCATGTGGGTGGAGTACCCTGCTTGTTTGAGCTTCAGGGGCAGGGTGACGTTTTCCAGGGGCAGGCAGTTGGGCTGGGTAGCTCGGATGATAGAGTGCTGAAGGCCTGTGTGGATCTGGTACCTACAAAATAAAAACAGATATCATCCCGTCAGAAATAAGAACATATTTAAAGAAATATGCATCAAAAAAACAATTAGACATTGATGAAAATTGTGTGTTTTAAACTGGGATTGTCATGTTTTTGATTTCAAATTCAAAATCAATCAAAATGAGCTTGATGTATGGATCTTTACAAATCAAGACTCTATAGTCAAACCTCACTTGTATATAGTACATGTTTGTTAGATTGTGTGCTTTTATTATTTGTGTTAAAAATATTGAACCTTCATGCCGTCTATTTAATATTGAACAAGAGTGAATATTTCCAACCTCTACTCTGTCAAGGACACCATAATCCTTCGACCATTACAAGCCGTTATGGTAATTATGGTCGTAGTTATTAAGTTAATTATTAATTAGAGTTAGAATCTGACAGTTTAGTACCCTTCTGTGAAACTGATTTAGTGAATCAGCTATTATTTCCCTTATTCAAAAGTGGTGCTCCTGAGGGGATCTGATTTAAATTTGATCTTAGTATTTATCATAACTAATAATCATTCCTGAAAATCATTAATTATTATTCATAGCCAAACTCAACCTATATTCACTATCAATTGAAGCTCAACAGTCTTTACTTTCCTCTTTTAAATGACATTTACCACTTGGGTATGTTTCCAAAAACACTATTAAGCCTTCCTCTATATTTTTTACCCGGACTGTCAAGAGTTGTCACTGTCAAGATAAAATAATAAGCCCTGCTGTGTAAGTTTATTTGTATAATTTTCACATGCTATATCATGACATTTCAAAAAAATAATCTCCACACTGAAAATGCTA
This sequence comes from Sparus aurata, assembly GCF_900880675.1. NCBI lineage: Eukaryota > Metazoa > Chordata > Actinopteri > Spariformes > Sparidae > Sparus > Sparus aurata. The sequence goes on along the minus strand of NC_044196.1, from coordinate 22,180,649 downwards.
CAAATATAAAAATCTGGAGATCAGGTTTGTTCACTACACAAAGGATTCCTCTCACATTAGAAGGCAATAGGTTGTTCACTTAGAGAGATCATCACTGTACAATTGTACACTGATATATTATTCAGTTCATCTTAAAAACAACAGACCCAGTCCAAGGCAAACATATTTGACTGAAGAGTGCTCATAGACTGACAGGATAATGTTCAACTGATGCCTAACACTGCAGCGAGAGGAGGTGGATGGGTATCATCTGTCAATCAAGAACAGACAGGAAACCAATGCTTTTTTACTTTTGGGCTCACCGGGTCAAACCAAAACTGATCTGCTGATTTGCTTTTCCATCACCAGTTTTAGAGCTCCAAGTTGAGCCGCAACGGAGTAGCTTCGGTAAGGGGGTGAGTAGTTGATGACTCAATTAACATTTGTGGGTGTTACAGTTCCAAACTGTTTCAACAAGATGTGCATATTCCCTGCACAAAAACAGGAATTATGGCATTGTTCACAGCATACACAGACTGTAGAGTAGCTTGCACATGGTTTTGAGTGCAAAGAGGACTTACTTCTTGGTGATTCATTGACTTTTCATTTAAATAGGGTGGATTTTAATTAAATGGAATTTAATTATAATTACCAATGGATAAATTGTTATTACTTTAATGTTCTCCTGATCACCATCAACAGGTGAAAAAAATGTTGCTTAATGACCTTAAACACCTGCAAAATACCATTCTTTTCAGCTAGCTCTATTTTGATTTTAGTACTAATAAGTAAATGTTAGAATGCCAAATGCTAAACTAAGACTGTGAACACAATAAGCTTTATACATGCTAGACACAAACATGTAATGTAACCCTAGGCATTTTTCCATGCTGATATTAGCATTTTGCTCAAAGCAGCCTCATAATTGCTGGCATGGCTGTGGACTCCTGAGGTCCTTTCAGACAGCAAGCACTTGTTCAAGACAAAGTAAGAGGTAAATGTAAATAGTTTCAATGGTTGGCAATGTGGCATGATTAATAACCAGTTTTGCAAACTAGTTTGGTAAACATTGTTTAGTCTTCCAGATGGGATAATACAGCTTCGAAGCTCATGTTCTCGTTATACTGTTTCTCATCATTATCTGTCAGTAAACTTTAAATGGTAATTTTGTCCTGTAATTTGTATCTTTTATAATCTCTTGTGATATACCCTTTAAATTGAACTCCATATGAATCTTTCATACACTTGATGAGGAATGTTGATTTACCACTACCGACGCTTGTGTATGAGGCTATGGGTATAATAAATGCAATGGTTGCAGGAATCCATGGTACACTATTTCTACATTTAGTAAAGTAAATTAATAAACAATGTATTGACTATACAGATGTTAGTGGTTACTAGGTAGCTATATACGCATGTACTGTGTATTTGTGGAGTGCGTCTGTATATGTGGTTTTGTCACAACTGAGCCTTTACTGCCCCCATTAACCAATTTCCTGGGGTAAACCCTGACCACTGACCCCTCTCATCACCAGTGCGTTTCAATTCCAGCTGCAAATGGCAGAGAAATTCCTGTACAAACCTGGTCACAAAGCTGTTTGCGCATGGGGGATTTATACTGTCCTGCACTGTGCTTCGCAAAGACAAAACGGCATCTGGGTTTGATGCCTCCAAAACCTTTGGAAAACCAGTTAGGAAATAACTCTTAGTAATGTTTACAACTTGGCAGCAATGATTCCCACGGATATCAAAGTCGGTTCCCAGGACCTTTAAAATGTTTAACTCCTCAGGATAATAATGCTGCGAAATTCCAAATATGATACCTCTGTTCATGGCAAGTCTTTGAGGTCATGTCAGTGAATTCAAAATGAGACCACATTGGCTCCGAGCCAAGAGAGTGTCTTGGTTTCATATGGCGATGAGAAGAATTTCACTTGGTGGTCTTGGCAGGGGAAGCTCTGAAACCCAACTACAATCATGCACACTAAGGGGATAGATGGGGCTTTGTTGGTCTGTCATTAGGCGACGAGATTTGGGTGCAATGGACTAAGAAAGGGATGGGAATGAGGGAAGGAAAGTCAAGGAAAATGTGTTTGTGGCTAGCACACCATCAACAACAAGAACAAAGCCTAGCATGGGAATGTGTTTCTTTAGAAAAAAAAGAGATGTTTACTCCCCTACTTAGTTGAAAAAAATCCACATAACATCTAATTAACTTGATGAAAAGTGAGTACTTGTAAAACCTCGTTCTCCGTAATCTTTCCATAAAAATGGTTAATTTGGCCTTGTAACTAGCCAAAACATCTCCATATAAAGGGTTTTGGATGTAATACGCTCCATTATCTTCAATCTCCATTTGTATTCTCTCCATTTATACAAGGATCATTTTCCACGTTTGCCATTAACTATTTTTATTTGTCCGGCACTCCTGCATCGATGCCAGGAAAGCAAAAGAACTAAAGAGAAAAAAGCCCTGTAGAACCTGAAGTGAAAATAATGCATGGTGCAACCAGAAAGAATAAACACAGATGGAAATTGCATGCATGCGCAGATCTATTAAGACATGTATGCATGTGTGCATGTGCTCAAAAGTCAACCCCCTTTAGAGCCCCAGCCCATGTTTTCTGAACTCCTGCAGGTTTGGTGGTGTTCACATACCATAAGGTTACAGCCATGTAATGAGAATGTCATGCAAAGTGTAGCCTGTGATCCCTCCACAAATCAGTCAAACCAGCCTCAGGTCCTGACGGAGAATGGTACAAGGTGGAGCGCAAAGATTTTTAAATTACCCTTGCGCTGTTTCTCTTTGACATACGAGGGAGTTCACAGGGGAATGAGGTCTTGACTTTGCAGGATTTTGGAGAATCTGAAGGACAGTTCTAGGTCTTTAGTATTTATGAGGCCTTAAAATAATGACTGCAGTTACTACTGCGCTCTGGAGACCCACCTTCCCTCCCAGAAGCCCCTCCATATGTCCAGTGTGACAGATTTACAGGTTTCTTTTAAAACCAAGCAGGGCATGAGTAGGTAGCCACAGCACAGGGGCCAAAGCTCTGGTATCAGGCTTCTCTGCATCCTTTATCCAGAATGCATTCAAGCCAGGCACAAGCAAGAAAATACAGCAGACAGGGGTTTAATACTCTACCTTATCAGGCAAAAGGGTTGGTGCATTCCTTGAGTAAAAAAGAGAGTTATGGTCTCGAACGGCGCTGTAATCACGCTATCTCTCTCGCTTATTTACACAGGCGCTGAGCCACAAGGCCAACAAATTACACACGTCATTAAATTCAAATCACCATACACCGGCAATCACTCAAGTCCCGCAAGACAAGTGCACTGGCCATTACTCCAGCCACTGAGGTTGTGGAGGTTTTCCCGAGCAGACCTGATACCCAGGCTGGGGCCTTCTCTCGTCCTCTCTCTGCTCCACGTCCTCCACACATATGGTTCGAATAAGCAGCATCGACTCGGCGCTCTGCATTTAATCAAAGTCAGCCCCGGAGTAGTTCGTCTTACTTAGCTCTTCCTTTCGGCAGGCTCTTCATTTACTTTCTCGCTATCTCTGAGTGTCTTCCTTTGTTTCTGTTCCCTCCTTGACCTCGAGCTCTCCATTTTACAAACTCATTAAAGTAAGGCTCTCTGTTTTCGAGACTTCTGTTTCAACGAATCCAAACTGCACTGAAGTGAAAGAGTGACAGATCACTAAAACAAGAACAAGGGTGACTGAGAGGCTAGGACATGTTTGAGATAGTGTGGACGGATGGGGAGTGTGTGAGTAAGTAGGAGATGGAGTTTTATGAGAACAGTGAACAGAGCAGCAGTGAGCAAAGCAACGACCCCACACTCCTTTAGGTTTAGACATCATTCAAATCCAGTGGGCTTTTGCTGTAAGAGCACAATGTTCAAGGGTGGAGTAAGGCAGATATCTTTGCTTGAGGTCTGCTCCTCACTGACCCCACAGTGTTATCTTTTGTTTGTCGATGGACGGTAACTCATCCACCGATGTAGGAGAATGAGTATGGAATCTAATTTAGTTTTTCTTTGATTGACACGGTTTACTTTTGCTTAAAAACCCTGTGGCCAATGGAAATTTGGCCTGGGGTTACCGTGAATACAAATCCATCTGTAGGGGGTAGATACCCTTGTCTGAAATGAGAAATGGAAACATTAAGACTAATTTACGCTTAACGCTAGATACAGATACGGAGGGAGCACTTACACATACTCTAATTTCGTTTCGTAATTGTGCACAACAGTTTTCCGAAAGCTTATGCAGACAAAACAGATCAGCACCACCGATCTCGTGGAGGGCAGTGTAGCCAACATTTCAAGCAAGAAGACCATTGGGCATGGCGCAAACAGTCTGAACAACGGCAGACATCGGAAAGCTGGCTATTGCGATGAGAAAAAGTTTCATGTGCCAACCAACACAAAGCACACAACTAATATGTTCCAGCTCGTAAACAGCTCTTGATTATGGAACGTGCTATGAGAGACTAAACTTCATTGGTACGTCTTACCTGCAGCCTCAGACTCGCTTTTTAATGCCTTTCTCCGTTATCTGTGCTGAGATTTCGTCATCTAAGATTTCCAGTCAGAGAAAGTAAAGCTGAGAGTCTTGCTCATAGTTCAGTTATTACATCGCAGTGCACCACCTGTCAGGCAACTGTTAGAACTGTCAGGATTTGGTGCCCCTAAATTTCAGCCTCTCTCTGTGGGTCCTAGGGATCACTCTATCCGTCAACTTATGAGCATCACTAGAAATATTCACTGCGTCCTGTACACATTCGTCAAACATTTTTCAATACTAGGGGCCTTGCAGAGGAGCAGGCTCTGCCCTTGCTTTTGGCAATCCACATTTCATGATCAGTAAAGATCAGAGAGCAGGACTCTCAACATGAAGGGCAGCGGTGACTTTAAGCCTCTAATCTCATTAGTGCAGCTTTGAGAAAACCAGACAGGTTGACATTTTTCTGATGCTGTGGGTTTCCCAGGGGGCGAACAGCGTGGAAATCTTTTTTCAAGCTCCTGTTACTGGAAGGTTAAAGTGCTTTGCTACGGTTCCAGTAGCAGCTGCACACAACTGCTTCTATAAATGTGCCAAGTCTGCTTTATCTTCACTCGCTGAGATTTGTTAACCTCATCAATTCTTAAGGGAAATTTCTTAACATTGAGCACTATTTTCCCGTATGGTTTACTTCAGACCAAATTCGAGTAAACTCACTATGGTCCACTTACTGTACAGTTCATTCCTGCTGCTGCGTCTTAAAGTGCCACAGCTAGTTAACAGAAAACAAGAGCCACAACATTTCAAACATTCAACTGACATGTCAGTTACAAGAGGTAGGCCTGGGTGACGAAACGATCGCAATATGTATCAGAAGTGTCATCAAATCCCAAGGTGCAATGAGTGACACACAAACAGCCAATCATTTGCCGCAACAGGTGTGTAGTTTCGGTTGCACCATTCCCATGTTGCTGACGACAACAGAAGAACATGGAGTTCGGCGTTGTTATGGTCCCAACTACAGTTCTCACAAGAGAGGACTAACAAGAAGCATCTTAGCAATGGCTTAATAGTTAAGAGTAGGGCTGGGTTTAGGCAAGGACCTCATGGTACGACACGTATCACGATACATGGCTCATGATAACGATTCTATCATAATACATTGCGATATGATGCATATTGCAAAATACAAGTTGCTATGTACGGTCTAGGTAATACATCACATTATTATATCGATAGTTCAGGGGGGTAAATTGAGTATTTCACCTAGGTGGTTCCACGATAGCCCAACATTTCTTGTTATTAGCCTTTGGAAACTCTGCTGTGTTTTAATGTTGATAAGTATGGGTACCGAGTCAAAGTAGTTTGCGCGCTGATTAGCAGATTTTCCTCTAACAATTCACATATAGCGATCATTCCACATGGGAGCTGATTCGGGGCTTTTTGTCATCAGTTTCCAAAAACCTTCCGCAACTATAAGAATCCGGGCCAGAATGTGAAATTAGCCTGACAAAGAACGTGGGTTTTTCCCATGTTTCCCTATATGGAAACTTTTCACTCCGCTCTGTAGGTGATCTGCTACAGCTGAAGTGGAAGAGTTTAGGCAAAAAACCAAACCAAATTCTGTCTCTCAAGGATTTTTGAGCAAGAAAATGAGAAAGTGTGTTAAGGACGGCATTATCCTCAAGAGTGATAGTGTGTTATTGTCTTATTTTGACCCTGCAGTCTCTTGAGTATTGTCAGTCATTTAATTTGAGAAAGGATATAAAAAAAAGAATAGTCATAATAAAATCTGATTATATTCAGTGAGCATGCAGCTGGATTCACTTACAGGGGGTTTCCATGGTAATCAGTTTAAACATCCAGCTCACACAGATGCAGTCATGGTTAAAAGTTGACACACTCTTGTAAAGAACATGTTTATCATGGCAGTCCTAAGTTCCAGTGATTTCTACAACTCTTCTGTGATGGAATTAGACTACTTTGTCACTAAAAACATTCATGAAGTTTGGTTCAATAAAACATTTGTTATAGGTAAAATGTGACCAAATCTGCTGGGTCAAAAAAAAAAAAAATGGAAATTCTTATATTTGAATGTCCCTTGGTCATTTTCAATTCAATTATGTTCTATCCACAAGCTTCTGGTAGTCCTCTGGCTGAATTTTTAACAACTCCTCTTGACAGAATCAGTGAAGTTCAACTAAATGTGTTCGCCTCCAAACACATCGCTGCTCACTGTGATCAAACACTTCAATGTTTGTTTCACCAGACCACAGAGTTTTCCTCCAGAAGGCTTTTTTCTTTGTCCATGTGACCAGCAGCAAACTTCAGTCGAGCATTTAAGGTTCCACATCTGGAGCAAGAGCTTCTTTCTTGCGCGGCAGCCTCTCAGCTCATGTTGATGTAAAACACACTTGACTGTGGACACTGACACCTGTCTACCAGCAGCTTCTAATTCATTGCAGACTTGCTTTTTGGTGTTTTTTTGCATGAATCCTGACCTGTTTTTTCTCGGCAGCAGGTGATAGTTTGTGTTTTCTTACTGATGGTGGCAGTGACACAACTGCACCATGCACTTCATACTCACAAACAGTTGTTCGGACAGTTGATCTTGGGACCTGTAACTGCTTTGAAATGGCTCCAAGTGACTCTCCTGACTTGTTCAAATCAATAATGTGCTCTTTCACATCAATGTTGAGCTCTTTAGACTTTCCCGTTGTAGTGTTTGTGGCTGAGTCTAATGGGTGTATCAGACAAGCCCTGTTAATATGGTCATCAGCAGTTATCAATCACTCAGAAGTTAAATGAGAGCTGTAGAATTGATTGGAACTGAAGACCGTCATGATATACAAGCAATTCATAAATGCACGTAAACTTTTGACCACGACTGCAGCTGATGTTTTCGTGTTAACACCTCAACAGATAGTGTTCATTCACTCGAACTAAAACCACACATAGACAAGAACGGAACAAAACCGGACGCCTGCCGGAAAAAAAGCACCGCCCAGCAGGTCTTCCCCTTTTTTCAGCTGAGGAGTGGAACCGATGCAGGAGGTGGCAGAGGAGAGGTCCTGCAGAGCAGCACGTACAAAGAGGAAAAAAACTGCTGACGTGAGACGTACAGTCAGCAAACTGCAAAGCCAGACCACAATTTATCCCCCGTGATACGCTAACCTGCTTCACCCTGCATCTCTTTACAGCTTTAGGTTGCACCCTGATTTGGACATCCAAAAAAAAAAAAAATCAATTAAGGCCCACTTACCATCTTTTTCCAAAATCTGACACATAATTCAGTTCCTATAACTTTAGCCATGCATTTCCAAGGCCTTGGCAGTCATTTTACCTGAAATTGAGAGCGCCTATACTTTTACGAAACATGACATGGGGGTTATCGAGCTTTAGGGAAAACTAGCGGTGATGCTACATAGCAGAGCAAAGGCAACACATTTAATGACCGCAGCTTGGATTCTGCTTGTCTGGGCTGTGAGTGAGCAACCACTGTTGCAGATGTGTGTGTGTTTAGGGTCCTTATATCCTGTGACTTTAACATATGTGAGGGGTTGCCTTTACAGAAATTATGCGCCTTTCGTTTTTTTTGTTGCCTGTAGGCAGTACGTTCTGTTCACAGCACTGTGCAAATAATTTTAGGAGTGTTCTTTTCATGCTCATTAAAATGTATATATGGCATGTATATAGAGGAGTCGAGGCATGGACAAAGACTTTCATAGAACTGCACATCTGCGCATCTGTTTTACGAACTTCTGGGCTAAGCTTTGTGTGTGTGTGTGTGTGTGTGTGTGTGTGTGTGTGTGTGTGTGCGTGGTAACACAAGTGTTTCTATGTCTCTAGTGTCAAGGTCGAGGACACGTGCCCCAGAACGGCTCGCTGACTGCACCGTTTGTCTATTACCACAGTAAACCAACTTGACCTGGAATCCTGGCCCGCTGTGTCAAATGCAAGATGACACCTGTCACACGTGCATGTTTTTTTCTTTTACACTTGTGTATAAATGTATACACCGGTTTTTCATCCCTTGACATGTCTAGATAAAGGAAACCTCACATTTTGCGAGTTGGTGAAAGTATAGACAAGTGGAGACAGCAGCAGTTACCACCTCCACGAAACCACGTTCCTTGAGGAAAGACTGCTTTGTTTTCATAGCCAACAGAATTGATGTTCTGCTCTATAAACGGAAAATCCATGTTGACATGTACAACAGTTTCTCTGAAATGGAACAGAGCAGACGGGCTGCTGTGTGTGACTGTGAACCTTTTGACTGCAGGAAGACAAGGATGGACACACTGGACGACATGGGATTGTTACAAATGTCAGGATCCATCCATTCATTCATCATACATGCATTCATTCATCATACATTCATCATCCATCCATCCATCCATCCATCCATCCATCCATCATCCTTCAATCCACCATCCATTCATCATCTGTCCATCCATCATCCATCATTCCATCAATCCACCATCCATCCATCATCTATCAATCCATCAATTCACAATCCGTTCATCATCCATCCATCCATCCATTTATCATCCATCCAGTCAATATCTGTACCTCCTAATCCTCCCTTGTTTGCTGATGCCCCCTCCACATTATGCAAGATGTCACTTCACTGTATCATAACTGATCATCAGATATCTGATTTATCAGACTACATAAAAACCTGGGGGTGAACTTCGTTGATGACCTCCACCTCCTCCTCCTAACAACGCCTGGTTGTAAATGTAAAACCTTTAAAGAGAAGAAAGTTGTTTTTTTTGTTTTTTTTTTCGTTGAGTGAAACCCATCCATGTGGCTGTCTCACTGAAGCTGCATGATTTTTTAGGTCCTGACCTGCACCACCACTGCCCATCAGCTGAGAGACCAGCCGTCTAACTCCACAATAAATAAAATGTTAGAAGGGGATCAGCTGATCCTGGCTGGATGACAAGGTTTTCCATTTCAAAGAGAACCTGACAGACTGCCTGAATTACTTTTTTCTAAGATGTTTTATCCGGTGAACTTTGTGAGTTTAAGGATCAGAGTTAGGGGACCACGGTGTACCGTACCTGCCGGTCATGAGCTGGCTCCTGGACGGGCTGCACAGCGGCTGCACGTAGTAATTCTCCAGCTTGACACCTTG